>NC_091325.1:13752223-13809723 GCF_038502225.1 Cherax quadricarinatus | reverse complement strand
AAGCCTATGAAAGACAGGCTTACTTTGTTGATGTGTGCCAATGCTACTGGTGATTGCAAAGTGAAGCCTTTATTAGTGTATCACTCTGAAACTCCCAGAGCGTTCAGGCAAAAGAATGTCCTCAAGGATAATTTGTGTGTGCTGTGGAGGGCAAACAGTAAGGCATGGGTCACTAGGGAATTTTTCTATAACTGGTTACACCATGCATTTGCCCCCAATGTGAAAAATTACCTAACTGAAAAGAAATTAGAACTTAAGTGCCTCCTGGTGTTAGACAATGCCCCTGGTCATCCTACAGACGTGGCAGAGCGACTTTATGGGGACATGAGCTTCATTAAGGTGAAGTTTTTGCCTCCTAATACCACTCCTCTCCTGCAGCCCATGGACCAGCAGGTTATTTCCAACTTCAAGAAACTGTACACAAAAGCTCTGTTTGAAAGGTGCTTTGTAATGACCTCAGAAACTCAACTGACTCTAAGAGAGTTTTGGAGAGATCACTTTAATATCCTCAATTGTGTAAACCTTATAGGTAAGGCTTGGGAGGAAGTGACTAAGAGGACCTTGAACTCTGCTTGGAAGAAACTGTGGCCAGAATGTGTAGACAAAAGGGATTTTGAAGGGTTTGAGGCTAACCCTGAGAATCCTGTGCCAGTTGAGGAATCCATTGTGGCATTGGGAAAGTCCTTGGGGTTGGAGGTTAGTGGGGAGGATGTGGAAGAGTTGGTGGAGGAGGACAATGAAGAACTAACCACTGATGAGCTGATAGATCAACTTCAAGAGCAAGAGGCCAGACCTGGGGAAACTGGTTCAGAGGAGGGGAGAGAGAAATTGAAGAAGTTGCCTACTACAAAGATAAAGGAAATCTGTGCAAAGTGGCTTGAAGTGCAAACCTTCATGGATGAAAATCACCCTCACACAGCTATTGCAAGCCGTGCTGGTGATTATTACACTGACAATGTTGTGAAACACTTTAGGCAAGTCATAAAGGAACGAGAGGTACAGGCCACTATGGACAGATATCTTGTGCGAAAGAAGTCCAGTGACTCTGAAGCTGGCCCTAGTGGCATTAAAAAAAGAAGGGAAGTAACCCCAGAAAAGGACTTACTACCTCAAGTCCTAATGGAAGGGGATTCCCCTTCTAAACAGTAAGAAGATAATGCTCTCCCCTCCTCCCATCCCATCAATCATCACCAGATCTTCAATAAAAGTAAGTGTCATGTAATTGTGCATGCCTTTTTCAGTTTGTGTGTATTAAAATTAACATTTCATGTAGTAAAAAAAAAAATTTTTCATACTTTTGGGCGTCTTGCACGGATTAATTTTATTTCCATTATTTCTTATGGGGAAAATTCATTCACATAACGATTATTTCGCATAACAATTATCCCTCTTGCACGGATTAAAATCGTTAACCGGGGGTCCACTGTATATATACAGTGGACCCCCGCTTAACGATCACCTCCAAATGCGACCAATTATGTAAGTGTATTTATGTAAGTGCGTTTGTACGTGTATGTTTGGGGGTCTGAAATGGACTAATCTACTTCACAATATTCCTTATGGGAAAAAATTCGGTCAGTACTGGCACCTGAACATACTACTGGAATGAAAAAAGTTCGTTAACTGGGGGTCCACTGTATATATATATATATATATATATATATATATATATATATATATATATATATATATATATATATATATATATATATATATATTCTTTCTTCTTTCAACACACCGGCCGTATCCCACCGAGGCGGGGTGGCCCAAAAGAAAAAAACAAAGTTTCTCCTTTCAAATTTAGTAATATATACAGGAGAAGGGGTTACTAGCCCCTTGCTCCCGGCATTTTAGTCGCCTCTTACAACACGCATGGCCTACGGAGGAAGAATTCTGTTACACTTCCCCAGGGAGATCAGAGGAAATAAACAAGAACAAGAACTAGAAAGAAAATAGAAGAAAACCCAGAGGGGTATGTATATATACGCTTGTACATGTATGTGTAGTGTGACCTGAGTGTAAGTAGAAGTAGCAAGACGTACCTGAAATTTTGCATGTTCATGAGACAGAAAAAAGGACACCAGCAATCCTACCATCATGTAAAACAATTACAGGCTTTCGTTTTACACTCACTTGGCAGGACGGTAGTACCTCCCTGGGTGGTTGCTGTCTACCAACCTTCTACCTACACATATATATATATACTTTACGTACATGTATATATTTCTTCTTTCTTTCAACGCACCAGTCGCATCCCACCAAGGCAGGGTGGCCCAAAACGAAAAACGAAAGTTCCTCCTTTTTCATTTAGTAATATATACAGGAGAAGGGGTTACTAGCCCCTTGCTCCTGGCATTTTAGTCGCCTCTAACAACACGCATGGCTTACGGAGGAAGAATTCTGTTCCACTTCCCCATATATATATATATACAGTGGACCCCCGGTTAACGATATTTTTTCACTCCAGAAGTATGTTCAGGTGCCAGTACTGACCGAATTTGTTCCCATAAGAAATATTGTGAAGTAGATTAGTCCATTTCAGACCCCCAAACATACACGTACAAACGCACTTACATAAATACACTTACATAATTGGTCACATTCGGAGGTAATCGTTATGCGGGGGTCCACTGTATATATATATATATATATATATATATATATATATATATATATATATATATATATATATATATATATATATATATATATATATATATATATATATATGCAATAAGATCACAGTAAACAGGTGATTTCAGAATATGCAAAACAACCACTCTGAAAGAATAGAGAAATTCCAAGCGCTTTCGTGACTACTCACATTATCAAGGAACTATATATAACTATATATATATATATATATATATATATATATATATATATATATATATATATATATATATATATATATATATATATATATATATATACACACACACACACACACACACACACACACACACACACACACACAGTGCAGCCTCGACTTTCACGAAATTCGACCTTCGGCGATTTTTTTTTTTTTTTTTTTTTGCAAAATTTGGCCTCGAGTTTCGTGATTAGACTCGTGTTTCGGCAATCGTCCGGTACCCGTCCGCCCATCACCACTTACACCAAGCCAGTCTCCCACACCATTCACGCTCAGTGTGCCATTGTTTACCAACACGTGACCATCACCCCGTGGGTTCATACAATACATTTCATAATAATCCATTGTTTTTTGTGCTTGCAACTGCTAAATAAGTCATCATGGACCCAAGGAAAGCTAGTGCAAGCCCTTTGGTAAATAAAGTGAGGAACACGATCCAGAGGGATTTTGAAGGGTTTGAGGCAGACCCTGTCCCTGCCGACCCTCGCCTCTTGTGGAAGGTGTTGTGGCATTGGGCAAGTCCATGGGGTTGGAGGTGAGTGACAGGGATGTGGAAGAGTTGGTGGAGGACCCCAGGGAAGAGGTAACCACTGACGAACTGCAAGAGCTTCAACTGGAACAGCATCAGGCCACAGCTGAGGAACTTGCTTCAGAGGAGGAGGAAAAGAGAGTGAAGGAGGTTCCTTCTTCAGTGATTAAGGACATGTGTGGAATGAGTTGCAAAGTTTTGTTGAAAAGTATCACCCTGACCAAGCTGAAACAAGCCATATCTGCAGCATGTACAATGACAGTGTTGTGTCCCACTTCAGGGAAATCTTAAAGAAATTCCAGAAAAAGACCTCTCTGGACAGATATTTTGTGCGACAGGGGTCCAGTGACTCAAGTTGTTCCCAGTGGCATTAAAAGAAGGGAAGTAACCCCAGATAAGGACTTATTACCTAAATTCCTAATGGAAGGAGATTCTCCTTCCAAACAATAGTGTACACCTTCCTCCTATCCCCTCCTCCCATCTTCCATCCACCCAGAAGTCTTCAGTAAAGTTAAGTGTAATGTTGTTATTATTTTTTATATGTATGTACTTGATTTCTCATTGATTTCAGTATATAAATCTTTATTTAATTTGAAAAAAAAAAATTTATTTTAATATTTTTGGGTGTCTGGAACGGATTAATTTTATTTCCATTATTTCTTATGGGGAAAATGGTTTCGAGTTTCGTGAATTTCGACTTTCTGCAGGCTCTCTGGAACGGATTAATCACGAAACTCGGGGTCCACTGTATATATGTATATATATAGTATATATATATATATATATATATGTATATATGTATATACATATATATTTTATATATATATATACATATATATATACATATATATATATATACATATATATATATATATACATATATATATATATATACATATATATATATATACATATACAGTGGACCCCCGGTTAACGAACTTTTTTCATTCCAGTAGTATGTTCAGGTGCCAGTACTGACCGAATTTTTTCCCATAAGGAATATTGTGAAGTAGATTAGTCCATTTCAGACCCCCAAACATACACGTACAAACGCACTTACATAAATAAACTTACATAATTGGTCGCATTTGGAGATGATCGTTAAGCGGGGGTCCACTGTATATATATATATTATATATATATTATATATATATATTATATATATATTATATATATATATTATATATATATATTATATATATATATATATATATATATATATATATATATATATATATATATATATATATATATATATATATATATATATATATATATATATATATATATATATATATATATATACACATACATACAGTGGACCCCCGGTTTACGATATTATTTCATTCCGGAAGTGTGTTCAGGTGCCAGTACTGACCGAATTTGTTCCCATAAGGAATATTGTGAATTAGATTAGTCCATTTCAGACCCCCAAACATACACATACAAACGCATTTACATAAATACACTTACATAATTGGTCGCATTAGGAGCTGATCGTAAACCGGGGGTCCACTGTATATATATACATTATATACAGTGGACCCCCGCATAGTGACTTTAATCCGTGCAAGAGGGCTGATTGTTATGCAAATGAATTTTCCCCATAAGAAATAATGGAAATCAAATTAATCCATGCAAGACACCCAAAAGTATGAAAAAAAAAATTTTACCACATGAAATATACATTTTCCTACACACAAAGAGAAGGATACATGCACAATAGTAGAGTAGTACATGCACAATATATATTGTGCATGTACTACTCTACTAAATGAAGAATAAATGACACTTACCTTTATTGAAGATGCAGCAATGACTGATGAGACACTGTGTCCTGGGAGTGCTTTTTCCTCCTGAGTACTGTAGGTCCTGTTTGGCATTTTCTTCCAGAACAGGCCTTATCACACTGTGTATGCCACTATGATACTTAAATCTCTCAAACCAGCCTTTGCTGGCTTTAAATTCACCAATATGAGCACTAGTTCCAGGCATTTTTCCCTGTTCACCTGGGTGTTAGTCGACTGGTGTGGGTTGCATCCTGGGAGACAAGATTAAGGACCCCAATGGAAATAAGTTAGACAGTCTTCGATGACACTGACTTTTTTGGGTTATCCTGGGTGGCAAATCCTCTGGGGTTAATTGTTTCTTGGTATTCTCAATAAGCCACACCAACAACGGTGCTACAGCAGCAGCAGCAGCAGCTGACAGTGCTACAGCAGCAGCAGACGATGCTACAGCAGCAGCAGACGATGCTACAGCAGCAGCAGACGGTACTACAGCAGCAGCAGACGGTACTACAGCAGCAGCAGCAGCAGCTGACGGTGGTACAACAGCAGCAGCAGCTGACAGTGCTACAACAGCAGCAGACGATGCTACAGCAGCAGCAGACGATGCTACAGCAGCAGCAGACGGTACTACAGCAGCAGCAGCAGCTGACGGTGGTACAACAGCAGCAGCAGCTGACAGTGCTACAGCAGCAGCAGACGATGCTACAGCAGCAGCAGATGGTACTACAGCAGTAGCAGCAGCTGTACCACCAATAGTAGCGATGGTTGATTGGGGTTTATTATACAACCTGGCCAGCTCGGAGACACGCACTCCACTTTCATACTTATCAATGATCTTTTTCTTCATCTCTATAGTAATTCTCACCCTTATTGCTGTAGGGTTGGCACTAGAAGCTTTCTTGGGGCCCATGGTCACTTATTTTCCAGATAAAATCACCAAAAACACTGTAATAATACGAAATGTTCCGATTGTATGTTTGGATGTTACCGCGGAGGCTGGCTGGTAAACAATGCCACCAGCGGCACATGTGAGGCTGGCTAAGGGCACACATTGGACGCTTCTCGGACGAAGAGCGGTGAGCGGGTTTTTGAGCGGTATGCGGGGCAAAATTTTTGCGATAAAAGTGAGCGGTATGCGGATTGAACGTTATGCGATGCGTACGGTATGCGGGGGTCCACTGTATATATATTTTTTATTTTTATTAATACACTGGCCGATATATATACAGGTCTCCCTCAACATTCGCGGGGGTTAGGGGATCAAGAGCCCCGTGAATGTTGAAAAATCACGAATGTTTGGTGCCCCAATATATTACAGGGAAATATAATAAAATAATAAAATGAAATAATCTATGTATATACATGTATATACGTACATGCTCCTCCCACTCATATATTTGTCCAATCTCTCTTTAAAGCTACCCAAGGTCCTATCAAAGCTAAAACCTTGGGTAGCTTCACATTTAGGTTGGATAAATACACAAGTGAGAGGTGGTTGGATTTGAATGGGTCTTGCATGCGAGTAAATAGAATGTTCAAAGCTTATTGCTTGGGTAGCATTTATTCTGTTATTGGGCTGGATTTGTGAAGGACCTGAATAGTATGGGCCAACAGATCTACTGCAGTGTTCCTCCTTTCTTATGTTCTCATGAACAATCATAAAATACGTACCTGAGAACATCGTAAAATATTGTACTGCCTCCACCACTGCCTCGTATTTTTATATAATTTCTTTCTTCAATTCTTTCGTGCTTCTCAGTTTCTTTACCAAAATTTATTTGGGCCCATGGTTAATTATGTAGCAGTCACAGTCAATCAACAAGCACCAAACACAATGAATTATTGTGAAATGTTTGGAAGAGCGCAGAGGATAATACTCACTCCAGCATAAACAAAGCCATACTGACTGACGATGCCTCTACCACCCACTGCTTCAACCCTCGTATTTATTATTATTATTATTATTATTATTATTATTATTATTATTATTATTAGCAGTCATGAATGAATTGACATTATTTATACTGTAGTTTAATAAATAATGAACAAACAAAACACTCACCACTCGTAAGGCAGACGAACTCTGATGACTTGTGATGATTAAAAAAATTTAAATTATAATTCTTTATTTCTCTATTGATATTACATGCAGCTACTGATGACAGTTGAATGGAGATGATTATATGGAGTGTAACTGCATGGCATGAGACATACTTCACCACCACACAAACAGCAATGACCGACTCGCACAGTGGCTGGAGACTGACTGACTGAGTGAGTGAGTGGCGGGTGGGAGGGCTGGCTGCCAGTTGTTATTATTATTATTGTTATTATTAATAACATGTATTATTATTAACATGTATGTATTTAATAACATGTTATAAATAATAATAGTACATATTATTAATAACATGTATGTTATTAAATACCATTGCCTCAATCACTGCCTCTGCCACTCCAGTCACACTCAATCTACAAGCACCAAACACAATGAATTATTGTGAAATGTTTGGAAGAGCAGGGAGACTAATGTTTACTCCAGCATAAACACAGTCACACTGACGATGTGTCAACCACTCCCTCGTATTTTTGTACAATTTCCTTCTTCAATTATATCATATTTATTATTATTATTATTATTATTATTATTATTATTATTATTGTTATTATTATTATTATTATTATTATTATTATTATTATTATTATTATTATTATTATTATTATTACTATTGTTATTATTAGCTGTAGCACAAATGTTTAATTCTTTGCAGTGTTCAAGAGTAAACACATGATGTCACCGTCTAATACCTGTCCGAATAGCCATTCCAATATGCAGTCATGAATGGGTTTACATTATTTATACTGTAGTTTAATAGCAAATAATGAACAAACAAAACACTCACCACACTGAGTGGTGGGAGGGCTGGCTGCCAGTTGCAGGGGTCGGAGGGAGGGTAGTAGGGACTCGCAGGTGGCGGGAAACTTAAATATGATTTGGCGGCTGGGAATTTGGTGGCTGGGAATTTGGCGGTTGGGAATTCGCGAATGTGTGAAGCCCATGAAAGTTGAAAACGTGGATGTTGAGGGAGACCTGTACACACTCCTACCGTCCAACTTATGACCTGCTCGACATATGACCATTCGACTTACGATTGTGTTTTCTATGCCAAATTTCTGGGAAATAAACAACTGTTTGTGTTGTACACAGTGTTTATCCTAAACCTTACAGTATAAAATACAGTACTAACAGCATAAAAAGTAAAGTAAAAAATGAAATACCAAAATAAAACAATGAAATAAAGTCATTACAAAAATGTGATGTTGATATTCAGTAGTAAGGTTCGACTTACGTTCATTTCATCTTACGACCAATTTGTCGGAACCGAACTCGATCGTAAGTCGGATGGTACCTCTATATATAATATATATAGATACAGTGGTCCCTCATTTTTCGTAGTGAATCCGTTCCTGGAGCTGCTACTATTAACGAAATCTACGATTTGCAAATCAATTTTCACCATAAAAAATAATGTAAATACAATTAATCCGTTCCTGACACCCAGAAGTATTAAAACAAAAATTTTTTACATGAAATATACATGTAGTACATAAGCAATACAATGGAAAATGATGAATGAAACAGTAACAGCATAACACTTACCTTTATTGGAGATTCTTCTTAGTGTATGGGAGACTGGAGGAGGAGAGAGAGTGGATTGTTTATAGTTTGGAAGGGGAATCCCCTTCCAGCAACACCTCAGGTACCAATTGCTTTTCTGGGGTTGCTTGTCTTCTCTGTTTCTTAATGCCACTAGGACCACCTTGAGAGTCACTGGAGTCCTGTCTCGCAAAATAACTGTGGAGAGAGCTCTGTTTCTGGCGTCTCTTTAACACTTCCCTAAAATGGCCCAAGACTTTGTCACTGCACATGTTGCCAACATGGCTTGCAACAACCTTGTCAGGGTGATGTTTCTCCATAAATCTTTCCATCTTACCCCACATAGCAAAAATCTCTTTAATTTCTGAAGAAGGCACCACCTTCCATCTCTCTTCCTCCTCCTCTGCAGCAAGATTCTGAGCTTCGATCTGTTGCTGTTCCTCCTGAAGCTCTTGCAGCTCCTCAGTGGTGAGCTCTTTGTTGTGGTCTTCCACCAATTCTTCCACATCCTCCAAACTCACATCCAACCCCATGGAACTCCCCAGTGCCACAATTGATTTTACAACAGACATAGGCTCATCAGGGTCAGTCCCAAACCCTTCAAAATCCCTCTTGTCGACACAGTCTGGCCACAATTTTCTCCAGGCAGAGTTCAAAGTCCTGGTAGTCACTCCCTCCCAAGCCATACCTATAAGGGTTATGCAATGGAGGATGCTGAAGTGTTCTCTCCAGAATTCCCTTAGGGTCAAGTGAGTGTCTGTGGTCACAGTCAAGCACCTGTGAAACATTGCTTTGGTATAGAGTTTTTTAAAGTTTGCAATGACCTACTGGTCCATGGGCTGGAGGAGAGGAGTGGTATTCGGGGGCTAGAACTTTACTGTGATGAACCCAAACTCCTCGAAAATTAGGTCATCCAAGTTTGGAGGATGAGCAGGTGCATTGTCCATTACTAGCAGGCATTTGAGATCCAATTTCTTTTCCAGGAGGTAATTCTTCACACTAGGGCCAAACACTTCATTGAACCACTCGACGAAAATTTCCCTCGTGACCCATGCCTTACTATTAGATTTCCAAAACACACACAATTTACTTTTCATAACATTGTTTTTCCTGAACACTCTGGGATTTTCAGAATGGTACACTAGTAATGGCTTCACTTTGAAATCCCCACTAGCATTAGCACAGAACATTAGCGTCAGCCTGTCTTTCATAGGCTTGTGTCCTGGCATTGCCTTTTCCTCCTGTGTAATGAAGGTCCTCTTTGGCATTTTCTTCCAAAAGAGGCCTGTTTTGTCACAATTGAACACTTGTTCAGGTTTCAGTCCTTCAGCCTCTATGTACTCCTGGAATTCATGCACATATTTTTCAGCCGCCTTGTGGTCCAAACTGGCAGCCTCACAATGCCTTACCACACTGTGTATGCCAGTACGGTTCTTAAATCTCTCAAACCAACCTTTGCTGGCCTTAAATTCACTCACATCACCACTATTTTCAGGCAATTTCTTTACCAGATCGTTGTGCAACTGCCTAGCCTTTTCACAAATAATCGAAGTCATAAGAGTATCTCCTGCTAATTGTTTCTCATTTATCCACACCAATAATAACTTCTCAACCTCTTCGAGTACTGGTGATCTCATTTTTGTTAGCATAGTTACTCCCTTTGCAAAAACAGCGTCCTTGATTTCCCTTTTCTTGGCCACTATGGAACATATGGTTGTGTAGGGTTTCTTATACATCCTGGCCAGTTCGGCCGCACTTGTACCACTTTCACATTGTTCAGTGATGTTTTTCTTAAATTCAATCATATTTCTCACCTTCTTTACCACAGGCTTGGCACTAGGAGCTTTCTTTGGAGCCATGGTAGCTTATTTAGTACTTGCAAGCATTAAAATAAATGGAATACACCTACCATCCGACTTACGACCAAGCTTGGTTCCGACCAACCGGTCGTAAGTCGAAATGGACGTAAGTCGAACCTTTGAAAATTGCCGACATATTGGGTAGGGCATAATGTCAAAACTTTCCTATATAAACTACCTACATAATACTGTAATGTAATGTACAATCATTATTTCATTCTTTTTACCATAATTTACTTCTATTGTTGTATTTTAATTATTTATGTACTGTATACAGTGGACCCCCGGTTAACGATATTTTTTCACTCCAGAAGTATGTTCAGGTGCCAGTACTGACCGAATTTGTTCCCTTAAGGAATATTGTGAAGTAGATTAGTCCATTTCAGACCCCCAAACATACACGTACAAACGCACTTACATAAATACACTTACATAATTGGTCGCATTCGGAGGTGATCATTATGCGGGGGTCCACTGTATAATGTATATTTGGTAGTGATATGTAATGTAAATTTTACATCGCATACAGTATCATATGTTACTATTATCTTTATGTATTGTCGACACAGTGGAATGGGAGAATACCACTGGTAGTGTCATCCTGCCAGAATGTTGTATAACCTATACCCTAAGTAAAGAGAAACAACTCTGGAACATGTGTAATACGTATCCGGCTGGCTGGCTTGGTGGCCGGGTCTGTGGTTGGCCGGGTGGGTGGCTGGCTGGCTTGGTGGGTGGGTGGCTGGATGGGTGGGTGGCTGGATGGGTGGGTGGGTGGGTAGTTGGCTGACCGAATGTGGCTGGATGGGTGGGTGTGTGGGTAGTTGGCTGACCGAATGTGGCTGTCTCTCTGTATCTCTGTATCTCTGTATATATCTCTCTCTCTCTCTCTCTCTCTCTCTCTCTCTCTCTCTCTCTCTCTCTATCTCTGTATATCTCTGTATATCTCTCTCTATCTCTCTATCTCTCTCTATCTCTATCTCTCTCTATCTCTATCTCTCTCTCTCTCTATCTCTCTCTCTCTCTATCTCTCTCTCTCTCTCTCTCTCTCTCTCTCTCTCTCTCTCTCTCTCTCTCTCTCTATCTCTATCTCTATCTCTGTCTCTGTCTCTGTCTCTGTCTCTGTCTCTATCTCTGTCTCTATCTCTCTATCTCTCTCTCTATCTCTCTCTCTCTCTCTCTCTCTCTCTCTCTCTCTCTCTCTCTCTCTCTCTCTCTCACTGGTACACTTAAGTTATCATACATATTATAAATTACCTGGGATAACCCAAAAAATCCAGACAAAGTGCTATACAGTGGATCTGTGCTCCAGTGCCCTAAATTAATAATAATATTAATAATCATTATTATTACAGTAATACGTATGCACTAATATTAATATTATTATTATTAAGCTATAATATAATAATCGTGTCCACTCATTACTTACCTTAAAATATCTGTAGTTTTAATGTAGAGTGAGAGGTGAGTAAACAAGATTAAATGAATAAATGAGAGAGAATGAGAATGTAGAATGTTCACGAGTTATGTAAACAAACGTTGTTGTTGTTGTTGCTGTTGATACCAGCCGGTTCCTGTTCACTGTCAAACCGACCAGAAAAACATCTCATATTTGTTAATTTATATGTTATGTAGCATGTTTATTTATTTTTTTTTTTTATTATCACACTGGCCGATTCCCACCAAGGCAGGGTGGCCCAAAAAAGAAAAACTTTCACCATCATTCACTCCATCACTGTCTTGCCAGAAGGGTGCTTTACACTACAGTTTTTAAATTGCAACATTAACACCCCTCCTTCAGAGTGCAGGCACTGTACTTCCCATCTCCAGGACTCAAGTCCGGCCTGCCGGTTTCCCTGAACCCCTTCATAAATGTTACTTTGCTCACACTCCAACAGCACGTCAAGTATTAAAAACCATTTGTCTCCATTCACTCCTATCAAACACGCTCACGCATGCCTGCTGGAAGTCCAAGCCCCTCGCACACAAAACCTCCTTTACCCCCTCCCTCCAACCTTTCCTAGGCCGACCCCTACCCCGCCTTCCTTCCACTACAGACTGATACACTCTTGAAGTTATTCTGTTTTGCTCCATTCTCTCCACATGTCCGAACCACCTTAACAACCCTTCCTCAGCCCTCTGGACAGCAGTTTTGGTAATCCCGCACCTCCTCCTAACTTCCAAACTACGAATTCTCTGCATTATATTCACACCACACATTGCTCTCAGACATGATATCTCCACTGCCTCCAGCCTTCTCCTTGCTGCAACATTCATCACCCATGCTTCACACCCATATAAGAGCGTTGGTAAAACTATACTCTCATACATTCCCCTCTTTGCCTCCAAGGACAAAGTTCTTTGTCTCCACAGACTCCTAAGTGCACCACTCACCCTTTTCCCCTCATCAATTCTATGATTCACCTCATCTTTCATAGACCCATCCGCTGACACGTCCACTCCCAAATATCTGAATACATTCACCTCCTCCATACTCTCTCCCTCCAATCAGATATCCAATCTTTCATCACCTAATCTTTTTGTTATCCTCATAACCTTACTCTTTCCTGTATTCACTTTCAATTTTCTTCTTTTGCACACCCTACCAAATTCATCCACCAATCTCTGCAACTTCTCTTCAGAATCTCCCAAGAGCACAGTGTCATCAGCAAAGAGCAACTGTGACAACTCCCACTTTATGTGTGATTCTTTATCTTTTAACTCCACGCCTCTTGCCAAGACCCTCGCATTCACTTCTCTTACAACCCCATCTATAAATATATTAAACAACCACGGTGACATCACACATCCCTGTCTAAGGCCCACTTTTACTGGGAAATAATTTCCCTCTTTCCTACACACTCTAACTTGAGCCTCACTATCCTCGTAAAAACTCTTCACTGCTTTCAGTAACCTACCTCCTACACCATACACCTGCAACATCTGCCACATTGCCCCCCTATCCACCCTGTCATACGCCTTTTCCAAATCCATAAATGCCACAAAGACCTCTTTAGCCTTATCTAAATACTGTTCACTTATATGTTTCACTGTAAACACCTGGTCCACACACCCCCTACCTTTCCTAAAGCCTCCTTGTTCATCTTCTATCCTATTCTCCGTCTTACTCTTAATTCTTTCAATAATAACTCTACCATACACTTTGCCAGGTATACTCAACAGACTTATCCCCCTATAATTTTTACACTCTCTTTTATCCCCTTTGCCTTTATACAAAAAATCATAGATGGATTAAGCAAAATGTCTATATTAACGTTTTATACACATTTAATGCGCCTCAGTGATTATTATTGTTATTATCATTATTAATATGGCATCTTCAAGACCAAGTACACTCTTAATGAGTGGCTCTGAGACAGACAAGCAGACAAAGACAGACACACAGGTAGACAGACAGATACAGGTAGACAGAAAGAGACACAGGTAGACAGAAAGACAGACGCACAGGTAGACATAAAGACATACAGGTAGACATAAAGACACAGGTAGACAGAAAGACAGACACACAGGTAGACAGACACACAGAGATACAGACAGATATACAGGCAGACAGATACAGACAGGTTTATGTGCAACAGTGAAAACAAATAAGAGTGTTCGAGAGTAAGAGCCTTTTTTGCCACAATCTCCAGTGCAAGATTCAGACTTCATCTTACGGGACATGGTGAAATTTACTGTCCAGTTAGTACAGTTAATACAGTATGATGCTGCTGATAGGGCAGGGTTACTCAAACTGATGCTACCTGCATGACACATTGTCCCCGCGAATATTGTCAAATATTGTACAGTGGTGTGCATCAGCCGGCCCAGCCCAGCTGCCAGTTGCACGGTCGTAAGTCGAGTGGACGTATGTCGAGCAGGTCGTAAGTCGGTTGGTAGGTGTATTATGAAATATTTCGCTGAAGCACGTGAGAGGACCTTCGCTCACTGGTAAACAATGCCAGACTGGCTGCCGCCCCAGCTCACGCCATGGGTACGCGTCCTGGACGAACTACGACTCGCGAGTCAACCTATGAAAAGCGAGCCCATGTTTATACGAAAATACCCCTATGATTTCTGAAATCTATGATTGCCAAGAACTACGAAAAGCGAGAGACCACTGTGTATATATATATATATATATATATATATATATATATATATATATATATATATATGTATATATGTATATATGTATGTATGTATGTATGTATGTATGTATGTATGTATATACAGTGGACCCTCAACCAGCGATATTAATCCGTTCCTGAGAGCTCATCGTTAATCAAAATAATTGTTAGTCAAGTTAATTTTCCCCATAAGAAATAATGGAAATCAAATTAATCCGTGCAAGACACCCCAAAGTATTGAAAAAAAACAAATTTTACCACATGAAATATTAATTTTAATACACACAAACTGAAGAAGACATGCACAGTTACATGACACTTACCTTTATTGAAGATCTGGTGATGATTGATGGGATGGGAGGAGGGGAGACCGTTGATCTTGTTAGTGTTTAGAAGGGGAATCCCCTTCCATTAGCACATGAGGCAGCAAGTCTTTTTCTGGGGTTACTTCCATTGTTCTTTTAATGCCACTAGGACCAGCTTCAGAGTCACTGGACTTCTGTCGCACAACATATCTGTCCATAGAGGCCTGTACCTCTCGTTCTTTTATCCTAAAGTGTTTCACAACATTGTCAGTGTAATAGTCACCAGCACGGCTTGCAATAGCTGTGTGAGGGTGATTTTCATCAAAAAAGGTTTGCACTTTAAGCCACTTTGCACACATTTCCTTAATCTTTGAAGTAGGCAACTTCTTCAATTTCTCTCTCCCCTCCTCCGAAGCAGTTTCCTCAGGTGTGGCCTCTTACTGTTGAAGATGATCTAGCAGCTCATCAGTGGTTTGTTCTTCATTGTCCTCCTCCACCAACTCTTCCACATCCTCCCCACTAACCTCACCAATATGAGCACTAGTTCCAGGCATTTTTTCCTGTTCACCTGGGTGTTAGTCAACTGTTGTGGGTCGCATCCTGGGGGACAAGATTAAGGACCACAATGGAAATAAGTTAGACAGTCCTCGATAATGCACTGGCTTTCTTGGGTTATCCTGGGTGGCTAACCCTCCGGGGTTAATCGTTTCTCGGTAATTGTTTCACGTTAAGCCACACCAACAACACTCTCTCCACATCTTCGAGTAATACAGCTGATGGTGGTGCAGCAGCAACAACAGCTGACTGTGGTGCAGCAGCAGCTGCACTTTTGGCAAGAACAGCTTCCTTGATTGCCGTTTTCTTACCCACAATAGTAGCGATGGTTGATTGGGGTTTATTATACAACCTGACCAGCTCAGAGACACGCACTCCACTTTCATACTTAGCAATGATCTCTTTCTTCATCTCCATAGTAATTCTCACCCTTTTTGCTGTAGGGTTGGCACTAGAAACTTTCTTGGGGCCCATGGTGACTTATTTTGCAGGTGCAATCACTACAAAGGCTGTGATAATATGAAATGTTCCAGTTGTTGTATGTTTGGAAGCGACCGCGGTGGCTGGCTGGCTTGTAAACACTGACACCCAAGGGACAAGTGAGGTGCGCTCAGGCCAAAGTGGACGCGTATGGTATGGAACAAATAGCGCTGGTCGGGTTTTTAAGCGCTAGTTGAGGCAAAATTTTTGCATTTAAATGTATCGCTAGTCAGATTTATCGTTAATCGATGCCATCGCTGGTTAAGGGTCCACTGTATATGTATATAATGCGGAGAGAGAGAGAGATGCAGATATATGTGTAGAGAGAGAAAGAGAGATATATAGAGAAGTGGAGTAGAAGACTCCTTCCTCTGTAAGCCATGTGTCATAAGAAGCAACTAAAATACCAGGAGTAAGGAGCTAGTGACCCCTTCTCCTGTATAAATTACTAAATGTAAAAATAAGAGCTTTTACATTTCTTCTTTTATGGGTCACTCTGCATTGGTGGGAGATACCCTTTGCGTTAAAAAAAAAATAGAAGAGATAGAGGTTAAGAGATACATAGAGATGGAGATATAGAAAGAAACAGATATTGTAGAGGAATTCTTTATTCTCAGTAAAGACTGTCCACTTGCTGTCATTTAACATATGACCCAAGAATAAATTTCTTGTAAGATACTAATACACTAGTATTTATTACAGCACACTGTATGTATAGACAGCAATTTTTACAGTACAATACTGCACAAATATAATTTTGCTTTTACCATTTTCATGACTAAATACTGTTGGTTTTGTATATTGAGACTTGTACAGTATGCACAACAAATTTCATTTTAATTACTTATCCTTTTTTCTTTAGGTGATATTTTGTAGTGAGGAGTGTCGTAAGGAAGGATTGTCAGGGATCCATTGGCAAGAGTGCCCTATTTTGCCAACCTTCGATGCACTAGACATGGGAAGGAATCCTGCATTAGCATACAGAATAATGATGAAGACCTCTCATGCAAAACTCAAGGAAATGATACCATTGCTGCAACTTGAAGCCAAAAATCAATCTCCAGAAAATCTTGGCTTTAACAATGAAGGAATCTATGATGAGAAACATTACAGATCAGTGTATCACCTGGTAACCAACAAAGAAAAGCGATCTTCAGACGACGTACTCCGGAGATGCATACAAGCTTTTATTGTTACCAAACTTCTGCACCTGAGTGGACGCTACTTTCTTACCAGTGAAGGAGAGCCCTTCGCTCCAAGTCATAAAGATTTCGTCTTGACTGGTGGCACACTCATACATCATATGATGAACCTAATCTGTAATGCTAAAGCCATTGCATATTTGAAGGTAATCCTTGATATTATTTTTTTGTGATTTCTTCTTTCAACAAACCGGCCGTATCCCACCGAGGCAGGGTGGCCCAAAAAGAAAAACAAAAGTTTCTCTTTTTCAATTTAGTAATTTATAAAGGAGAAGGGGTTACTAGCCCCTTGCTCCCAGCATTTTAGTCGCCTCTTACGGAGGAAGAATTCTGTTCCACTTCCCCATGGAGATGACAGGAAATAAACAAGACCAAGAACTAGTAAGAAAGTAAAAGAAAACCCAGAGGGTGGGAGACGGCCGACTTGTTGAAAAAAAAAAAATATATATGTTTATGTATGTATATATTATAGGTAGTAGGTTGGTAGACAGCAACCGCCCAGGGAGGTACTACCGTCCTGCCAAGTGAGTGTAAAACGAAAGCCTGTAATTGTTTTACATGATGGTAGGATTGCTGGTGTTCTTTTTTCTGTCTCATGAACATGCAAGATTTCAGGTACGTCTTGCTACTTCTACTTACACTTAGGTCACACTACACATACATGTACAAGCACATATATACACACCCCTCTGGGTTTTCTTCTATTTTCTTTCTAGTTCTTATTCTTGTTTATTTCCTCTTATCTCCATGGGGAAGTGGAACAGAATTCTTCCTCCGTAAGCCATGCGTGTTGTAAGAGGCAACTAAAATGCCGGGAGCAAGGGGCTAGTAACCCCTTCTCCTGTATATATTACTAAATTTGAAAGGAGAAACTTTGGTTTTTTCTTTTGGGCCACCCTGCCTCGGTGGGATACGGCCGGTGTGTTGAAAGAAAGAATATATATATATATATATATATATATATATATATATATAGATATATATATCTCCATGGAGAAGTGGAACAGAATTCTTCCTCTGTAAGCCATGCGTGTCGTAAGAGGCGACTAAAAT
Organism: Cherax quadricarinatus; assembly: GCF_038502225.1. Lineage (NCBI taxonomy): Eukaryota > Metazoa > Arthropoda > Malacostraca > Decapoda > Parastacidae > Cherax > Cherax quadricarinatus. The sequence goes on along the minus strand of NC_091325.1, from coordinate 13,791,290 downwards.
GCCGGGAGCAAGGGGCTAGTAACCCCTTCTCCTGTATATATTACTAAATTTAAAAGGAGAAACTTCAGTTTTTTCTTTTGGGCCACCCCACCTCAGTGGGATACGGCTGGTACGTTGAAAGAAGAAGATATATATATATATATATATATAGTGTAGGTGTAGGAGGTAGGTTACTGAAAGCAGTGAAGAGTTTTTACGAGGATAGTGAGGCTCAAGTTAGAGTATGTAGGAAAGAGGGAAATTTTTTCCCAGTAAAAGTAGGCCTTAGACAAGGATGTGTGATGTCACCGTGGTTGTTTAATATATTTATAGATGGGGTTGTAAGAGAAGTAAATGCGAGGGTCTTGGCAAGAGGCGTGGAGTTAAAAGATAAAGAATCACACACAAAGTGGGAGTTGTCACAGCTGCTCTTTGCTGATGACACTGCTCTTGGGAGATTCTGAAGAGAAGCTGCAGAGATTGGTGGATGAATTTGGTAGGGTGTGCAAAAGAAGAAAATTAAAGGTGAATACAGGAAAGAGTAAGGTTATGAGGATAACAAAAAGATTAGGTGATGAAAGATTGAATATCAGATTGGAGGGAGAGAGTATGGAGGAGGTGAACGTATTCAGATATTTGGGAGTGGACGTGTCAGCGGATGGGTCTATGAAAGATGAGGTGAATCATAGAATTGATGAGGGAAAAAGAGTGAGTGATGCACTTAGGAGTCTGTGGAGACAAAGAACTTTGTCCTTGGAGGCAAAGAGGGGAATGTATGAGAGTATAGTTTTACCAACGCTCTTATATGGGTGTGAAGCGTGGGTGATGAATGTTGCAGCGAGGAGAAGGCTGGAGGCAGTGGAGATGTCATGTCTGAGGGCAATGTGTGGTGTGAATATAATGCAGAGAATTCGTAGTTTGGAAGTTAGGAGGAGGTGCGGGATTACCAAAACTGTTGTCCAGAGGGCTGAGGAAGGGTTGTTGAGGTGGTTCGGACATGTAGAGAGAATGGAGCGAAACAGAATGACTTCAAGAGTGTATCAGTCTGTAGTGGAAGGAAGGCGGGGTAGGGGTCAGCCTAGGAAGGGTTGGAGGGAGGGGGTAAAGGAGGTTTTGTGTGCGAGGGGCTTGGACTTCCAGCAGGCATGCGTGAGCGTGTTTGATAGGAGTGAATGGAGACAAATGGTTTTTAATACTTGACGTGCTGTTGGAGTGTGAGCAAAGTAACATTTATGAAGGGATTCAGGGAAACCGGCAGGCCGGACTTGAGTCCTGGAGATGGGAAGTACAGTGCCTGCACTCTGAAGGAGGGGTGTTAATGTTGCAGTTTAAAAACTGTAGTGTAAAGCACCCTTCTGGCAAGACAGTGATGGAGTGAATGATGGTGAAAGTTTTTATTTTTCGGGCCACCCTGCCTTGGTGGGAATCGGCCAGTGTGATAATAAAATATATATATATATTATTATTATCACACTGGCCGATTCCCACCAAGGCAGGGTGGCCCGAAAAAGAAAAACTTTCACCATCATTCACTCCATCACTGTCTTGCCAGAAGGGTGCTTTACACTACAGTTCTTAAACTGCAACATTAACACCCCTCCTTCAGAGTGCAGGCACTGTACTTCCCATCTCCAGGACTCAAGTCCGGCCTGCCGGTTTCCCTGAATCCCTTCATAAATGTTACTTTGCTCACACTCCAACAGCACGTCAAGTATTAAAAACCATTTGTCTCCATTCACTCCTATCAAACACGCTCATGCATGCCTGCTGGAAGTCCAAGCCCCTCGCACACAAAACCTCCTTTACCCCCTCCCTCCAACCTTTCCTAGGCCGACCCCTACCCCGCCTTCCTTCCACTACAGACTGATACACTCTTGAAGTCATTCTGTTTCGCTCCATTCTCTCTACATGTCCGAACCACCTCAACAACCCTTCCTCAGCCCTCTGGACAACAGTTTTGGTAATCCCGCACCTCCTCCTAACTTCCAAACTACGAATTCTCTGCATTATATTCACACCACACATTGCCCTCAGACATGACATCTCCACTGCCTCCAGCCTTCTCCTCACTGCAACATTCATCACCCATGCTTCACACCCATATAAGAGCGTTGGTAAAACTATACTCTCATACATTCCCCTCTTTGCCTCCAAGGACAAAGTTCTTTGTCTCCACAGACTCCTAAGTGCACCACTCACTCTTTTTCCCTCATCAATTCTATGATTCACCTCATCTTTCATAGACCCATCCGCTGACACGTCCACTCCCAAATATCTGAATACGTTCACCTCCTCCATACTCTCTCCCTCCAATCTGATATTCAATCTTTCATCACCTAATCTTTTTGTTATCCTCATAACCTTACTCTTTCCTGTATTCACCTTTAATTTTCTTCTTTTGCACACCCTACCAAATTCATCCACCAATCTCTGCAACTTCTCTTCAGAATCTCCCAAGAGCACAGTGTCATATATATATATATATACATACATATATATATATATATATATATATATATATATATATATATATATATATATATATATATATATATAAATATATATATATATATATAGATATATATATATAATATATATATATATATATATATATATATATAAATATATATATATATATATATATATATATATATATAAATATATATATATATATATATATATATATATATATATATATATATATATATATATATATATATATATATATATATATATATATTTTTTTTTTTTTTTTTTTTTTTTTTTTTTTTTTTTTTTTTTTTTTTTTTTTTTTTTTTTTTTTTTTTTTTTTTTTTTTTTTTTTCAACAAGTCGGTCGTCTCCCACCGAGGCAGGGTGACCCAAAAAAGAAAGAAAATCCCCAAAAAGAAAATACTTTCATCATCATTCAACACTTTCACCACACTCACACATTATCACTGCTTTTGCAGAGGTGCTCAGAATATAACAGTTTAGAAGCATATACGTATAGAGATACACAACATATCCCTCCAAACTGCCAATATCCCAAACCCCTCCTTTAAAGTGCAGGCATTGTACTTCCCATTTCCAGGACTCAAGTCCGACTATATGAAAATAACCGGTTTCCCTGAATCCCTTCACTAAATATTACCCTGCTCACACTCCAACAGATCGTCAGGTCCCAAGTATCATTCGTCTCCATTCACTCCATTCACTCCTAGATGATGTTGAGAGACTGTTATTGGTGTGGATAAATGAAAAACAGATAGCATCTCTCAAGCGATCATTTGTGAAAAGGCTAGGCAGTTGCATGACGATTTGGTAAAGAAATTGCCTGCAACTAGTGGTGATGCGAGTGAATTTAAGGCCAGCAAAGGTTGGTTTGAAAGATTTAAGAATCATAGTGGCATACATAGTGTGATTAGGCATGGTGAGGCTGCCAGTGACTCTCAAGCTGGTCCTAGTGGCATTAAAAGAAGAAGGGAAGTAACCCCGGAAAAGGACTTGCTACCTCAAGTCCTATTGGAAGGGGATTCCCCTTCTAAACAATAAGTTCGACACTCTCCCCTCCTCCCATCCCATCAATCATCACCAGATCTTCATTAAAGGTAAGTGTCATGTATTCTATTGTTAGTAGAGTACTACAAACTGTGCATGCCTTCTTCAGTTTGTGTGCATTAAACTTAATATTTCATGTGGTAAAATTTTTTTTTCATACTTTTGGGTGTCTTGCATGGATTAATTTGATTTCCATTATTTCTTATGGGGAAAATTGATTCGCTTTTCGATAATTTTGGTTTATAATGAGTTCTCAGGAACGGATCAATATCGCAAACCGGGGGTCCACTTTATACTCATAAATTCTAACGGCTTCAAATCAAGCAGGAGAAAGCTGGTAGGCCCACATGTGAGAGAATGGGTCTGTGTGGTCAGTGTGAACCATATAAAAAAATCCTGCAGCACGCAGTGCATAATGAGAAAAAAAAACCTCCGACCGTGTGTTTTTTTTTTTTTTTATAATTAAAATGCCGACTTTGTGGTCTAGTTTCGTAAAGTATTTACGGTTGTATTCTTGTTTTCTTGGTCTCATTTGATAGAATGGAAAACATTATATAGAAATAGAAGTGATTTTAATTGTTTTTACTATGAAAAGAACCTTGAAATGGAGCTCAAAGTAGGGGAAATGTTTGATTTTTGCAGATGTTCAAAAGTAAACAAATGATGTTATTTTGCAATAAATGTCCCAGTAGCCATTCTAATATAAAGTCATGAATGGGTTGACATTATTTATACAATTATTACAATATTGCAGTAGTCTGCATAACAAATCTTCTATTTTTTGTTTGAATAAAAATTCGAAATAGAAAGCAAGAATAGTATCAGAGGGGCCTGGAGACGTGACTGATGAACAAAGAAAATGTTATTTTAGAGCCAGGATTGTCTGCATTGTTCATTCTGGACCCTATTTTGAAATTGTCATATTTTTTTAATTTTCGTGAAATTGGCCAAATTGCAAATTTCTGACTACGTTATTGGGTAGTTGAAATCAGTAAATGGACAGTTTCTTGTACACAATCGATAGAAAAAATGGAGTTCTAAAGAAATAGGTATGAGTTTGGTCAACTGGAACTCATGGAATTAGCCGAAAATAGGGATCAAAGTGGGCGAAATCGCCGATTTGAAAATATCGCCGTGGTCACAAACTTTGTGAGAGCGTCATTCCATCAGTTTTCCATCAAATTTCATTCTTTTGGTGTCATTACAATCAGGAAAAGATTCTCTGTCATTTCACAAGTTTTTTTTTTTTTTTTTCAGAAATTTTGCAACACCAGGAGACACCTCAGTATTTGGGGTTGTGACAGTCAAGGGGTTAATGTTTGCTTTCCACATCACACACAAGTTACTCTTGGCGACACTGTTTTTCTCGAACACTCTGGGATTTTCAGAGTGATACACCAGTATAGGCTTCACTTTGAAATCCCCACTAGCATTACTACAGATCATGAAAGTTAGCCTGTCTTTCATAGGCTTGTGTCCTGGGAGTGCCTTTTTCTCCTGCATGATGTAGGTCCTCTTCAGCATTTTCTTCTAAAACAGGCCTGTTTCGTCACAATTGAACACTTGTTGGGGTTTGAATTGTTTAGCCTCCATGTACCCCTTGAATTCCTGAACATATTTTTCCGCCGCATATTTGTCATAACTTGCATCCTCGCCATGCCTTACCATGCTGTGTATGCCACTACGCTTTTTTACTCTCTCAAACCAGCCTTTGCTGGCCTTAAATTCACTAACTTCAGCACTAGTTCCAGGCATTTTCTTTACGAGATCATCATGCAACTGCCCTGCCAAATTATCGACTGCATAACATTATCTCCTGACAATTGTTTCTCGTTGATCCACGCCAACAATAAAGTCTCCACATTTTCCAGGATTTGCGATCTCTGTTTTGTGAGCATATTTGCACCTTTTGCAACAACAGTTTCTTTGATTTCCTTTTTCTTGGCCACGATGGAAGCGATGGTTGTATGGGGTTTGTTATACAACCTGGCAAGCTCTGCCACACGTACTCCACTTTCATATTTTGCAATGATGTCTTTCTTGAATTCTATAGTGTTTCTCACCTTCTTTACCAAAGGGCTGGCACTAGAAGCTTTCTTTGGGCCCATGGTGGCTTATTTAGCAGTTGCAAGCACTAAAAAGAATGGAATAATACGAAATGTATTGTATGAACACGTGGGATTGTGCTCACTGCCTGATAAACAATGGTACTCTGGCTGTAAATGGTGTTGGGCCGCTATTGCTGTGCGGATGTGTTCGGGATGAATTACAATTACCAAGCTCAGTGACGATCACCGAGCCAATATTTTGATAAAAAAAGTTACGATTTCCAGATATATATTACGAAATCCGACGACTGCGATATCCGGGGGTCCACTGTACATTATTTCTTATGGAAAATATTGCTTTGACTTTCGAACAGTTTGAGTTTTGGCCTAGCTTCTGGTATGGATTATGGCCGAAACTCGAGGTTCCACTGTATCCATTGGGGTCCATCAAGCTTGTCCTCTAGGATGTGACTGACACTCGGGTACCTAATACTGCTAGGTGAACAGGGAGATCAGATGTACGGAAGCATGCCCAACATCCTCATCCTTGCTGGGGATTGAGCCACAGAGGCTCAGTGTGTGAGGCTAGAGCATTGTCAACCGAGCCATGGAACACTGCAATGAATTGCTTTTTTTTTAAATTTGTCTTGGCAAAAATATTCATATAAAACATTAGCCTTTGTTTCTACAGTGTTTTATTTTGATAACTTGGCAGCTGCCTCTTCCTCAGATGAGCAGTCTCTAAATCACTTTTTTTTTTCATTTCTACTAATAGAACCGACAGTTCCAATCTTGCAAACCTTTGTCTCGCTGATCTATTCTGCACCTCACTTTGTCACAAGTAGATAATCTGCAGTATGATAGATATTAATCAGCAAAGAAACATATGGTCCTGATGGTGTGCTTCTTCATCTATTGAAGGAGTGTTAAGCTGAACTTTAAATCTTTATTGGCTCATTTGTGTTTGTTGTCTGTCCTTCAGAACTTTGCCCAGCTTATTAGACCATGCATTTGGTCAACTTGTCTCAAAGAATAGTTAACCCTTTGACTGTCGCAGGCCCCTTTCTGAAAATGTCATTCTATGTCGATAAATTTTTTTGGAAAAAAAAAAAAAAATTTCTCATGAAATGATAGAGAATCTTTTCCCGATGTTAATGACACCAAAAGTACGAAATTTGGTTGAAAACTCACAGAATTACGTTCCAGCGAAGTTAGCAGTCTTGGCGACATATACGCATCGGCGATTTCGCCGACTTTGAGCCCTGTTTTTGGCCAATTTCGTTGTTCCAGTTGACCAAACTCATAGCTATTTCTTTAGAACTCCATTTTTTTGTATCACTTGAGCACAAGAAACCGCCCATTTACCGATTTGAACTACCGAGTAAAGTGGTCAGAAATTGGCAATTTGGCCAATTTCACGCAAATTAAAAAAGATGGCCCGGTGGCCAAAGCTCCCGCTTCACACACGGAGGGCCCGGGTTCGATTCCCGGCGGGTGGAAACATTTCGACACGTTTCCTTACACCTGTTGTCCTGTTCACCTAGCAGCAAGTAGGTACCTGGGTGTTAGTCGACTGGTGTGGGTCGCATCCTGGGGGACAAGATTAAGGACCCCAATAGAAATAAGTTAGACAGTCCTCGATGACGCACTGACTTTCTTGGGTTATCCTGGGTGGCTAACCCTCCGGGGTTAAAAATCCGAACGAAATCTTATCTTATCTTAAGATGCCAATTTCAAAATAAGGTCCAGAATAAACAATGTAGACATTTTTGACACTAAAATAACATATCCTCTGTTCATTAGTCACGTCTCTACACCCCTCTTATATTACTATTGCTTTCTATTTTGATTTTTTATTCATACAAAAAAAACAAAATTTACTGCTATGCAGACTACTGCATTATTATAAAAATGGTATAAATAATATCAGTGCACTAGTGAAAGAATATTAGACTCCCCAGTTGAAGTGTATTAGACGTGTGGTGTGATTTGCTTACTCCTGAACATTGGTAAAAATCGAACATTTCCGCTACTTTGAGCTCAATTTCAAGGTTGTTTTCATCGTGAAAGTAATCAAAATCATCTCTATTTCTGTAATATATTTTCCATTTTATCACCTGAGACCATGAAAATGAGAATACAACGATAAATACTATACGAAAATACACCTCAAAGTCGGCGTTTCAATCCAAAAAAAAAAAATCATTTTTTTTTTCTCATCATGCACTGCGTGCTGCAGGATTTTTTTTTATGTGGTGCACACTGACCACACAGACCCATTCTCTCACATGTGGGCCTACCAGCTTTCTCCCGCTTGATTTGAAGCCGCTAGAATTTATGCGTATAAATATGTCAGAAACAGTGGCGAGTAAGACGTATATATACGATCGAAACAGTCAAAGGGTTAATGGTGTGTGAAATATCTGGGGAGAATTCTTAACATGGCAATGCCTATGAATGATTAATTTTTTTAACCTAGTGATTTTTTTTGTAACATGCTGGCTGCCTCCCATCGAGGCAAGGTGACCCAAAAAAAGAAACACTTTCACCATCATCTACACTATCACTGTGTTGCCAGAGGTGTGCCTAGTTATATATAGATAGGAAGAAGGGGGTCCCAGATACTTCTTAATTTACTATGCAATTGTTAAATAAGGCATTAGAATTTTTTTCATACTGTAGTTTTGCAACAACTCATGAAGACGGGTCACCACCTGAAAAAGACCCAGGCTAGGATAGTACTGGTGAATCTAAGGAGAAAAACTCATGAAGCCTAGGTGTAAGGACACTTGCATGTACAATATGTCTGTTTATTCATCTGGGATTTAATCCAGATTTTTGGTTGTTAGCCAAAATAGCTACCAATGATGTATGAGTATATACAGTTGGACTGCCGTATCTGCAGGTTTGGTTTCCACAGTTTCAGTTATCCACAGTTTACCCTGGTCCGAAAATAACCCTTAATTTTACTTAATAATGACACCAGAGTTCAAAAGTAGTGTTAGTGACAGTTCTTCAAAGACTAAGAGAAGTCATGGAGTGCTTCCTGTCAGTGAAAAAGTGCTAATTCTTGACTTATTGTGCATAATTTATCAGTTAAATTTTATTATAGGTATGTTTGTAAACAAAAAATTACTGTAATATATGGTTCACTACTATCCATGGTATCAGGCATCCATGGTAGGTCTTGGATAAGATAAAATAAGATATCCCCTGTGGATATGGGGGTCCTACTGTACATGGTAGTACTGCATATCATTACTTTCAGTGAGTGAACCAGAAAATTGCCTAAAATATACAGCAGCCTGAGTGATAACATCATTCAGCAATTTTATATTACAGTGCTCTTAATGATTTAAGTTTTAATAACATGTTCACTTAGATAAGTTATCAAAGTGAACATGTTAGATGCAATTCATCTGTATTAGTAATGCTGTTTTCTTTTTGGAATTAGAGTAATTTTTAATACTCAGTTTGCATAGGATTTTTGCAGCCTTCATAAATACAGTGGAACCTCTACTTACGAGTTTAATCTATTCCATGACCTTGCTCGCAACTGGATTTGCTCGTTTGCGGGGTCAATTTTCCTCGTTTAAATTAATTGAAATGGACTTAATTCGTTCCAGTGGAATTCCAGGCACGAGAAAACACTTCAATAATTTCCCTAATATCAACTCTACAGCTTATTTATCTATCACAATTCATGTAATATGACATAATAAACAATATTAATAACATAGAAACATGATATATACACTAGAATGAATAAAATACATGTCATTAGGTATGTGGCTAGTGGTGGTGACAGCAGCCATTGTTGTTGGGGTTTATAGGGCCACCACAGTGGCCATTCCTGCTCCTGACTACATGTGTAGAGAACCTAGGATAACCCAAAAAAGTCAGACAGAGTGACTTATAAGTGCTACACTCTTAATGCTGCACTTAATTGCTACACTCTTAATGCTACACTTAATTGCTATACTCTTAATGCCACACTGCCACTGCTGCTTCATGTTGTCTGCCACTGCTACCTCACGATGTCTGCCACTGCTGCTTCATGTTGTCTTTCACTGCTGCTTCATGTTGTCTTTCACTGCTGCTTCATGTTGTCTGTCACTGCTGCTTCATGTTGTCTGCCACTGCTACCTCATGATGTCTGGCACTGCTGCTTCATGTTGTCTGCCACTGCTACCTCATGTTGTCTGTCACTGCTGCTTCATGTTGTCTGTCACTGCTGCTTCATGTTGTCTGTCACTGCTGCTTCATGTTGTCTGCCACTGCTGCTTCATGTTGTCTGCCACTGCTACCTCATGATGTCTGGCACTGCTGCTTCATGTTGTCTGCCACTGCTACCTCATGATGTCTGCCACTGATGTCGCCAAAGAATCGAACATTTCTGCTATTTTGAGCTGAATTTCAAGGTACTTTTCATCATGAAACCAATTAAAATCATATTTATTTTTGTAGTATATCTTCCATTCTTATAGGTAGTAGGCTGGTAGACAGCAGCCACCCAGGGAGGTACTACCGTCCTGACAAGTGAGTGTAAAACAAAAGCCTGTAATTGTTTTACATGATAGTAGGATTACTGGTGTCCATTTTTCTGTCTCATGAAATGCAAGGTTTCAGGTATGTCTTGCTACTTCTACTTAGGTCACACTACACATACATGTACAAGCATATATATACACACCTCTCTGGGTTTCCTTCTATTTTCTTACTAGTTCTTGTTTTTGTTTATTTTCTCTTATCTCCATGGGGAAGTGGAACAGAATTCTTCCTCCGTAAGCTATGAGTGTTCTAAGAGGTGACTAAAATGCCAGGAGCAAGAGGCTAGTAACCCCTTCTCCTGTATAAATTACTAAATTTAAAAAGAGAAACTTTCGTTTTTCTTTTTGGGCCACCCTGCCTTGGTTGGATACAGCTGGTTTGTTGAAAAAAAAAAAACTTCCATTCTATCACATGAGACCAAATAAAACGAGAATACAACCATAAAACCATACAAAAATATACCTCTAAGGGTAGGCGAATGGCTGAGAAGTGAACTCCGTTATTTATGGTCTGATTTCTTTCATTTTTGGTGTATGTTAAGAAGCACCTTTTCATCATACATTGCCCAAGTTTCAATAAGATAGTCCAACAAACAACTGAGATCCAATTCCCTAGATCAAGAACAAGAGCCCCCTCACCAGTGTCAATTAACCTCCCTTGAGGCCTGCTCGCATCTGGGAATTTTACTCGCGTCTGGAAGCAAAAAATCAACCGAGCAGCTGCTCGTATCTAGAAAAACTCGCACGTGGATGCACTCATAAGTAGAGGTTCCACTGTATATTAAAGCTTTCACCAATCCTGTGGATCCTCCACTTGTTGCAGCAGTAATATAATGATTGTAAATATAATTTTTAAAGGGACGTACCAGTAAACCAGCTGAAGCAGTCAGTCAGATGATCTAAAGCTCCAACTGCGGGTCATCATATGACTAAGACCCGCACCAGAAAATACTTGTCCTATTTCCTGACAAGCCTTCCCTAACCTAACCTTATGGCAGTTAACCAATAGAATGTTTATTTCTCTTCATTGATTTTTACTTTTTCCTTTAACCCTTTCAGGGTCCAAGGCCCAAATCTGGAGTCACGCACCAGTGTCCAAGAATTTTCAAAAAAAAAATTTGTTATTTTTTCTTATGAAATCGTAGAGAATCTTTTTGTGAAGGTAATAAAACAAAAAGTACGAAATTTGGTGGAAAATTGACGAAATTATGCTCTCGCAAATTTTGATGTGTCAGCGATATTTACGAATCGGCGATTTTGCCGACTTTGACTCCCATTTTAGGCCAATTACATTATTCCAATCAACCAAATTCTTAGCTATTTCACTAGTATTACTTCTATTCTATCGATTGAGCACAAGAAATCGCCAAGTCAACTGTTTCAACTACAAAATAAAGTGATCGGAAATTGTTAATTTGGCCAATTTAACACAAAGTTCAAAATATTCCAATTTCAAAATAGGGTCCAGAATGAACAATGTAGGCATTCCTGGCACTAAACTAACATTTCCTCTGTTCATTAGTTATGTTTTGAGGCTTTACAAATAAATTCCATTTTGATTTTTTATTCACATAATGAATTTTTATTCACACCAAAAAATAGAAGATTTACTGTTATGCAATACTGTAATAATTGTATAAATAACATCACCATATTTGTGAATGTATATTAGACCCACCAGCTGACGTGTATTAGACGTGTGAGGTCGTTTGTTTACTCTTGAATATCAGCAAAAATTTAACATTTCTGCTACTTTGAGCTCAGTTTCAAGCCATTTCCAGTGCTAAAACCAATCAAAATCATCTCTATTTCTGTAATATGTCTTCCATTCTATCAAATGAGACCAAGAAATCGCAAATACAACTATAAAAAACATACGAAAAAACACTGCAAAGTTGCTGTTTTAATCGAAAAATCATGATTTAATTTTTTTTCTCTCATTATACACAGTGTGCTGCAGGATCTGTTTTATGTGGTGCACACATACCACATAGATGTATTCTCTCATATCTAGGCCCAAATGTACCACTCACAGTTTATCAGAGTGAGCTGAGCTCATGGCGTAGATCTACGGTTTGGACCCTGAACATAAAGCCGTAGATCTACGGGACGGACCCTGAAAGGGTTAAAATCTATAATTCCTCATTCATTTTAGCTTGCCTTTTATTCCTACATGTTTACACTATCATGTCTTAAGTGCTCAATACAACTAGGCATAAAAAAAAAAAATAGGATAAATACACTGTACATACGACTCGTATCTTACAATATGACGCCATTCATCCTTCCCTTCCACAGCCGGTGTAAAAAACAGTAATAATGGCAGGAAAGAGGTAAAAGCTCTGAACATAATGAACAATGACTCAATTGAAAGCTAACGAAAACGTGGAACACTGAAAAGTGGTAACTGCATATGCCTTCTTGTATATTAATATGTACTCAGTTGTGTATTACCCCAATATATTTACTGTTTTCTTTAATTCTCTTCTAGGCAAGTGTGAGTGTGTCTCAGTTAAGTAACGAACAAATGTGTGGTAGTGGAATTTACCCTGCATCAAGTCTAATGAATCACTCCTGCAATCCAAGCTGTTCAACATTTTTCTATGGTAAGACTGAGGTTGTGAGAGCAGTGCGCTTCATCCCTGCTGGCAAGCAATTGACCATCTTATATGGATGTAACTTTACTGACAGTATTAGAAGTGTGAGGATATCTTCTTTGCTGACTCAGTACCACTTCCAGTGCAAGTGTGAGGCATGTGAATACTACTGGCAACCTCTCACTGATTTATCACCATTATCACTTCTGAAGTGCACAAAGTGTCATGAGGCAATCAACCCATTCACTAAAGTATGCCCTAAATGCCATCTAAACTATGGTCAGAAAGAAGGAGCAAGTGTAGCACCATATAACTACAAGCTCACTGACACCAAAATACAAAAATTTCAGGAAAAATTTAAGATTGTCAGGGAAAACATCTATATCAAAGGCAACCACTCTGATGAAGATTTGAAGGTGGTGTGCATTTTGATTAAACTTTTGTGCAAGTATGTGAAGGAGCCATGTCCTCTTCTCATGGATGCAATAAATACACTGTGCTATCTTCTTTGCAAACGTGGTTCCTGTGTCTATTTTAAAAGTGACTTGTAACAACCTTGCACAATCTTGGTGTAAACTGCTGTTGTTAATTCTTACCTAAGAAAATTGGGTACACCAGTAGTGTCATGTTATGCTCCTGTGTTTTGAAAGGTATTATTGGAAAAAAATACTTTTTAATTGAAAGTGATAAATTTAAAAACTAAATGTTCTACCACAGTTTTCTTAGCCACCAAAATGTTGTGCTTTAAAGAAAATACTGTACTGTAGTGTGTTTTAAGCTGTAAAATGACATTATATTTTCTATTTTGATTTGGTAAATTGCATTAGCCATTACACAAAATATATTGATTTTATTTTCAGAAATATTAGAGAATGTTATATAGTTATAAAAAAACAAAGGAGGTTTGAGCAGTAGTGTTATGAAAATATTTTAAGGTAAGCCAGTGGTTCTGTTCAGCTTTTTGATTAAGTTGAAGCATGAATATAATAAATATTTGTTTTATTGATTCATATAACAAATAAAACGAAAGTAGTAAAAAAATTTAACTTGCCATTTTGCACATACATTAATTCAATAGAATTCACCATGGCTTTTGAGCAAAATGACCAGTTACTATACTCTAAAATAATGGCTTGCTCTGAAGATTCTGTAATAGCTATTTTATTGGAGGGCTAAGGTTAGCAACCTTTCTTTGAGCTTTTCAGAGCTGAGAAACAGCACTCAAACATATACAGTCATTGAGAGGGAAGGGACAACAGGAATTGCTATATATAGAGTGAAGACATACGAAAGGAATATTTTTCTACATGTATCCCCCAGTGTTTGACTAGAGAAAATGTAATTCTTCCGACACTACCTACACAGCCGCTTTGTAAACAAATCTCATATTTATGTCGATTTTTATTCTGTGAGTGTATGTTTCATGTTGATATGCTATGTAACATGTTTCATATATAATTTTGAGGAGAATATCATAGATGGATTAATGAAAATGTCTATATTAATGTAAAATAAGACATTTAGTGTGCCCAAGAGTGATGATTATTATGTACTATTGGCATCATGAGTAGAGAGACTCTTAGCAATTTTAATGTGTATCTGCACACCAGCACAGTGTGTAAGTATATTTAGGTATAGGTACACATAAGTATAATTATCAGAGCACATAAAATATGCAATAACTGTAAAACACTTTGAAATTTTGGAAAGTTTCCAGACATAATAGATGTAGGTGTTGTCACGGAGAATGTAAACAAACCGGGTGGGGCACACCGTATTTGAAAGACTGCTTGCTTTATAGCAAATTTTGGTCATAATTTGACATCATTGTATTAGCGGAACGCCGCGAGGCGAAACGCTGTAGAGCGGGGCCCTACTGTGAACATAGAAAGTGAACATAGAAAAGAGTAAGGTGATGAGGGTATCAAATGATTTAGATAAAGAAAAATTGGATATCAAATTGGCGAGGAGGAGTATGGAAGAAGTGAATGTTTTCAGATACTTGGGAGTTGACATGTCGGCAGATGGATTTATGAAATATGAGGTTAATCATAGAATTGATGAGGGAAAATAGGTGAGTGGTGCATTGAGGTATATGTGGAGACAAAAAACTATCTATGGACCCAAAGAAGGGAATGTATGAAAGTATAGTAGTACCAACACTTATATGGGTGTGAAGCTTGGGTTGTGAATGCAGCAGCGAGGAGGCGGTTGGAGACAGTGGAGATGTCCTGTCTAAGGGCAATGTATGGTGTAAATATGCAGAAAATTCGGAGTGTGGAAATTAGGAGGTGTGGAGTTCATAAAAGTATTAGTCAGAGGGCTGAAGAGGGGTTGTTGAGGTGGTTTGGTCATTTAGAGAGAATGGATCAAAGTAGAATGACATGGAGAGCATATAAATCTGTAGGCAAAGGAAGGCGGGGGTAGGGGTCATCCTCGAAAGGTTGGAGGGAGGGGGTAAGGGAGGTTTTGTGGGCGAGGGGCTTGGACTTCCAGCAGGCGTGCATGAGCGGGTTCGATAGGAGTGAATGGAGACGAATGGTATTTGGGATCTGATGATCTGTTGGAGTGTGAGCAGGGTAATATTTAGTGAAGGGATTCAGGGAAACCGATTATTTTTATATAGCCGGACTTGAGTCCTGGAAGTGGGAAGTGCAGTGCTTGCACTCTAAAGGAGGGGTTTGGGATATTAGCAGTTTGGGGGGATAAGTTGTGTATCTTCATAGGTATATGCTTCTAAGCTGTTGTGTTCTGAGCACCTCTGCAAAAGCAGTGATTATGTGTGAGTGAGGTGAAAGTGTTGAATGATGATGAAAGTATTTTCTTTTTGGGGATTTTCTTTCTTTTTTGGGTCACCCTGCCTCGGTGGGAGACGGCCGACTTGTTGAAAAAAAAAAAAATATATATATATATATATATTTATTTATTTATTTATTTATTTATTTATTCAACAAGTCGGCCGTCTCCCAACGAGGCATTATCACATTATCACTGTTTTTGCAGAGGTGCTCAGAACACAACAGCTTAGAAGCATATACCTATAAAGATACACAACATATCCTTCCAAACTGCCAATATCCCGAACCCCTCCTTCAGAGTGCAGGCATTGTAGTTCCCATTTCCAGGACTCAAGTCCGGCTATATAAAAACAACCGGTTTCCCTGAATCCCTTCACTAAATATTACCATGCTCACACTCCAACAGATCGTCAGGTCCCAAATACCATTCGTCCCCATTCACTCCTATCCAACACGCTCACGCACGCTTGCTGGAAGTCCAGGCCCCTCACCCACAAAACCTCCTTTACATCCTCCCTCCAACCTTTTCGAGGACGACCCCTACCCCGCCTTTCTTCCCCTACAGATTTATACACTCTCCATGTCATTCTACTTTGATCCATTCTCTAAATGTCCAAACCACCTCAACAACCCCTCTTCAGCCCTCTGACTAATATTTTCATTAACTCTACACCTTCTCCTAATTTCCACACTCCGAATTTTCTGCATAATATTTACACCTCACATTGCCCTTAGACAGGACATCACTGCCTCCAACCACCTCCTCGCTGCTGCATTCACAACCCAAGCTTCACACCCATATAAGAGTGCTGGTACTACTATACTTTCATGCATTCCCTTCTTTGCCTCCATAGATAACGTTTTTTGTTTTTTGTCTCCAAGTATACCTCAACGCACCGCTCACCTTTTTTCCCTCATCATGATGAACCAGTGATATCCCACCAAGGCAAGGTGACGTAAAAAGATAAACAAAAGAGTGTTTAGTTATGATTATAATAATATGTCTTCCAGAAACAGACTTTCAGGTGGTAACACTCCTGTCTTGCAAGTTTCCAAAGCCTGGACCATTGCCTTATGACTTAACTCGCTGAGAAATATATAACAAAAATACAGAATGCTATGTACAGTTAAATAATATGATAAAGACATTTTAATTCTGAAAAGAGTATTTTTATAAGGTAAGCAATGCCTACCTTGCTTCTTAGGAATACATGACACTAGGTTTGAGTATGTTGTGCATTTTTTTGTGCAAGTTCCTTGAATGTTATTTGTGATAAAGTACGTATATGTCACATGCTTTATATTTTGTAATACGATTTTTAATCCTTTGCTACTAAAAAAACATCTAAGATTTTCTCTTTATCAGTAGTTGTATTTTATATCAGTATTGTTATTCATTAGTATTTGCCTATTGTTTATTACTCTCATTTCCTTTTATTTTGACTTGAAATGATTTTCAAATCAAAATCAAAACTATTTCTTTGCTAAGGTTACAATGTGTGTTTACATTTCATAATTTGATTGGTACAAAGAAAGCCGCTATCATGCCGAGGCATTTCGGGTAGACTTAACCTGATACTTAAAGACTACTTAAGTCTAGACAGGTGAAGAGTGGTAGATTACAAATATTCAATATTTTACTCTATTATTAATATGAGGTAGTGTAATTTATGATACAAACATACATTTTTAAGTTTGTAATTAAGTTTGTTTACTATATTATTAATATGAGGTAGTACAATTAACCCGTAAATGGCCGAAACGTATTTATATGTTCTTACCGCTAGTGCCCCAAATGTATATATACGTTTCATGTTTCCTGCCTCCAAATTTGGCACGATTGGCCTGAGACGCCTGGTCAGCATAGAATGGGTCTTAACACTCGGTATGCACCATTTAAAAAAATCTGGGACCACTTAGTACCTTGTGGGAGTGCCAGTTATATTGAGCGCCAACTAGAGCAAACAGTATGGCAAACACCAAGGATTCATTGATGTAATGTCATATTAACACTCCCATTTTAAGAGGAAAGTGATGTTAACCCCAAGTTTAGAGTCTAACTGTCTCTGTCTATTTCTATCTCTATCTGTCTGTCTGTCTTTCTCTGTCTGTCTGTCTCTGTCAATCTGTCTCAGTCAGTCTGTCTCTGTCTGTCTCACAGGTACACACAAATACAATTATACATAGTGTAAATTACCTAGGATAACCTAAAAAATCTGAGGTGCTATACTGTGCATGTAGATGTAATCAGTTCAAATCAAATCAAATCAAAGTTTATTCTCTATAAGGATTACAGTGCATAAGAATACCTGTTGGTTCACAGTGACTCTCTCTGAGACAGACAGAGAGACAAGCAGAGAGATGGAAATAGGCAAGCAGACAGATAAGACAGAGAGACAGATAATCAGAGATATGAGCTCATCAAATGTCATCCCTTATCTCTGCACCCTCGCTGGCGCCCATCAGATGTCATCTCACATCTCATCACTGCCCTCTCGGATGCTTGTCACTGAACACTTGTCTTACACATTGCTTCAAGGGAATTTCTTCCCTCTTCCTTCTTCCTCCTCCTCCTTCCTTCTTCTTCTATATTCCTGCATATCCAAAACATTGCTGGGACCTATAAATACTTTGTATATATTCCTAGACAATAGTAAATGACCAAAGCAGGTGTAACTGTCCACCTGTCAATGCGTTTGTGACGATTTGAGTACAATTTCAGTACCTAATATTACTGCCTTATCAAAGGTTGGTTATGAAATGACAAGAACTACAATAAATTGTAATTATCAGAACATAAAAATTATATAAAATATAAAAATGAGAAAAAATGGTATATCTGCAACACTTCTGCAAGCGGCAGGACTCGATGCTGCCATCAGGTGAGCATTAAGTGTCAGCTTTGCAGCCTCATATCTCAGTAAGTACTAACAATATTTTTTTTTTATTTTAATCCTATAACACTTAGAAAATGTGCTCTTAATTTTCATTAAAAATTATTTTTTTATTTTTCAAAATATTTGGGGCAATGGGGAAGTGAACGTATATATATGTTTGGACCGTTAACAAGTTAATGATACAAACATACATTTTTCAGCTTGCAATAATGGCTTAATAGTGGAGGGATAATAAAATATTTCGGAGAGTTGCTTTAAATTTGGTTAGAATTTAGCATAGTGTCGGTATGGTTGTTATTGAGAGATAATGGCAAAGAGTTCCAGATCTTCGGGCCCTTTATGTGCATTTCATTTTTGCATAGTGTGAGATGGCCACAAAGGATGTCAAAAAGTGTTTTGTGCCTCATGTTATGCCTGTGTTCTGTTGAAGTTGTCTAGAAATTTGAGTGGAGGATTGATATTGGAGTACATATAATGTTTTATATATATAGTAGGTACAATAATAAGTATGTATGTTTTGTATATTAAGTTCAAGATTTGAAGAGTGGTAGGGTGTGTTGTCTGGCACAGGAGTTTGTGATCATCTGCACCACTGTTTTTTGTTGGGTTATTAAGGGTTTAAGGTGATTGGCTGTGGTAGTTCCCCAAGCATAAATACCATAGGTGAGGTAAAGGTATATTTAAGAGTGATATAAAGTAAGGAGTGCCCTTTTGGGTACATAGTATCATATCTTGGAAAGGATACCTACTGTTTTTGAAACTTTCTTAGTTATATGCTGGATGTAGGTCTGAAATTTATGATTACAGTTAGGTGAAGACCTAGAAATTTGCCCTCAGTGTGTCTGGTAATGGGTGAACCATTTATCGATATGTTTAGCTGGATATTTAATGCTCTGTTTCCAGTAAGCATGAAGTAGGTTTTGTCTATTGTGAGAGTAAGTTTGTTGGTCATCATCCAGTACTATATTGGGTAGGAGAAGACTTAAGTAGTCTCATCTGGTAATTGAACTGGTTTAAGGAGTCTTGATGCATTTGGGAGGTCTGTGATGTAAATAAAAATGAGTTAGGACCTAGGACACCTCCCTGTAGCACTCCAGCAACTACAGGCTGAATATTGGAGGTCACGCCATTTGTGAATACATACTGATGTCTACCACTATGATTTTTTTTTTTTTTCAATAAGTCGGCCGTCTCCCACTGAGGCAGGGTGACCCAAAAAAGAAAGAAAATCCCCAAAAAGAAAATACTTTCATCATCATTCAACACTTTCACCACACTCACACGTTATCACTGTTTTTGCAGAGGTGCTCAGAATACAACAGTTTAGAAGCATATACGTATAAAAATAGACAACATATACCTCCAAACTGCCAATATCCCAAACCCCTCCTTTAAAGTGCAGGCATCGTACTTCCCATTTCCAGAACTCAAGTCCGACTATGTGAAAATAACCAGTTTCCCTGAATCCCTTCACTAAATATTACCCTGCTCACACTCCAACAGATCGTCAGGTCCCAAGTACCATTCGTCTCCATTCACTCCTATCTAACACGCTCACGCACGCTTGCTGGAAGTCCAAGCCCCTCGCCCACAAAACCTCCTTTACCCCCTCTCTCCAACCCTTTCGAGGACGACCCCTACCCCGCCTTCCTTCCCCTATAGATTTATATGCTTTCCATGTCATTCTACTTTGATCCATTCTCTCTAAATGACCAAACCACCTCAACAACCCCTCTTCTGCCCTCTGACTAATACTTTTATTAACTCCACACCTTTTCCTAATTTCCACACTCCGAATTTTCTGCATAATATTTACACCACACATTGCCCTTAGACAGGACATCTTTACTGCCTCCAACCATCTCCTTGCTGCTGCATTTACCACCCAAGCTTCACATCCATATAAGAGTGTTGGTACTACTATACTTTCATACATTCCCTTCTTTGCCTCCATAGATAACGTTTTTTGACTCCACATATACCTCAATGCACCACTCATCTTTTTTCCCTCATCAATTCTATGATTAACCTCATCCTTCATAAATCCATCTGCCGACACATCAACTCCCAAGTATCTGAAAACATTCACTTCTTCCATACTCCTCCTCCCCAATTTGATATCCAATTTTTCTTTATCTAAATCATTTGATACCCTCATCACCTTACTCTTTTCTATGTTCACTTTCAACTTTCTACCTTTACACACATTCCCAAACTCATCCACTAACCTTTGCAATTTTTCTTTAGAATCTCCCATAAACACAGTATCATCAGCAAAAAGTAACTGTGTCAATTCCCATTTTGAATTTGATTCCCCATAATTTAATCCCACCCCTCTCCCGAACACCCTAGCATTTACTTCTTTTACAACCCCATCTATAAATATATTAAACAACCATGGTGACATTACACATCCCTGTCTAAGACCTACTTTTACCGGGAAGTAGTCTCCCTCTCTTCTACACACCCTAACCTGAGCCTCACTATCCTCATAAAAACTCTTTACAGCATTTAGTAACTTACCACCTATTCCATATACTTGCAACATCTGCCACATTGCTCCTCTATCCACTCTATCATATGCCTTTTCTAAATCCATAAATGCAATAAAAACTTCCCTACCTTTATCTAAATACTGTTCACATATATGCTTCAATGTAAACACTTGATCTACACATCCCCTACCCACTCTGAAACCTCCTTGCTCATCCGCCATCCTACATTCTGTCTTACCTCTAATTCTTTCAATTATAACCCTACCGTACACTTTTCCTGGTATACTCAGTAAACTTATTCCTCTATAATTTTTACAATCTCTTTTGTCCCCTTTCCCTTTATATAAAGGGACTATACATGCTCTCTGCCAATCCCTAGGTACCTTCCCCTCTTTCATACATTTATTAAACAAAAGTACCAACCACTCCAACACTATATCCCCCCTCTGCTTTTAACATTTCTGTCATGATCCCATCAGTTCCAGCTGCTTTACCCCCTTTCATTCTACGTAATGCCTCACGTACCTCCCCTACACTTACATTCTGCTCTTCTTCACTCCTAAAAGATGGTATACCTCCCTGGCCAGTGCATGAAATTACCGCCTCCCTTTCTTCCTCAACATTTAAAAGTTCCTCAAAATATTCTCGCCATCTACCTAATACCTCCCTCTCCCCATCTACTAACTCCCCTACTCTGTTTTTAACTGACAAATCCATACTTTCCCTAGGCTTTCTTAACTTGTTTAACTCACTCCAAAAATTTTTCTTATTTTCATTAAAATTTCTTGACAGTGCCTCTCCCACTCTATCATCTGCTCTCCTTTTGCACTCTCTCACCACTCTCTTTACCTTTCTTTTACTCTCCATATACTCTGCTCTTCTTATAATACTTCTGCTTTGTAAAAACCTCTCATAAGCTTCCATATACTCTGCTCTTCTTATAATACTTCTGCTTTGTAAAAACCTCTCATAAGCTAACTTTTTCTCTTTTATCACACCCTTTACTTCATCATTCCACCAATCACTCCTCTTTCCTCCTGCCCCCACCCTCCTATAACCACAAACTTCTGCCCCACATTCAAATACTGCATTTTTAAAACTATTCCAACCATCTTCAACCCCCCCACTGCTCATCTTTGCACTAGCCCACCTTTCTGCCAATAGTCGCTTACATCTCACCCGAACTTCCTCCTCCTTTAGTTTATACACTTTCACCTCCCTCTTACTTGCTGTTGCCACCTTCCTCTTTTCCCATCTACCTCTTACTCTGACTGTAGCTACAACTAAATAATGATCTGATATATCAGTTGCCCCTCTATGAACATGTACATCCTGGAGCCTACCCATCAACCTTTTATCCACCAATACATAATCTAACAAACTACTTTCATTACGTGCTACATCATACCTTGTATATTTATTTATCCTCTTTTTCATAAATATGTATTACTTATTACCAAATCTCTTTCTACACATAGCTCAATTAAAGGCTCCCCATTTACATTTACCCCTGGCACCCCAAATTTACCTACTACTCCCTCCATAACAATTTTTACCCACTTTAGCATTGAAATCCCCAACCACCATTACTCTCACACTTGATTCAAAACTCCCCACGCATTCACTCAACATTTCCCAAAATCTCTCTCTCTCCTCTACACTTCTCTCTTCTCCAGGTGCATACACGCTTACTATAGCCCACTTTTCACATCCAATCTTTATTTTACTCCACATAATCCTTGAATTTATACATTTATAGTCCCTCTTTTCCTGCCATAGCTTATCCTTCAACATTATTGCTACTCCTTCTTTAGCTCTAACTGTAGTGTGGAATGCAGGTTCAGGAACCTCAAGCGCTCCCAGTAATTTAGGTGTTTTATCTCCGTTATGCGTGCTGTGAAGGTTCTCTACATTTTCTAGGTCAGCAATTTCACCTGCCTTGAAAGGTGCTGTTAGTGTGCAGCAATATTCCAGCCTAGAAAAAAACAAGTGACCTGAAGAGCGTCATCATGGGCTTGGCATCCCTAGTTTTGAAGGTTCTCATTATCCATCCTGTCATTTTTTTACCAGATGCGATTGATACAATGTTATGGTCCTTGAAGGTGAGATCCTCCAACATGATCACTCCCAGGTCTTTGACGTTGGTGTTTTGCTCTATTTTGTGGCCAGAATTTGTTTTGTACTCTGATGAAGATTTAATTTCTTCTTGTTTAACATATCTAAGTAATTGAAATTTCTCATCGTTGAACTTCATATTGTTTTCTGCAGCCCACTGAAAGATTTGGTTGATGTCCGCCTGGAACCTTGCAGTGTCTGCAATGGAAGATACTATCATGCAGATTCGGGTGTCATCTGCAGAGGAAGACATGGTGCTGTGGCTGACATCCTTGTCTGTGTCAGATATGAGGATGAGGAACAAGATGGGAGCGAGTACTGTGCCTTGTGGAACAGAGCTTTTCACCGCAGCTGCCTCGGACTTTACTCTGTTGACTACTACTCTCTGTGTTCTGTTAGTGAGGAAATTATAGATCCATCGACCGACTTTTCCTGTTATTCCTTTAGCACGCATTTTGTGCGCTATTACGCCATGGTCACACTTGTCGAAGGCTTTTGCAAAGTCTGTATATATTACATCTGCATTCTTTTTGTCTTCTAGTGCATCTAGGACCTTGTCGTAGTGATCCAATAGTTGAGACAGACATGAGCGACCTGTTCTGAACCCATGTTGCCCTGGGTTGTGTAATTTATGGGTTTCTAGATGGGTGGTGATCTTGCTTCTTAGGACCCTTTCAAAGATTTTTATGATATGGGATGTTAGTGCTATCGGTCTGTAGTTCTTTGCTATTGCTTTACTGCCCCCTTTGTGGAGTGGGGCTATGTCTGTTGTTTTTAGTACCTGTGGGACAACCCCCGTGTCCATGCTCCCTCTCCATAGGATGGTAAAAGCTCGTGATAGGGGCTTCTTGCAGTTCTTGATGAACACGGAGTTCCATGAGTCTGGCCCTGGGGCAGAGTGCATGGGCATGTCATTTATCGCCTGTTCGAAGTCATTTGGTGTCAGGATAACATCAGATAGGCTTGTGTTAGCCAAATTCTGTGGCTCTCTCATAAAAAAATTCATTTTGATCTTCGACTCTCAGTCTGGTTAGCTGCTTGCTAAAAACTGAGTCATATTGGGACTTGAGTAGCTCACTCATTTTCTTGCTGTCATCTGTGTAGGACCCATCTTGTTTAAGTAGGGGCCCAATACTGGACGTTGTTCTCGACTTTGATTTGGCATAGAAGAAATACTTTGGGTTTCTTTCGATTTCATTTATGGCTTTTAGATCTTCCCGCGATTCCTGACTCCTATAAGATTCCTTTAGCTTAAGTTCGATGCTTGCTATTTCTCTGACCAGTGTCTCCCTACGCATTTCAGATATATTGACCTCTTTTAGCCGCTCTGTTATTCTTTTCCGTCGCCTGTAAAGGGAGCGCCTGTCTCTTTCTATTTTACATCTACTCCTCCTTTTTCTTAGAGGAATAAGCCTTGTGCATACATCGAGTGCCACTGAGTTAATCTGTTCTAGGCATAAGTTGGGGTCTGTGTTGCTTAGTATATCTTCCCAGCTTATATCGGTTAGGACTTGGTTTACTTGGTCCCACTTTGTTTTTGTTATTGAAGTTGAATTTGGTGAATGCTCCCTTGTGACTAGTCTCATTATGTCGGTCTGGGGCTCTGCGCATACATGTCTGAACCTCAATTATGTTGTGATCTGAGTATATTGTTTTTGATATGGTGACATTTCATATCAGATCATCATTGTTAGTGAAGATGAGGTCTAGTGTATTCTCCAGTCTAATAGGCTCTATTATTTGCTGGGTTAAATTGAATTTTGTGCAGAGATTTAAAAGTTCGTGTGAGTGTGAGTTTTCATCTAAAGTCGGTTCCTGACCAGCCGGACTGTGGCTCGTACGTTGGCTTGCGTGCAGCCAGCAGTAACAGCCTGGTTGATCAGGCTCTGATCCACCAGGAGGCCTGGTCACTGACCGGGCCGCGGGGGCGTTGACCCCCAGAACTCTCTCCAGTGATGGAGCAGTGATGAAACCCCTGACCTAATCCCATTTATTCCTCTCCATTGAAACTCTCCCACCCCCTTCAGCTTTGTTTCACTTAAAGCCAAGACATCCAGCTTCTTCTCATTCATAACATCCACAATCATCTCTTTCTTATCATTTGCACAACATCCACGCACATTCAGACTTCCTACTTTGACAATTTTCTTCTTCTTATTCTTTTTAGTAATCTTTACAGGAAAAGGGGTTACTAGCCCATTGTTACAATCCCGGCATTTTAGTTGACTTTTACAACACGCATGGCTTACGGAGGAAAGATTCTTATTCCACTTCCCCATGGATATAATAGGAAAAGTAATAAGACCAAGAACTATTAAGATAAAATCAAAGAAAACTCAGATGAGTGTGTATAAATAAACGTGTACATGTATGTGTAGTGTGACCTAAGTGTAAGTAGAAGTAGCAAGACATACCTGTAATCTTGCATATTTTGATATTTTAGGTAATTGAGAGAATATGCTCTGACCCTGTAGTGCTCTAGTTTTAGGAGCAAGATATTGTGGTCTACTTGTTTAATACATGTTTTGCTATCTGTGACTCCCCCCCTAATTTTCACTAATTTACATTAATGACTGTCAACATAAAATTCTGAATACAGTTTTTGGTACATAATTCTTAAGCTAGTCATAAGTTTGTCTAAGACACTCCATTATAGGAGCTTTAATAGAAACCTGTATCATCCCAAGACGAGACCATTCCCACTAATAGATAAACTAATTGTTAATTTTTTAAATGTTTTGAACTACCTCACTTTTGTAAATCTAGTTACTCACTACAGCTACCTCACTATAATACCAGTATGATCCATAACCTGTGTCAATATAGAGTAAGAAATAGTATTAGTCTGCCCGAAATGCCTAGGCATACTAGTGGCCTTCTTTGTAATGAATAATTTATATGCAATAATTTTTTATAGTATGTAATCCCCATATTGTAATATCTGTAGAGAAATAAAGAATTTTAATTTTAATTTTAATCTGATGGTTTCCATAGGTATATGAAGAGCCACAGAGGTTATTCATTTTTTCAAGTGCTGTACGTACATGTATATAGTACTTCGAGCATCTGAATTATTGCATCATTTGTGCTTTTTTTCTTGACCTAAACCCAAACTGGCAGGGGTTCAATATGTTATGGGATAGGATGTATGAGTAGATTTATTTGTTTTGTGTATCCATTTAACAATTTTTAGTCATGCATATTTTTTTCTTTAACGAACCAGCCATATCCCACCGAGTCAGGATGACTTATAAAGAAAAACTTAAGTTTTCTTCTTAAATTTAGTAATGTAATGAAGTTCAGTGAAGATAAATTTCAACTGCTCAGATATGGAAAACTTAAGGAAATTAAAACTTTATGAAGGTACACAACAACTTCTAATCATATAATAGAGTGAAAAAGTAATCTGAAGGACCTGGGAGTGATAATGTCAGAGGATCTCACCTTCAAAGACCACAACAATGTGTCTACCACACCTGCTAGAAAAATGATAGGATGGATAATGAAAACCTTCATAACTAGTGACGCCAAGCCCATGATGATTCTCTTCAAATCGCTTGTGCTCTCTAGGCTGGAATACTGCTATACACTAACTGCCCCCTTCAAGGCAGGTGAAATTGCTGAGTATACATAGAACTTTCATGGCACACACGAGTATGATAAAGCATCTAAGTTACTGGGAACGGTTTAAGTCTCTTAATTTGTATTCGCTGGAATACAGGTAAGAAAGATGCATGATAATATACACTAATAACATCCTAGAGGGTTTGGTATCAAACTTGCACATGAAAATCACTTCCTATGAAAGCGAAAGACTCGGCAGGAGATGCAACATTCCCCCAATGAAAAGCAGGGGTGCCATGAGTACACTGAGACAAAACACTAAGTGTCATGGGCCCAAGACTGTTCAGCTACCTCCCAGCATACATAAGGGGGATTACCAATAGACCCCTGGCTTTCTTCAAGAAGATGCTGGACAGGTACCTAAAGTCAGTACCTGACCAGCCGGGCTGTGGTTCATACATCAGCCTGCATGTGGTCAGCAGTAACAGCCTGGTTGATCAGACCAGGCTGTAACTGCTGACCATGAGGCCTGGTCTTAGACTGGGCTGTGAGGGTGTTGACCCTTGAAACACACTCCAGGCATACTTCCGGGGTTACTAGCCCCTTGCTCCCTGCATTTTAGTTGCCTCTTACGACACACATGGCTTACGGAGGAAGAATTCTTTTCCACTTCTGCATGCAGATTATTCCTATGTATGATATATTTTTTTATATAATTTAAAGTTGCATAACCTTTCTTTAACTATTATACTACAAATGAAAAGTGTTTTATGATCCATTTAGTAGTGGTCATTTTTAATTTTACATGAGCCTAAAATATTTGTTTTGATACTTTTTGTATTAATCTTGGATGTCTATTAAAACTGAGAACTTTATTATCACTGATTTAAATTTTGCAGAGTTTTAGTCTGCAGTCAGTTATGTATAATGTTTGCCAGGAAACAGGAAGTTTCCTGACTTAGATCTTAGCCATTTGATGACCCACAGCTGGAGGTTTTGGCCATCTGACCAGGGTCCTCTGCTGGCCTTCTGGTCCACCCTTTTAAAAATTATGGTTATGTTTATTCTGCAGATAAGTTTATCTGATTAACAAAAAAGGCACAATACCGTTACTGGAACGATACACAAATAACCCGCACATAAAAGAGAGAATCTTACGACGACGTTTCGGTCCGACTTGGACCATTTACAAAGTCACTCTGGCTCCGCTATGTGGCCTCATGACTCCAGTCTCTTCCAACCTTTTCTTGAAGCTCTTAATAATCTTGCCCCTTCCATTAAGTTTAAAGCTGAATGGGAATCTAATTCCTTGCTTCCTTTCCTTGATGTCCATGTCCACCGCTCAGATACAGGTTTTTCCTTTTCCGTTTACCGAAAACCTATGCACAGTGGCATGTACATTCACTACTTTTCCTATCATGCTTCCCCTGTCAAGAAAAGTGTTCTTATCCCTCTTTCTCCATGCCCTCCGCATCTGTGATCCTCAGTTCCTTCCAGCAGAAATTTCCACTCTTCATAATTCATTTTCCCGTCTTGGCTACCCTTCCCATTTCATAGACTCTGCCCTCTCACGTGCTAAACGCAATTTCTTCTCTCCCAAACTCTCTACTCCTGGGAACTCTTCTATCCTCTCCCTTCCCTATATTTCCGGTCTTTCTAATCTCAACAATTCTCTCCGTCCCTTAGACATCAAGCTTGCCTTCCGCCAGACTAACACTCTTCGCACTAATCTCGTTCATACCTCTCCTCCCTCTACAGATGTTCCTTGTGTTTACTCTATTTCTTGCTCCTCCTGTCCTCTTCAATACTTCGGAGAAACTGGTCGATCTCTTTCTGACAGACTTAGGGAGCACAAAAATAGTGTTAGGCTTGCCGACACTAACAATGCTCTTTTCTGTCATGTCAGAGATCATAGCCATCCTATTGACTGGTCTTCTGCTAAAACTGTCTTCCCTACTTCCAACTCGAACAGTCGCCATCTAGTTGAATCCTCTCTAATACACAACTTTCCTTGTATGAACCTTAGCCCTGGCTTCGTCTCTGTAGATGCCTTCCTCTCCCACTACATTGTAAAATGCTCCAAACTTCAGAACACCTGTGACTTAACCTGACTCCTCATTTTTTCTTTTTCTTTTTCTTCTCCCTCTTCCCCATTCCTCTTTCCTTTTCTCCTCTGGGTTGTATTTCTCTCTTCTGTCTCGTGTTTCTGTTCCTTCTTCATTTATTTCACCACTTCCCCTTTCACGCACCTCTGTGTACTTGCTCTCCCTCTGTTGGCACCTAGCTCTCTTGCAGTGCTCCCCTTCCTTTGTATTTGACTGGCTCTTCCTCCTTATTCCCAACTTCTACCACTACCCACTACTACCTCTTCTACTACTACTACTACAACTACTGATGAAATTAAGACACATGTGCGGCGTCTGGTTGTCTTTGTTGTGGACGTTTTGCCATCCAGTGGCTGGCTGTATGGCGAAACGTCTACGATAGGGATGCCTGGGTGTTGCGCATGTGTTTTAATTTCATCTTGTCGGTATTATATACCATTCTTGTACTACTACTGCTGCTGCTGCTGCTGCTGCTGCTGCTGCTGCCACCGCCGCCGCCGCCACCGCCGCCACCGCCGCCACCGCCACCACCACCACCACCACCACCACCACCACCACCACCACCTCCACCTCCTCCTCCTCCTCCTCCTCCTCCTCCTCCTCCTCCTCCTCCTCCCGCTGCCGCTGCTGCTGCTGCTGCCGCCGCCGCCTATATATAGCCGTCCTGCTTCACTTCTGGTTAGTGTGTAAATGGTCCAAGTTGGACCGAAACGTCGTTGTAAGATTCTCTCTTTTATGTGCGGGTTATTTGTTTATCTGATTAAAAATATCACCTGAGCTACTGAAGTACTTAAGGAAGTGTTTCTCACCCTTTTTCTTCTCTACTGTAGAATCTAAGCTAGCAAGTAAAATTCCAAATTCAAATATTCAGCTGAAAGACTACCTCACTGGTAATTACCCAAATACTCTATATCTAGCCCTAACAAATCCTATTGAAGTCTCACTCATCATTAAATCATTAAAAAACGAAGCTTGAGACCTAAATAACTTGCCACTACTTGTGTAGAAAAGCAGTTCATGTGTTGTCACATTATTGCAACACTATTTAACAAATTTGTTCCTCTTCAAGGGGGGCTCCTTGGCATGGTGAAGAGGTTCTTGGTCACAGGAATTAGACCTTTTTGTCTCCTTCCTCAGCCCGAATGTTCTTGGCTTTTGGGATTCTCCCCACAGGCATTCTAGTTCCTAGTAGGGGGACGGGTACCGTGGTCCATCCCATTCCATTGAAGTCCTTGGCGGTTGTGTAGTTTGCTGTGGAATCTGGATCACCTGGGAATGTTTCGATCCCTCTCTGGTCTCCCAGGGGGTGGCTTTGGGTGTCTTTTGGGTGACAGATGTATCTCTGGAGGCTGCCTTTCGGATTCCGGAGGGTAGTGGCCGATGAAAGTATGCTTTGTGGCAAGTGTCCGGCTGCCCTCTTTTGTCCACCAAGGTGGCTCGGCAGATGTAAGGTTGCTATCTTGGATTGCTGGTTTACTGGCATGAAGGGTAGGGTATGGCACGTGTTCCATGCCGCATCTGCACTACGTGTGGTGCTGTGGTCCTCTTGGGCATGGAAGGAGACTTACAGCCCTTTCATTCCTCCTAGGAGCTATTCCTCCACGTTCCCCCTTCTTTTTGTCTAAAAATCAAAAAGAAGTGACATAAGCATGGAGTTCCCAATCCATGAACCTGCTCCCCCCAGGCCTCTTCCTGATACCACACCCTGTTCCAACCCTGCCTCATTATTTGACCACTCTTCAGATATTTCTAATGCCCCTGTACCTCCTGCTGGTGCCGTTTCATTGCATGCTCCAGGTTCCGCCCGACTCTGATACATCTGACCTACACACCTCTTTGACCTTGCTTCTGGCTTCTCCCTCTACGGTGCGGCGATTTTCTGATCACCCGCCTGTCCCACGTCGGACTGCCTCCGGTCCCACACTTAAACTCCCAAGACCATTATATGATGATACTTCTTCACTTCCTTTTCAATCTGCCCAGAAAAGACTGGCTCCCCTCCCCTTACACACTGTTTCAAAATACACATGGACTATGTTTTTTACTCTGACCGACTTCTGCCTATCTTTCCAATCATAGCACGTATTGGCAAGGTGCTCCTATGCCATGTTGGTCAACATATATCCTTTCATGTTCTCAAGAGCGGTATACACATCGTCACAGTACAGAATGTTAGTCAAGCTTGCGATCTCTATCTTCTTAAAACCATAGATGCTATTCCTGTAACTATTGAATAACATTCTCTCGATTCTTGTAGTGGTACTGTCATTTTACCTCATACCATTGTCCACAGAATTTCCAGGCATTTGGTGATGACATTCTGGAACAGCTTGAGCTCCAAAACCTTCCGATCCTCAAAGGAGACACTTACATTCTCTGTGCCCGCAGGCCCGGTGGCCTGGTGGCTAAAGCTCCCGCTTCACACACGGAGGGCCCGGGTTCGATTCCCGGCGGGTGGAAACATTTCGACACATTTCCTTACACCTGTTGTCCTGTTCACCTAGCAGCAAATAGGTACCTGGGTGTTAGTCAACTGGTGTGGGTCGCATCCTGGGGGACAAGATTAAGGACCCCAATGGAAATAAGTTAGACAGTCCTCGATGACGCACTGACTTTCTTGGGTTATCCTGGATGGCTAACCCCCCGGGGTTAAAAATCCGAAAGAAATCTTATCTTACCCTTGTAATGTAGCTCGCTTAACTTTTGACTGCCATAAACTTCTGTCCTTGGTTTATATTCTGGGACACCATTTACAAGTTCGAAAGGTGATCCCTACACTACAACAGTGTAGAAACTGCTGGCGTTTTGGCCATCCAGCAAAATATTGCAGGTCCATGGCCGAATGCCCAGTCTGTGATGCCAATGACCATACCAATACATCTTGTAGTCTACCTCCCTCTTGCCTTAATTGCCATGAGGCTCACCCGTCTTAATCTTGCCGTTGCCAAGTTTACTTAAATGAGCAAGAAATCTGTTGTCTCAAAGAGGCAGAAGGCCTTTATGCTACAGCAGTCTCTTATCTACACCTCCAAGGAAAACTTTCCTGTATTTTTTATTCTCGAGTTGCTAAACGACCCCTTCCACAGCCTCCTCTGTGGTGACCCCTTCCACAGTCACCCCTGTCTAATTCTTTTGGTGTACTGGAATCAGAGGTCCCTACCTCCACACCTCATTCTATTCTCACCTCTTCTCACTCATAAGTTTGTGTCTACAAGACCTTGTACAACAACTCCCCATAGCCCTTCTACTTCTCAGAAGATCCAAAAATCCCCATTGCTCAAATCTGTAACCCCTCCTTCCCTTTTACCTCCACATTTTTTCTTTCCAGTCTCAGTACCTGGTTCTTTCCCCTCTAACTGGCTCTGTTACGAGTGTGGAAGGTTCATCCTCCTCCTCATACAGTACCTTCCTCCCCTGTCCCCTCCCAAGTTTCTTCTGCCCCCTCCCAGGTTGCTTCCTCTCTTGACCACTCCCAAGCTTCTACAGTTCCCTCTACCCCTTCGTCCACTCCTACTCTGGTAAATTTCATTGTCACCCCAATCTGTATTCGCCCACGTGAGGCAGCGAAGGCTATGATTGGTTCCTGGCAGTGGTGGTGGCTGGAGGAGGAGGAGGCGGTCTCCCATTGGTGGATTGCGAAGTGGAGCAGGTGGCTTCTGCAGAAAACATATCTTGCAAGGTATTTGGTGCCTCGAAGCTGACGATTTTTTGGAATAATCTTCAAAACATCAGCTGAAGCAGGACTAGCTGGGAAGTTGAATGATGGCAGAATTTCATTCAAAGTTGTGTTGAAACAACCCGGGTTAGCTGCATTTTTCATGTATGCATACATCATGCAGTAGTAGAATTTTGTTGAAATATCATCTGGTAGAGGAGAAGCAGTGAGTGGTGGAGGCTGTTGAGTGGCTTGTAAAATCTTGGTGGTGGTCGTCTGTAGCTTAGCTATAGCAGCATAAGTAGGAGAGTTTCCTGTAGTTTTCTTCAGGTCTTCCTTTAGTTTCTTTGAAAGGATCTCCTTACGAACAGGACATTTGGCTGCCAGTGTATGATGGTCGCTCTTACAGTTGATGCAGGTGGGAGCAGTAGTTGAGGTGCAGGAACGAAAGTCGTGATCTTCAGACCCACAGGTGGAACAGATCTTGTTCTTCACATGGCATTCGACAGTTGAATGATTGTAGGAGTAGCATGTCCAACAAGGTGTTACATGATTCTGGTTCAATTTGACGGGGTTGATAAAGTAGTAGGAGATGGCCAGGCCATCAGACAATGCTCTGGTCGCTATGGTGACGTCCAGAAACGTGACCTTGAGCATCGAGGAAGCGTTGGGATCTTCACAACAGTTAAGTCTTGGCCCAAGCGTTAAGATCTTCAATTGATGACTTAATGTCGTCGGGAGACATGTTCGTGATTAGCTATCAAGGCGTTTCATGAACACTGACCGTTTAGCTAGCATGTAAGGTGAGGTAGAGATGGTAAAGCCACGGTCGTCTAAGATCTTTAGTGCAGCAGGCGTGAGTACCTTGTCTGCTTCTTCATCAAGAAATATGACGAGGAAAGCTTCTTTCAGAGAAGTAATGTTCGAGAACTTAACTCTCAGACTAGACTGGGGAGACGATGCAAGTTCAAATTTCGTAGCATCGTTGATGACAGAAGTCTTGGGTTTAATCCTCCCACGATGAGACATCGTGGCGATGGTAGAGGTTCCCCTCCCCAATGGGGATCGTAGGGAGACTGGTCGAGAAGTGCAGGAGAGTGCGTCTGTGACCGTACAGGACGAAGTCTACAGAGCGAATCCCTGTGAATCTGTGAATCCAATGTCATTTTGGAGCGGAGGCAAGGAGACTGGCGTTTATGCGTTTATGTACTAACGTCAGGTGGATTGGGATGGGTAGCAGACGAGGGCATAGTCACTGGTAGGTAGGATTTCCCGGTAGAAGTAGGTCATACACAAAGGGATGGGTAAGTTGTAGTAGCCGTGAAGGTCTTCAAATTATGTCCTAGAATCTGTACTGATAAAGCCACTGGATGGCGAAATGTCTACAATAAAGTTACCCAGATGTTGCGCATATGTCTCAATTTTCACCTTGTCGGTATTGTATACCATTCCTGTACATCAGATATCTTCCCTATGAGGACAGACTGAAAGCCCTGAATCTGCACTTTCTAGAAAAGCGTAGAATCAGGGGGGATATGACTGAAGTGTATAAATGGAAAACAGGAATAAATAAAGGATTTAGATTAGATTTTGCCACCGAAGTGGCTAGTTTATTGTGCACCCCATATCCATCCTGTGGACAGTAGCGCAAGAGCATATGGATACACAGAAAGACAAAAGACCTAGGAACTAGGCCCTAAAAGGGTTAACAGGTGCACATATGGATCTATATCTGCATATCTACAGTTCACTTATCTGTTACAAGCAAATTTAGGATATTTGCTTAGTATATCTGGTATCTTATTTTCATTAATAAGATATCTTGACATGTTACATAGGTTATTATACTGTCTATCTCTGTATTCCTCAATAAGTGGACAATTAAGCACATAGTGTTCAAGACAGTGACCATATGTCTGATCACATAATTTGTATTTATTTTGATCATCATCTGTGTGTCTCCCAAACTGCCAGAAGTACTTGTAACCAAGCCTAAGCCTGGCCACTACAACATCAGTCAGTCTGTTCACATTGCAAGTTGCTCCATAAACATACTTATATATGTTCATGTTATCATAGTGGGTTATAGATCTACTCAGGCCTCTAACTGCATTTTTATAACTATCATTTTCATTATTTACTTCTCTCCTAATATTATTCCTAATGCTAGACACAGATACACCTAAGTTATATTCTACATTCTTCTCCTGGGTAATAGTGGCTAACATATCAACTTTTTCATGAAGGAATAATCCAGTGTGTGATGGGATCCATAACAATTGTACATTAATTCCTTTGTCTCAGATTTTTGAGTATCTATCCCTGGCTTCTCCAATGAGCATGTTGTTGGAATCATTATACGAGTCAAGAGCCTCAAGTGATGACATAAAATCAGTAATGATGATAGAGTTAAGCTCAATGTCATAAGTTAGCTTTAGTACCATTAGGATTGCAAACTATAAAGGGTATGTAAACAGCATGCTAAAATTATCTATCCAAGGCAGGACTCGTAGCGATGGTTTTTAAGTTGGAAAAATTATTGTATCATTATTAATATATATTTTCTATTTTATAAATTTAAGTTCATAATTAAAATATAATATATTTTCTTTCTGATAATTGGCTTAAGTAAAAAATAACTTACGTTTTTCTCAAGTTTATTGACAATGAAAAAAAATAAAATCAAACGGAGGTTTTCATTCACACACACAAAAAAAATTAACAATATCTGCAAACTAAATAACATTAAAATGAATAACCAATATCACATGTGACACACAAACAGAACTAAAACAGCTAATAACTACTCCAATAACTTTATCATTTATCGGACTGATAGAGACCATGCATCCCTCCTGTACTCGAGTGAGTCGCTTGATGGTACATGAATCGGTCACGTACAGCTCCTGTCCACTGACCACACTGGTGTCGTACAGACGTCGCTAAATATATTCCCTATGATTATTATACTTTTAAATGGTATAACAGGTTGATGACTTTAATATAATACCCAAGAATATGCCTTACGGATATCGTAAAATTGCGGATATTTAACTAAACACAGAAATGACTCAAATGCATTTACATATGATTAGCCTATTTATCATTCTTCTTGTAACCCCTAGCGACTTCTCGGCCAGCAGTAACAGCCTGGTTGATCAGGCCCTAATCCACCATGAGGCCTGGTCACAGACCGGGCCGCGGGGGCGTTGACTCCCGGAACTTTCTCCAGGTATACTCCAGAAACCCTAGGGTTCCTGGTTGAGAAGCGTTGACTAACGTGTTTAACATGTCACCTTATCTTCTATATAATGGATATTCTAACCAATATCTATAAAGCCACTTAAAGAAATTTAATTCGTTTAAATAAATTTAGCTATATTATGAAGCATATACTCATCCTGTGTAGTCAAAGTATTCCAGAGGCATATAGTTAGTCCAGGGACTGGAAACAAGCGGGAGAATTGGGAGAAGAGTTGGCGAGTGGCTTTCATAATTCAAACAATCGCAGACGGGCGATTTTAACTATGGAAAAGGAGTTAGTTACTCACAATGTTCTTTAGAGCCTTACACATCTGCAGTCCAGAGTACCTAGAGGACGAAATCAGCAAGATATTCAACATAGCCACAAAACTGAAATATCCTAGGGATTTTGTCGCGAAGGCACTAATGTCAGCAGGAAAGATTTTCTGCAGGACTGAACCTAAGGAAGTGATGGCCATGAAAAATGTACTAGTTTTACCATATAATGATAATCTGGTTTGCCTACATGAGGCATTAAATAAGATCAATATAAACCTTACTTTCAAGAACACAGGTACTGTGAAACAAAGGCTGATTAAAAACACACCCTCCAACAAAGTTGGTGGAGCTTACAGGTCCCATGTACTCAGTGTCCTCTCTCATATTGGTCAAACAGGTAAATTTCTGGAAACCAGGTTAGGCCAACATAAATACTCAGTCAGGACAGGGCAGGAGTCGAATGCTATCTTTAACCACGTTAGTTCATGTAATCACCCACCGGAATGGGATGCTGCCCAGATTATAGTACCAAACAGTTCTGTCATGGAAAGAAACATAATTGAATCTTCCCTCTTGAAACATGAAAGGAATACAGTATATAACTCAAATTATGGGTTATACAAGCTTGATAGCTATTTAGTAGAGTCCATTGTACACAATGCTATACAGAATCACAGGATTGCTCATTATGCCAGGTGGTTTGATGGATTGGTGACGCCTGACCAGTGTCTTAAGTAAGTTTATTCAGGTACACACAAATACAGTTACGTACATAGAATTATCATACATAGCAGCATATGTGTAAAGTACCTAGGATAACCCAAAAAGTCAGACAGAGTGACTTATTTCCATTGGGGTCTACGCC
The DNA here is from genome assembly GCF_038502225.1 of Cherax quadricarinatus. NCBI lineage: Eukaryota > Metazoa > Arthropoda > Malacostraca > Decapoda > Parastacidae > Cherax > Cherax quadricarinatus. Next base: position 13,754,561 of record NC_091325.1, on the reverse strand, counting down.
CCGAAACTTCATACCACGCACACAAGATTACGAGATAACGTAAGGGGAGGTATATTAACCGACACTGACACGAATAGTAGACAATATTTAGGAAGAGATACTTCTGAGTACCTCAGTAGAACATTTGAGTGCCCCAGAGGAAGACATTTAATTTAACAGACAAAGAGCACATTCCATTCCTTTCTTTTATTATTTTAAAAGGTTACACAGAATATAGCAATCCATGTGTATAGTATCCAACGTGAAATGCATTTTCTCAAACCACGTGACCTGTGTGAAAATTTGTCTTCTTTTGACTACCGCCCACAGGATGGGTATGGGGTGCATAATAAAGATATTAAACTAAAGTGTGTGTGTGTGTCTGTCTGTGTGTGTACTCACCTATTTGTGGTTGCGTGCATGCGTGCGTGCGTGTGTGTGTGTGTGTGTGTGTGTGTGTGTGTGTGTGTGTGTGTGTGTGTGTGTGTGTGTGTGTGTGTGTGTGTGTGTGTGTGTGTGTGTGACTCAACAATCAATATTTGCACCAGTAACTCATTACAGTTGTGACCGGGTGTGGAAGTGTGAATTGCTCATTATACTATAATTTGTTCATGATTGTAGCCATGTATAAACGTAAGTAACCATTCTACAGAATTCATTACCTTTGTAACTTGTGAGCTCATTACCTTTGTACCTAGTTCAGCTATCAAAACTTTGGGGGCCCAGTCCCTGGACCCATTACGTACCTCTGTAATCTGTAAATACCTTTGTAACTTGTCATGATTGTGACAAGACCTACCTGGAGTTCATTACCTTTGTAAATTGTGAGTTCATTACCTTTGTAAATTGTGAGTTCATTACCTTTGGAAATTGTGAGTTCATTATCTCTGTAACTTGCTCAGCTATCAAAACTTTGGAGTCCAGTCCCTGGACCAATTATGTACCTCTGTAATCTTTTGACTACCGCCCACAGGATGGGTATGGGGTGCATAATAAACATATTAAACTAACTGCCTCCATGTGAGTTGTCTACCCTGGCAAGCTCTGTTGACACCGAGCTCTGAGGTCGGTACCTCAGCCTCACAAGTGGCTTATAGGACAGATTTTCATCAATGACTAATGTTACAAGAAATCTCGCCTGCATGCACATATGAAGGAGTAACTTACTTGGTGCTGGAGAATGTGTCTCGGTCTTCAATTTCCCTAAGCTTTAGTCCCTGTGGACTTCCCCTCAGAACCACGTGCAACCGGGAGCCTTAATTCCTGCAATATTCAGTCCATATTAGTGACCTGCCTGCACCTCAGAAATTCCTGTTTTCAAGGGGGTGTGTATCCCCAAGACTAACTATGCAGATAGTGACACTAGCTTCTAGGGTGACAAGAGACGCCGGTACGTACTGGTCATGAACTGCCGGCTGCACAAAGGCCATAGCAGGACTCACAATTTTCCCCAGACACTGGCCAGAATCGAGTAGAAAAAGAGAGGTCTCGTCTTACTGGATGGGCCTGACGGAGGAGGTCATCTATGGTACATCGAGGTGCCTCCACCAGATTTCCCCAGCTCTAGTATGTGAAGACACGGGGCTGTGCCTGCTGTTCACGGCACTTGTTGCTCCGATGGTGTCTGCTCTTAGAAGAAAGCACAGCGGTCTCAAAACCCAGTGCCCCAGTATTCAAACTTGGGCTGCCAGTTCTCTATGGCTAATATTACCTAGCGTTTGCCTACATTACTGGCCTATTACTACCTATGTTAAGGTCTTAGGTCTGTATTACTATTATCTACAGTTGCGTTAATAATCTTAATATTAGTATACTAACAGTATAAACTACCTACTTCTTCCCTGAAGTGTAAATCTATCAATTAAGAAGTACCTTCCAACCACCTTGGCCAACCCGGGTGTGTGTGTGTGTTTTGGTTTGGTGTAAGGGCCACCCAACCCAGCTGTTTATCTGTGACATGTTGGGGTCTTGGTACCCAGTATCTGTCCTGTGGAACTTTTGGACCGAATAAATTTCCACAACCTGTTATAAAGGACTAGAAAAAGTTAGGGGCTGGCTATTAATTCTTATAATTTCATACTTGACTTCTCAGAAACCCTCCTACCCCATATGGGGGAGTAGTGGGATGGCAGTAGGGTTGGCACTGACCACATTCTAAAGGAAACCATGGACAGTGACACATCCGCACTAGGCTACCCTGAGAACTCTCCCTGCTTTAGTTGCTCTCTTGCACCGTTGCACAGCTCCTGATGATGACCTGAGAAGTGTAAAAGTACTTGAGCTACAGATTTTCACCCCCGTGGCTTGTCTTAGTTAAAATAGCATATATATATATATATATATATATATATATATATAT
>NC_091325.1:13727223-13744723 GCF_038502225.1 Cherax quadricarinatus | reverse complement strand
GTCTAAAGCCAGCAACAAACAACAAAATACCTTTCATCCGTGGACTGCTTGCAGAGGCAAAGGCAATGTTCGCGGCTTTCACTGAGACCCACATAAAGGATCACTTGGACAACGAAATATGGATCCCAGGTTACAACCTATACAGATGTGACAGAGTGAACAGGCAAAAGGGGGGGGGGGGTTGGCCTGTACATTGCAGAGTCACTTGTTTGCACAGAACTGCTTAATGCCTCAAATGATGTAGTGGAAGTTTTAGCAGTAAAGGTCGAGAACCAAAACCTAGTCATTGTGGTAGTCTACAAGCCTCCGGATGCAACATCCCACCAATTCCAGGAACAGCTGTTAAAAATTGACCACTGTCTGGAAAATCTTCCAGCTCCTGCACCCAACATCTTGCTCCTGGGGGATTTCAACTTAAGGCACCTAAAATGGAGGAATATAGCAAATAATATTGTTGCAGTAATAACACCAGGAGGCAGCTCTGATGAAAACTCACACTCACACGAGCTTTTAAATCTCTGCACAAAATTCAATTTAAACCAGCAAATAATAGAGCCTACTAGACTGGAGAATACACTAGACCTCATCTTCACTAACAATGATGATCTGATAAGAAATGTCACCATATCAAAAACAATATACTCAGATCACAACATAATTGAGGTTCAGACATGTATGCCCGGAGCCCCAGACCGACATAATGAGACTAGTCACGAGGGAGCATTCACCAAATTCAACTTCAATAACAAAAACAAAGTGGGACCAAGTAAACCAAGTCCTAACCGATATAAGCTGGGAAGATATACTAAGCAACACAGACCCCAACTTATGCCTAGAACAGATTAACTCGGTGGCACTCGATGTATGCACAAGGCTTATTCCTCTAAGAAAAAGGAGGAGTAGATGTAAAATAGAAAGAGACAGGCGCTCCCTTTACAGGCGACGGAAAAGAATAACAGAGCGGCTAAAAGAGGTCAATATATCTGAAATGCGTAGGGAGACACTGGTCAGAGAAATAGCAAGCATCGAACTTAAGCTAAAAGAATCCTTTAGGAGTCAGGAATCGCGGGAAGAACTAAAAGCCATAAATGAAATCGAAAGAAACCCAAAGTATTTCTTCTCCTATGCCAAATCAAAATCGAGAACAACGTCCAGTATTGGGCCCCTACTTAAACAAGATGGGTCCTACACAGATGACAGCAAGGAAATGAGTGAGCTACTCAAGTCCCAATATGACTCAGTTTTTAGCAAGCCGCTAACCAGACCGAGAGTCGAAATCAAAATGAATTTTTTATGAGAGAGCCACAAAATTTGATTGACACAAGCCTATCCGATGTTATCCTGACGCCAAATGACTTCGAACAGGCGATAAATGACATGCCCATGCACTCTGCCCCAGGGCCAGACTCATGGAACTCTGTGTTCATCAAGAACTGCAAGAAGCCCCTATCACGAGCCTTTTCCATCCTATGGAGAGGGAGCATGGACACGGGGGTCGTCCCACAGTTACTAAAAACAACAGACATAGCCCCACTCCACAAAGGGGGCAGTAAAGCAACAGCAAAGAACTACAGACCAATAGCACTAACATCCCATATCATAAAAATCTTTGAAAGGGTCCTAAGAAGCAAGATCACCACCCATCTAGAAACCCATCAGTTACACAACCCAGGGCAACATGGGTTTAGAACAGGTCGCTCCTGTCTGTCTCAACTATTGGATCACTACGACAAGGTCCTAAATGCACTAGAAGACAAAAAAAATGCAGATGTAATATATACAGACTTTGCAAAAGCCTTCGACAAGTGTGACCATGGCGTAATAGCGCACAAAATGCGTGCTAAAGGAATAACAGGAAAAGTCAGTTTCAGTTTAATATGTTTATTATGCACCCCATACCCATCCTGTGGGCGGTAGTCAAAAGATTACAGAGGTACATAATTGGTCCAGGGACTGGACTCCAAAGTTTTGATAGCTGAGCAAGTTACAAAGGTAATGAACTAGATCTGGTCATAATCATGACCAAGTTACAAAGGTAATGAACTAGATCTGGTCATAATCATGACCAAGTTACAAAGGTAATGAGCTCCATGTAGAGCTGGTCACACTCATGAATAATTGCAAAGGTAATGAATCATAAACACATTAATCATGAGAATTTACAAAGGTAATGAGCTCCAGGTAGAGCTGGTCACAATCATGACAAGTTTCAAAGGTAATGAATGATAAACACGTTATCACATGATTACAATCATAGACAAATTACAGAGTAATGAGCAGTTAACAAACATAGCAGGGAATTCATCCATTGCCCCAACAACAGATGTTGCTAGGTGCCTGTCTCTCCTCGGTAGACAGCCATTGCAAACAGCAGCAAGTTGCCCCGGGATCTGCTGCTTGCACGAGCACCATCGACCCTCCCCAAGAGGTCCAAGAAACCAGTGGCTCCGTTAGCAGCCCGATGGAGAGCTGTCCTAGGGACATGGCAACGTCCTGGTGGACGCCAAGTTGACTGAAGATCCCAGGCCCTCGTGTGCACGGATGTTGAAGCTTGAGGAACTGAGTACACACTGCCTGTGGCACACCTGACAGCTGCCTCGCGGTCGAACTCCACGATGCTGTCCCTGTAGTGGAAGTTCCTGTGAGCCCGGCACTCCCTGCAGTGCCATCGCTGACATCGTGGGTTAGGGGAGAAGTACCCTCTATAGATGGGGTGGCGCTGGGAGTTGGGTGGGTGAGGCGGGGGAGACGGGCAGGGGCGAGGCGTTATGAGAGGGTCACTGTTTACTACACACGCCCTCCCCCTTCCCCCCAGCGGAGAGGGGGGGAGACGCTGACTGGTCCTGACTCAACAACACCAAACCTTCTGCACAACACTTCAACTATTTACGCTGAAACGATGCACTGGGAAGTCCGTTCGCTGCTCTGGTATCTTCTCAAAGCATTCACACTGAGTTCTGTTAAGTAGGGACCTGGTCAGCCTCTTTGACCAAGAGCTATCCTTGAAAATCCCGCAGCTAGCCCGCTACACAACCTGCCGCGTCGGCCATGTTAGGGAGGGAGGTGACAGGAAAAGTCGGTCGATGGATCTATAATTTCCTCACTAACAGAACACAGAGAGTAGTCGTCAACAGAGTAAAGTCCGAGGCAGCTACGGTGAAAAGCTCTGTTCCACAAGGCACAGTACTCGCTCCCATCTTGTTCCTCATCCTCATATCCGACATAGACAAGGATGTCAGCCACAGCACCGTGTCTTCCTTTGCAGATGACACCCGAATCTGCATGACAGTGTCTTCCATTGCAGACACTGCAAGGCTCCAGGCGGACATCAACCAAATCTTTCAGTGGGCTGCAGAAAACAATATGAAGTTCAACGATGAGAAATTTCAATTACTCAGATATGGTAAACATGAGGAAATTAAATCTTCATCAGAGTACAAAACAAATTCTGGCCACAAAATAGAACGAAACACCAACGTCAAAGACCTGGGAGTGATCATGTCGGAGGATCTCACCTTCAAGGACCATAACATTGTATTAATCGCATCTGCTAAAAAAATGACAGGATGGATAATGAGAACCTTCAAAACTAGGGAGGCCAAGCCCATGATGACACTCTTCAGGTCACTTGTTCTATCTAGGCTGGAGTATTGCTGCACACTAACAGCACCTTTCAAGGCAGGTGAAATTGCTGACCTAGAAAATGTACAGAGAACTTTCACGGCGCGCATAACGGAGATAAAACACCTCAATTACTGGGAGCGCTTGAGGTTCCTAAACCTGTATTCCCTGGAACGCAGGAGGGAGAGATACATGATTATATACACCTGGAAAATCCTAGAGGGACTAGTACCGAACTTGCACACGAAAATCACTCACTACGAAAGCAAAAGACTTGGCAGACGATGCACCATCCCCCCAATGAAAAGCAGGGGTGTCACTAGCACGTTAAGAGACCATACAATAAGTGTCAGGGGCCCGAGACTGTTCAACTGCCTCCCAGCACACATAAGGGGGATTACCAACAGACCCCTGGCAGTCTTCAAGCTGGCACTGGACAAGCACCTAAAGTCAGTTCCTGATCAGCCGGGCTGTGGCTCGTACGTTGGTTTGCGTGCAGCCAGCAGCAACAGCCTGGTTGATCAAGCTCTGATCCACCAGGAGGCCTGGTCACAGACCGGGCCGCGGGGGCGTTGACCCCCGGAACTCTCTCCAGGTAAACTCCAGGTAAACATGTAAACCACACAACAACCAAATTCTGTGAATTCAACATTGTAATCTTTATAGAGAATAAACTTTGAATTTGAATTTGATGAGCGTTGCTATTTAAGCCAAGATCGCAAGTTCTGCCTATTCGGCACGACATATACATATATATAAAACATACAGGAAATTTTCAGTAACTATAATACTACTACAAGAATAATACATGCTAATGAAATAGATATACAAAATAAATTCTCCGTTATTACTGGTACAGTACAGGTATCATACAGGAGTCGCCACCTCTTGACGCGTCATTCATTCCTCAGCGAGGAATCTGCAGTACTAACTGCAGATACTAACTGCTGGTCGCGTTGCACAGTGCACTCTTATCTTTTGGATATTCATACAGTTTGTACCGGTAAGAGCTGAGGTATCATACTGTTTGTACTGGCTAGATGGTAGAGCTTCATACGGTGTATATTTGAGCTTCATCAGTGTATACGGGTATGTTTAAAAAAAATTTGCTATGGTGCAATCTGGGGAGGCGGGGTTAGAGCTCCATAGAGTAATATTTCTTGAATTTGTTATTTGTGACCTGATTCATGTCTACCTAAATAACTCATTACGGCTGTAAAAAGATATAAAAATAAATAAGCTGATTATTACTTGAACCAGTTCAGCTAATAAAACTTTGCTACCCAGACCCTAGAGTCATTATGTCACTGTCATCTTGGACTGCCGCCCACACCATGGGTATTTATTTATTTATTTATTTATTTAGAAATTTAGAAATTTAGAAATTTAAGCATACATACAGAGGTACAAAAAAATACAGGTAAGAGCAGCATGCCAAAGCCACTTATATGCATAGCATTACGGGCTGGTACATTATAAAGATTATGTATGTAAGTGGGTGTGTTAGAGGTTCATACAGGTTAAAATAAATTCTGGTGTTGGTACTTTATACCCCTCAAGGAAGGTTCCTTGATGTTGGTGAGGGGCTCTTGATTTAGGGAATTGGATCTGTGCTCCAGTTTCCCGAATTAAGCCTGAATGCCTTCCACATCCCCCCCCCCAGGCGCTGTATAATCCTCCGGGTTTAGCGCTTCCCCCTTGATTATAATAATAAAAATAATGGTACTTTATAGTTTATACAGGTATGTTAGAAGTTCATACTGTGTAAATAGGTATAATAAAGCTTTGTGCATTGTATACGGGTGTATTAAAGAATTATACAGTATATGGGTGCAATAAAGCTTTATACTGGAAAAATGAAGCCTTATACAGAATATGGTGTGATAAAACTTTATGCATTGTATAGAGGTGCAATGAAGCTTTATACTTTATATAGGTATAATAATGCTTTACAGTGTATCCGGGTGTGTAATGAGGCTTTGTACAGTTTATACGGGTGTATAAAAGCATTATGCAGTGTATTAGGGGTGTTAAGAGCATAATAGTGCATGTGAAATATGTCTCAACAAATAACATTAATAACATTGTTGCAAAGAAATCAGAACAGATCTTGCTTGAACCCATTCTGTGATTTGCATAATAATAATCTTCATTTACTACAAATACATGTATAAGGTATACAGACTAGCTGACATCAATGACATACTATATAGAAAACTGCTTGTTATACAGAGCAATTCAGGCAGATTAGGTCAATTTTGTCCCAGGATGCGACCCACACCACTCGACTAACAACCAGGTGCCTATTTTACTGCTAGGTGAACAGGGGATCGAACTATGGACTTCAGTGTGTGAGCTGAATGTGCTATCAATTAAGTTTATAACACAATAATGTCTCATCCAACTGGCTTCAAGGATCAAATTCTTGAAACAATTGGCATGTTAATGTGCTTTACGACCAAAATTTGTGAATCCATTCTCAGCATCCTGGGATAGCTTGGATAAGTTCCCAAATCCTTACCTGGAGTTTACCTGGAGAGAGTTCCGGGGGTCAACGCCCCCGCAGCCCGGTCTGTGACCAGGCCTCCTGGTGGATCAGAGCCTGATCAACCAGGCTGTTGCTGCTGGCTGCACGCAAACCAACGTACGAGCCACAGCCCGGCTGATCCGGAACTGACTTTAGGTGCTTGTCCAGTGCCAGCTTGAAGACTGCCAGGGGTCTGTTGGTAATCCCCCTTATGACCCACGAAACTCTCTCCAGGTAAACTCCAGGTATGTGTGCTGGGAGGCAGTTGAACAGTCTTGGGCCCCTGACACTTATTGTATGGTCTCTTAGTGACATAGCTTATGATGTTCAGAACAGGTGTCAAAAAATACAACAGTGGTAGTGAAATTCAGATGTGTAGGTGAAAATATGACAATTTTATGCATAAAATAGTGTGGAATTTTTATTACCGGTGATCACATTAAATAAATTTGTTTTACCTCTTATGAGCAGCTTCAGGATAATACCTATTTAGGTTGAATTGCATGCAAGCAAATTACGTGATGTAAAATAGTAAACAAAAAACTTTTAACCTATTGAATCCCTACCATAATTGGAGAATGACTTTCCTAATAATCTTCATATTTCACCACTGGTGTGGTTTCTTGAACACAAGGTTCTTCACATTGCCAGTAGGTGGCACAAGCCTTAATTTGCTAGTTGTATTAAATAATAGTGATATTAATATTTTATTAATTTTTTATTAAGTAACTAACAAATGCTTCTGATTGGCTGGGATATACTGTTTCCCATGCATTCTGCAATAAGGATGATAACCCATACGTTTACCTGGAGTTTACCTGGAGAGAGTTTCGGGGGTCAACGCCCCCGCGGCCCGGTCTGTGACCAGGCCTCCTGGTGGATCAGCGCCTGAAAATTTTAAATTTTGCAGAAATGGTTTAACTTGGAATTATTGAATTCAGATCAGTTACTGTTTGGGTTAAAATTTCTACCATTGGTAGGCTTTATTAAAATACAGACATTGTATTAGGTAGTTACCTGAACTATTTATACACTACAAGGAATGTTGTAAAGTACAGTAGAGTGTACCTAGAATTTATTTTTACACATTAATTTTACAAACTATGAGCTTTTACCCTATCTCGGCACATTTCAAAGCCCTGCCCTAGGTAAGGTATACTACCGCTTCCCAGGATGTGACCCACAAGAGTCTGCTAACACCCAGGTACGTACTCACTGCTAGGTGAACAGGGGCAACAGGTGTTAGGAAACATGCCCAGCATTTCCACCCGGCTAGGGATCAGACCATGGACACTCAGTATGTGAGCTGAGTGCACTACCAACTCCGATGCATGGAAAATGCATTAGGATTTGGCCCCCAAGTCTATGTATAACCATAACGTGCTGAAGTGAGAGAGATTAATGAAAGTGGGGGGGGGGGAGAATGACAAGCAGGGGTTCCATAGGCACATTGAGAGAAAATTGTCAACATTTATAAATGGCCCAGAACTTCTGTCTGCAGCCCAGCAGATATTAGAAATAATGCTGAAAAAATGTAGAAGCACCAAGGGAAGGCTTGGGGGCTTCAGCCCCCAAAATTCTTTCATACTCCCCCCCCTTTCCATAAAAAAAAAAGCCGGTATAGTAGACAAGTGTAAGTTGTGTGATTGTACGTAGCTTTTTCAACATACCACGATTTATATTGTTTCTTTATTTCCATTTTTGGTGGGCATATCTGTTGAGTGCCACAGCAGGCAGGTGACTTCCCATAACCCCCTGCAACCCCCACTATGCAGTGGGCAACTCCATTGTCTTAGTGAGGAAAGGTGTGGGTATGTAAACAAACAGCTTCCCACTTAGGTCAGTTTATCAGACTCACTGTATGGTTTTTGCTCAGGGTGTGTATTTGAGTTGCTATCTGAAGAGACACTTATACAATCTTATTTTCAGGTCCTCTTCAGTGCAATCTGGAAGGTGTGAAGACATCAATATGGATTATATACGTAACTTTGAATCTTTATCCGAAAATTTTTGTAGGATGTTACTGTTCAACAACAAGATACTCGGACTAAGAATTAATATGAGACCAGAACATACAACAGAGGAAATGTTTTCCTACATTTGGAGACTTGATGAAGCTCAAAGGTTTCTGACACCAGTTTTGATTCCACCTTCCAAGTCTGAGAGTGTTTCTTTTATGCACTGGAGAGAAGGAGAGTGTGCCTACCGTATTCGTGATCTAGATACGGCATTAAAATGTTATAATTTGGCCATTTTATCTGCACCACATCCAGACATTCTGGCAGACAGTGCCGAGGCCCATGACAGAGAAATGTACAAAGCTTTGGCCCTAGGTTATGAATCACGGTCTATTGTCCTCTTTGACCTACAGCAGTATGAAAAATGCTCAAAGGATATTGATCGTGCTTTGCAACTTGATTCCTATAAAATTTCATGTAAAATGATAGAAATGAAAGCCAGATGTATGAAATTCATATCAGCAGGGAAAGACAAGACATTTGATGCTTCAGCTGAGTCTTTAAAGTCATATCCTGAATCATTTGCATATACAAGTCCTAACCCACCAAAGTTAACAGAGGTCAACCCTACCATGCCATCACTGAGCAGCAGTATCAAGCTAGCATACACACCATCCGAGGGAAGACACCTCATTGCTGATAAAGACATCAACCCAGGTAATATATATTTTAATAAAATATTTAAAAGCATCCTCTCCTCACTTAACGACACAGTTCCATTCCAACGAATTTGTCATTAAGTGAGGAGCATACTATAATGTTAGTGGGTTTGTGTCACACCTGGCCACCCTCAACACCATTGTTAACGAGGAGCTGATCAAAATATCGACTTGGATGACAGCCAATAAACTTACGCTTACCACTGACAAAACCTACTACATCATGTTTGGTAGCAGAGCAGGAGATGCGCAAATTAACATTAAGATCGACAACACTCTAATTGCCAGACATAATGAGGGCAAATTCCTAGGCCTATACCTCGACAACAACCTGAATTTCAGCACCCATATCCAACACAACCAAAAAAGTATCCAAAACGGTTGGGATGCTCTCCAAGATACGATATTACGTGCCGCAAACAGCCCTTCTCACACTATACCATTCACTTATATATCCATACCTCACCTATGCTATCTGTGCTTGGGGTTCAACTGCAGCAACACACCTAAAGCCAATAATAACCCAACAAAAGCCACAGTAAGAATAATCACTAAATCCCATCCCTGGCAACACACCCCCGCACTCTTCATAGATTTAAACTTACTCCCTGTTCAGTACATCCACACTTACTACTGTGCAATCTACATCTACAGGACCTTAAATTCCAATATTAACCTTGACCTAAAACGCTTTCTTGATAGTTGTGACAGAATCCACAGGCATAACACCAGACACAAACATCTCTGTGACATTCCCCGTGTCCGACTAAACCTTTACAAAAATTCAATGTATATCAAAGGCCCTAAAATCTGGAACACCCTACCTGAAAACTCTAGAACTGCAGACACATTCATCACCTTCATAACTACCATCAGAAAACATCTTATCTCCCTGATACACCCTGTCAACTAATTACACGAATACCACCTGGTGGTTCACACTTACACTCACTCACCCATTTGACCATAAACAAATATCAATCTCGATCTTAAAATAATGAATCTTAACTAGTCATAAGTTGGCCTGTGATACTCCAATACTGAAACTATGTATTGTGCCAAAACAAAAGCATTCACATTGCTAAACTCACAAACTAGTATTTAGTCGCTTAGCCATAATACCAACTTACCTCATAATTTTGTAATATTTTAAACTTAAGATTTAATCTAAGTCTGCCCGAAATGCCTAGCCATGCTAGGTGTTCTAATGGTACACTCTGTAATTATTATTTTACTACATGTAAACCACACAATACACAAAAAATCTGTCCAGAGAGGTTTGTTTCTGGCGTCTCTGTAAAATTTGCCAAAAATGGGACAAGACGTTGTCATTGAACATGTTGCAGACATGGCTTGCAACAGTTTTGTCAGGGTGATAATTCTCTGCAAAACTTTGCACCTCACTCCATTTTGCACAGATGACCTTAATTGCTGAAGAAAGCACATTCTCACCCCTCTTCCTCCTCTGAAGCAATATCCTCGGCTGCGGTCTGTTGCTGTTCCTGTTGAAGGTGTTGCAGCTCTTCAGTGGTTAGCTCTTCCCTGTTGTCGTCCACCAACTCTTCCACATCCTGGCCACTCACATCCAACCCCATGGACTTCCCCAATGAAACAATAGATTCCACAATAGGCGTAGGGTCGTCAGGGTCAGCCTCAAACCCTTCAAAATCCTTGTTGAGGACACATTCTGGCCACAATTTTCTCCAAGCAGAGTTCAAAGTCCTGGAAGTCACTCCCTGCCAAGCCTTATCTATAAGACTTCTGCAATGGAGGATATTGAAGTGATTCCTCCAGACCTCTCTTAGGGTCAGTTCAGTGTCCGAGGTCACTTCAAAGCACCTTTGAAACATTTCTTTGGTGCACATTTTCTTGAAATTACCTGCTGTTCCATGGGCTGGATGAGAGGAGTGGTATTAGGGGACAAGAACTTCACTGTGATGAACTTACACTCCTCAGACAATAGATCTTCCAAATCTGGAGGATGAGCAGGAGCATTGTCCAGTACCAGGATTCATGTAAGTGGCATTTTTATTTTCCAGGAGGTATTTCTTCACGCTCGGGCCAAACTTCATTGACTCACTCAATGAAAAGTAGCCTCATGATCCATGCCTTACTGTTAGCCCTCCACATCACTCACAATTTACTCTTCATGACATTGTTTTTCTTCAACACTCGGGGATTTTCAGTGATGCACGAGTAAAGGCTTCACTTTGAAATCCTCCCCTCGTGTTACCACAGAACAAAAGAGTTAGCCTATCCTTCATAGGCTTGTGTCCTGGCAGTGCCTTTTCCTCCTGCATGATGTAGGTCCTCTCTAGCATTTTGTTTCAAAAGAGGCCTGTTTTGTCACAATTGAACACTTGTTGGGGGATGAATCCTTCAGCCTCTATGTAATCCTTTAATTCATGCACAAATTCTTCAGCCGCACATTCGTCTGAACTTGCAGCCTCACCATGCCTTACCACACAGTGTATGCCACTTTGCTTCTTGAATCTGTCGTACCAGCCTTTGCTGGCCTTAAATTCACTAACAGCAGCACTTGTTCCTGGCATTTTCTTTACGAGATCTGCATGCAACTGCTTTGCCTTCTCACAGATTTCCGAATCGGTCGATTTCCCCACTGGCCTATATCCGGGGGTCCGCTGTATTTGTACACAAAAGCATGTATGTCAAATTTATTATTGGCTTAACTTTTTCTCTTATTTTCATTGAATAGTAGAATGATATATTTGCATAAAATAATTATTAAAACCAAGTGGGTGTATAAACATGGCATCAGAGAATCGAGGGTAACAGTGAAATTACTAAGTGTACTTAGAGCATCAATGTGAAGAGATGCTTAAGACATTACTGAGTAGTAGAACAGTGATTTGAATTACACAAAGAGGTAGCAAGTACTACAGCCACTGAAAACTTTCAAAGATAAACAAAATAATGATGAGAGTCCATGAGCTTAGCTCTACTTAAACTGCAAATACTGTAAGTTATTACATATAAAAATCATTATTCATTGTAGAAAAGGGTTTTTGCTTGCATTTTTTCGTATTTGCTGCACTGTACAAGTAATTGTTGAAGTGTAATAGAATATGTAATGAATAGAGGTAATACTCAGAAGATACTTAAAAAATATTAAGGATTTATACACAGTAACATTTGTGCCTTCTTATATTACAGTAAATCTTCAATTTTCAAAGAAATTTTCTGATGACTGAGCAAGACGTAGTGTACTGTGTATACATGTGTAATATTCCTTAAATCCCTTCCATATCTATTTTTTCTTCCATATCTATTTTTTCCCAACTGTATCATTGTATAAATACACTAGCATAATACTAAATTATTGCATCTTATCTAGTCTCTCTGCATTCTTCAGATTGATGAAAAAAATTGGAAGTAATCCTCTGTAAAGGTGAATAAATGGGCAGAAGTATGTTCATTACTGCTTTTTTATTGCTTATTATTATCTGGTAGTTTGATAGTTAACTAGGAAGATATTAAAAAAAATGGTGTTGTGTTAATTCCTAAGAATGGTGTTGCTATTATTAGATCAAATAAATTGTAGACTTTCCAGATAACTGTATAGCTTGGACAGGCATTTTTAGATAATTCTGTCTGCCCTAGATTATTATCAGGTCACAAAATGATTATTGTTAAGAATGTGTCAAATAAGTCCAAGTTTCCCTCATTGTAAGTTAGCTGTGAATTGTTCCAGTTATCGCATTATAACTTTTATTCTTTTAATAAACTGTAATTTTTCCAGGTGAGATAGTGAGCATTGATGATGGGTATTGCAACACAGTGTTCATGGAGGCATCAAAAGTGTACTGTACTGTATGCTTAAGGAGAAGCATGACCCCTATACCCTGCCCCAACTGCAATATGGTTAGAATATTAAGTTTTTATGGTTTAATGTTCCCCTTCAAAAGGAGTGCCTCGATGCTGTTTAAAGGCTTTTTATCCAAGGTATTATAGCTACCCTCCCCTGCCTCATTAAACTTGATTAACTGCCATTCTCTAGGCACTGACATGTTCACCTTAAATATATAAAAATAATCAGGCTTGATGGGCATTTTCAACACAATCAACCTTTGAATGGACCTCAGAAATACAGGACAAAATCCCCTAGGTGAATTTATTTGGAAACTATTGAAAAATCTGTTGATTATGTTTATTTCAGAAGTTTGTTATTGTTATGATCATGGCAAAACAATTTTCTTTATTCACTATAATCACCATTGGCAACCCACCACTCCACTCGCCTGCCTCTTGGTCCATTATATGAAGGGTTTATTGTATTGTAATAATTTTTTCGTTGGATGAAGATGCATTTTATAAGTTCAGTTATGCTTCAACTCATTAACTGTGATTAAATTTCAAATGCTCCTTGAACAAAAAAAAATTATAAAAATAGCTTGTTTATTTTTTCTAAGTGCAGGTCCTCCATCACAAATCCGGCATCATTGGGACCTGTAGTGTGCCAGATTACTGAGTTTGCTGGATTACAGAGTGGTTAGGTTAGAATACACTTAATAAAATTAACCAACTTGGTTTACACAAAGTTCATTGAATATCGGCAACAATCGAATATTTTCGCTATTTTGAGCTCAATTTCAAGGTACCTTTCATCATGAAAGCAATCAAAATCATGTTTATTTCTGTAACATATCTTCCATTCTATCAAATTAGACCCAAAAAACGGGAATACAACCATAACAACCATACAACCATATGTTTTTATGTACAACCATAAAAACCATACGAAAATATATGGCAAAGAGGCGGCTAATGGCTGAGAAGTGAACTCCCTTATTTATTGTCCGTCTTCTTTATTTTTGGTGTACATTAAGAGGCATCTTTCCGTCATACATTGCCCAGGTTTCAATGAGATAACCCAACAAACAACTGAGAAAAAAAATATTTACCAAAAATCATATATGGCAAGCCCAAGCCACGTACTGGAAATACAGTGGTCCCTCATTTTTCGTAATTAATCCATTCCTGGAGCTGCTACTATAAATGAAATTTACGATTTGCGAATCAATTTTCCCCATAAGAAATAATGTAAATACAATTAATCCGTTCCTGACACCCAGGAGTATTAAAACAAAAAAAAATTTTACATGAAATATGCATGTAGTACATAAACAATACAATGGGAAATGATGAATGAAACATTAAAAGCATAACACTTACCTTTATTGGAGATTATTCTTAGTGTATGGGAGACTGGAGGAGGAGAGAGAGTGGATTGTTTATAGTTTGGAAGGGGAATCCCCTTCCAGCAACACCTTAGGTACCAATTGCTTTTCTGGGGTTGCTTGTCTTCTCTGTTTCTTAATGCCACTAGGACCACCTTGAGAGTCACTGGAGTCCTGTCTCGCAAAATAACTGTGGAGAGAGCTCTGTTTCTGGCGTCTCTTTAACACTTCCCTAAAATGGCCCAAGACTTTGTCACTGTACATGTTGCCAACATGGCTTGCAACAACCTTGTTAGGGTGATGTTTCTCCATAAAGCTTTCCATCTTACCCCACATAGTAAAAATCTCTTTAATTTCTGAAGAAGGCACCTTCTTCCATCTCTCTTCCTTCTCCTCTGCAGCAAGATTCTGAGCTGTGATGTGTTGCTCTTCCTACTGAAGCTCTTGCAGCTCCTCAGTGGTGAGCTCTTCGTTGTGATCTTCCACCAATTCTTCCACATCCTCCAAACTCGCATCCAACCCCCATGGAACTCCCCAGTGCCACAATTGATTTTACAACAGACATAGGCTCATCAGGGTCAGTCCCAAACCCTTCAAAATCCCTCTTGTCGACACAATCTGGCCACAATTTTCTCCAAGCAGAGTTCAAAGTCCTGGTAGTCACTCCCTCCCAAGCCATACCTATAAGAGTTATGCAATGGAGGATGCTGAAGTGTTCTCTCCAAAATTCCCTTAGGGTCAAGTGAGTGTCTGTGGTCACAGTCAAGCACCTGTGAAACATTGCTTTTGTGTAGAGTTTTTTAAAGTTTGCAATGACCTGCTGGTCCATGGGCTGGAGGAGAGGAGTGGTATTCGGGGGCAAGAACTTTACTGTGATGAACCCAAACTCCTCGAAAATTAGGTCATCCAAGTTTGGAGGATGAGCAGGTGCATTGTCCATTACTAGCAGGCACTTGAGATCCAATTTCTTTTCCAGGAGATACTCCTTCACACTAGGGCCAAACACTTCATTGAACCACTCGACGAAAATTTCCCTCGTGACCCATGCCTTACTATTAGATTTCCAAAACACACACAATTTACTCTTCATAACATTGTTTTTTCTGAACACTCTTGTATTTTCAGAATGGTACACTAGTAATGGCTTCACTTTGAAATCCCCACTAGCATTAGAACAGAACATTAGCGTCAGCCAGTCTTTCATAGGCTTGTGTCCTGGCATTGCCTTTTCCTCTTGTGTAATAAAGGTCCTCTTTGGCATTTTCTTCCAAAAGAGGCCTGTTTCGTCACAATTGAACACTTGTTCAGGTTTCAGTCCTTCAGCCTCTATGTACTCCTGGAATTCATGCACATATTTTTCAGCCGCCTTGTGGTCCAAACTGGCGGCCTCACCATGCCTTACCATACTATATATGCCAGTACGGTTCTTAAATCTCTCAAACCAGCCTTTGCTGGCCTTAAATTCACTCGCATCACCACTATTTGCAGGCAATTTCTTTACCAAATCGTCATGCAACTGCCAAGCCTTTTCACAAATATTCGAAGTCATAAGAGTATCTCCTGCAAATTGTTTCTCATTTATTTTTTTATTATCACACTGGCCGATTCCCACCAAAGCAGGGTGACCCGAAAAAGAAAAACTTTCACCATCATTCACTCCATCACTGTCTTGCCAGAAGGGTACTTTACACTACAGTTTTTAAACTGCAACATTAACACCCCTCCTTCAGAGTGCAGGCACTGTACTTCCCATCTCCAGGACTCAAGTCTGGCCTGCCGGTTTCCCTGAACCCCTTCATAAATGTTACTTTGCTTACACTCCAACAGCATGTCAAGTATTAAAAACCATTTGTCTCCATTCACTCCTATCAAACACGCTCACGCATGCCTGCTGGAAGTCCAAGCCCCTCGCACACAAAACCTCCTTTACCCCCTCCCTCCAACCTTTCCTAGGCTGACCCCTACCCCGCCTTCCTTTTACTACAGACTGATACACTCTTAAAGTCACTCTGTTTCGCTCCATTCTCTCTACATGTCCGAACCACCTCAACAACCCTTCCTCAGCCCTCTGGACAACAGTTTTGGTAATCCCGCACCTCCCCCTAACTTCCAAACTACGAATTCTCTGCATTATATTCACACCACACATTGCCCTCAGACATGACATCTCCACTGCCTCCAGCCTTCTCCTTGCTGCAACATTCATCACCCATGCTTCACACCCATATAAGAGCGTTGGTAAAACTATACTCTCATACATTACCCTCTTTGCCTCCAAGGACAAAGTTCTTTGTCTCCACAGACTCCTAAGTGCACCACTCACCCTTTTCCCCTCATCAATTCTATGATTCACCTCATCTTTCATAGACCCATCCGCTTACACGTCCACTCCCAAATATCTGAATACATTCACCTCCTTCATACCCTCTCCCTCAAATCTGATATCCAATCTTTCATCACCTAATCTTTTTGTTATCCTCATAACCTTACTCTTTCCTGTATTCACTTTTAATTTTCTTCTTTTGCATACCCTACCAAATTCATCCACCAATCTCTGCAACTTCTCTTCAGAATCTCCAAAGAACACAGTGTCATCAGCAAAGAGCAACTGTGACAACTCCCACTTTATGTGTGATTCTTTATCTTTTAACTCCATGCCTCTTGCCAAGACCCTCGCATTTACTTCTCTTACAACCCCATCTATATATACATTAAACAACCACGGTGACATCACACATCCTTGTCTAAGGCCTACTTTTACCGGGAAATAATTTCCCTCTTTCCTACATACTCTAACTTGAGCCTCACTATCCTCGTAAAAACTCTTCACTGCTTTCAGTAACCTACCTCCTACACCATACACCTGCAACATCTGCCACATTGCCCCCCTATCCACCCTGTCATACGCCTTTTCCAAATCCATAAATGCCACAAAGACCTCTTGAGCCTTATCTAAATACTGTTCACTTATATGTTTCACTGTAAACACCTGGTCCACACACCCCCTACCTTTCCTAAAGCCTCCTTGTTCATCTGCTATCCTATTCTCCGTCTTACTCTTAATTCTTTCAATAATAACTCTACCATACACTTTACCAGGTACACTCAACAAACTTATCCCCCTATAATTTTTGCACTCTTTTTTGTCCCCTTTGCCTTTATACAAAGGAACTATGCATGCTCTCTGCCAATCCCTAGGTACCTTACCCTCTTCCATACATTTATTAAATAATTGCACCAACCACTCGAAAACTATATCCCCACCTGCTTTTAACATTTCTATCTTTATCCCATCAATCCCGGCTGCCTTACCCCCTTTCATTTTACCTACTGCCTCACGAACTTCCCCCACACTCACAACTGGCTCTTCCTCACTCCTACAAGACGTTATTCCTCCTTGCCCTATACACGAAATCACAGCTTCCCTATCTTCATCAACATTTAACAATTCCTCAAAATATTCCCTCCATCTTCCCA
>NC_091325.1:13642223-13722223 GCF_038502225.1 Cherax quadricarinatus | reverse complement strand
CCACAATGGAAATAAGTTAGACAGTCCTCGATAATGCACTGACTTTCTTGGGTTATCCTGGGTGGCTAACCCTCCGGGGTTAATCGTTTCTCGGTAATTGTTTCACGTTAAGCCACACCAACAACACTCTCTCCACATCTTCGAGTAATACAGCTGATGGTGGTGCAGCAACAACAACAGCTGACTGTGGTGCAGCAGCAGCTGCACCTTTGGCAAGAACAGCTTCCTTGATTGCCGTTTTCTTACCCACAATAGTAGCATGGTTGATTGGGGTTTATTATACAACCTGACCAGCTCAGAGACACGCACTCCACTTTCATACTTAGCAATGATCTCTTTCTTCAACTTCATAGTAATTCTCACCCTTTTTGCTGTAGGGTTGGCACTAGAAGCTTTATTGGGGCCCATGGTGACTTATTTTGCAGGTGCAATAACTACAAAGGCTGTGATAATATGAAATGTTCCAGTTGTTGTATGTTTGGAAGCGACCGCGGTGGCTGGCTGACTTGTAAACACTGACACCCAAGGGACAAGTGAGGCGTGCTCAGGCCAAAGTGGATGCATGTGGTACGGAACGAATAGCGCTGGTCGGTTTTTTAAGCGCTAGTTGAGGCAAAATTTTTGCGTTTAAATGTATCGCTAGTTAGATTTATCGTTAATCGATGCCATTGCTGGTTAAGGGTCCACTGTATATATACATATATATATATTTCTTTCAACACACCGGCCGTATCCCACCGAGGCGGGGTGGCCCAAAAGGAAAAACGAAAGTTTCTCCTTTTACATTTAGTAATATATACAGGAGAAGAGGTTACTAGCCCCTTGCTCCCGGCATTTTAGTTGCCTCTTACAACACGCATGGCTTACAGAGGAAGAATTCTGTTCCACTTCCCCATGGAGATAAGAGGAAATAAACAAGAATAAGAACTAGAAAGAAAATAGAAGAAAACCCAGAGGGGTGTGTATATATGTGCTTGTACATGTATGTGTAGTGTGACCTAAGTGTAAGTAGAAGTAGCAAGACGTACCTGAAATCTTGCATGTTCATGAGACAGAAAAAAGGACACCAGCAATCCTACCATCATGTAAAACAATTACAGGCTTTCGTTTTACACTCACTTGGCAGGACGGTAGTACCTCCCTGGGCGGTTGCTGTCTACCAACCTACTACCTATAATATATATATATATATATTATATATATAATATATATATATATATATTATATATATAATATATATATATATATATATATATATATATATATATATATTATATATATATATATATTATATATATATATATATTATATATATATATATATATTATATATATATATATATATTATATATATATATATATATATATATATATATATATATATATATATATATATATATATATATATATATATATATATATATATATATATATATATATATATATATATGTGTGTGTGTGTGTGTGTGTGTATGTATGTGCGTGTCTGTGAAGTGTGACCAAACTGTAAGTAGGAGTAGCAAGATATCCCTGTTATCTAGCGTGTTTATGAGACAGAAAAAGAAACCAGCAATCCTACCATCATGCGAAACAGTTACAGGTTTCTGTTTCACAGTCATCTGGCAGTACGGTAGTACTTCCCTGGGTGGTTGCTGTCGACCAATAATAACTTCTCAACCAATAATAACTTCTCAACCTCTTCGTGTACTGGTGATCTCATTTTTGTCAGCATAGTTACCCCCTTTGCAACAACAGCATCCTTGATTTCCTTTTTCTTGGCCACTATGGAACATAAGGTTGTGTAGGGTTTCTTATACATCCTGGCCAGTTCGGCCACACTTGTACCACTTTCACATTGTTCAATGATGGTTTTCTTAAATTCAGTCATATTTCTCACCTTCTTTACCACAGGCTTTGCACTAGGCGTTTTCTTTGGAGCCATGGTAGCTTATTTAGTACTTGCAAGCACTGAAATAAATGGAATATTATGAAATATTTCGCTGGCGCACGTGAGGGGACCTTCGCTCACTGGTAAACAATGCCAGACTGGCTGCCGCTACGGCTCACACCGTGGGTACGCGTCCCGGACGAATTACAACTCACGAGTCAACTTATGAAAAGTGAGTCCATGTTTACACGAAAATAACCCTATGATTGGCGAAATTTACGATTGTCGGGAACTACGAAAAGCGAGGGACCACTGTAAGTCACTGACTTTTTTGGGTTATCCTAGGTTCTCTATACATATCAATCAATCAATCAAGTTTATTCTCTATAAGGATTACAATGTGGGGTTTACAGATTTTGGCTATTTTGTGGAACCACAGTCAATGGCCTCCACTCCAAACCAACAGATACAGATACTAATGCCGGAAAAAAAATCCCCCCCAGTACCAACAATACCACCAGTCCGATGACATTCTTCTTTGCAAATATACCGGGTGTAAAGCCAGCAACGAACAACAAAATACCTTTCATCCGTGGACTGCTTGCAGAGGCAAAGGCAATGTTCGCGGCTTTCACTGAGACCCACATAAAGGATCACTTGGACAACGAAATATGGATCCCAGGTTACAACCTATACAGATGCGACAGAGTGAACAGGCAAAAGAGGGGGGGGTTGGCCTGTACATTGCAGAGTCACTTGTTTGCACAGAACTGCTTAATGCCTCAAATGATGTAGTGGAAGTTTTAGCAGTAAAGATCGAGAACCAAAACCTAGTCATTGTGGTAGTCTACAAGCCTCCGGATGCAACATCCCAGCAATTCCAGGAACAGCTGTTAAAAATTGACCACTGTCTGGAAAATCTTCCAGCTCCTGCACCCAACATCTTGCTCCTGGGGGATTTCAACTTAAGGCACCTAAAATGGAGGAATATAGCAAATAATATTGTTGCAGTAATAACACCAGGAGGCAGCTCTGATGAAAACTCACACTCACACGAGCTTTTAAATCTCTGCATAAAATTCAATTTAAACCAGCAAATAATAGAGCCTACTAGACTGGAGAATACACTAGACCTCATCTTCACTAACAATGATGATCTGATATGAAATGTCACCATATCAAAAACAATATACTCAGATCACAACATAACTGAGGCTCAGACATGTACGCCCGGAGCCCCAGACCGACATAATGAGATTAGTCACGAGGGAGCATTCACCAAATTCAACTTCAATAAGAAAAACAAAGTGGGACCAAGTAAATCAAGTCCTAATCGATATAAGCTGGGAAGATATACTAAGCAACACAGACCCCAACTTATGCCTAGAACAGATTAACTTGGTGGCACTCGATGTATGCACAAGGCTTATTCCTCTAAGAAAAAGGAGGAGTAGATGTAAAATAGAAAGAGACAGGCGCTCCCTTTACAGGTGACGGAAAAGAATGACAGAGCGGCTAAAAGAGGTCAATATATCTGAAATGCATAGGGAGACACTGGTCAGAGAAATAACAAGCATCGAACTTAAGCTAAAGGAATCTTATAGGAGTCAGGAATCGCGGGAAGAACTAAAAGCCATGAATGAAATCGAAAGAAACCCAAAGTATTTCTTCTCCTATGCCAAATCAAAGCCGAGAACAACGTCCAGTATTGGGCCCCTACTTAAACAAGATGGGTCCTACACAGATGACAGCAAGGAAATGAGTGAGCTACTCAAGTCCCAATATGACTCAGTTTTTAGCAAGCCGCTAACCAGACTGAGAGTCGAAGATTAAAATGAATTTTTTATGAGAGAGCCACAGAATTTGGTTAACACAAGCCTATCTGATGTTATCCTGACGCCAAATGACTTCGAACAGGTGATAAATGACATGCCCATGCACTCTGCCCCAGGGCCAGACTCATGGAACTCCGTGTTCATCAAGAACTGCAAGAAGCCCCTATCACGAGCTTTTACCATGCAATGGAGAGGGAGCATGGACACGGGGGTCGTCCCACAGGTACTAAAAACAACATACATAGCCTCACTCCACAAAGGGGGCAGTAAAGCAATAGCAAAGAACTACAGACTGATAGCACTAACATCCCATATCATAAAAATCTTTGAAAGGGTCCTAAGAAGCAAGATCACCACCCATCTAGAAACCCATAAATTACACAACCCAGGGTAACATGGGTTTAGAACAGGTCGTTCCTGTCTGTCTCAAGTATTGGATCACTACGACAAGGTCCTAGATGCACTAGAAGACAAAAAGAATGCAGATGTAATATACGTATACAGACTTTGCAAAAGCCTTCGACAAGTGTGACCATGGCGTAATAGCGCACAAAATGCGTGCTAAAGGAATAACAGGAAAAGTCGGTCGATGGATCTATAATTTTCTCACTAACAGAATACAGAGAGTAGTCGTCAACAGAGTAAAGTCCGAGGCAGCTACGGTGAAAAGCTCTGTTCCACAAGGCACAGTACTCGCTCCCATCTTGTTCCTCATCCTCATATCTGACATAGACAAGGATGTCAGCCACAGCACCGTGTCTTCCTTTGCAGATGACACCCGAATCTGCTTGACAGTGTCTTCCATTGGCGACACTGCAAGGCTCCAGGTGGACATCAACCAAATCTTTCAGTGGGCTGCAGAAAACAATATGAAGTTCAGCGATGAGAAATTTCAATTACTCAGATGTGGTAAACACGAGGAAATTAAATCTTCATCAAAGTACAAAACAAATTCTGGCCACACAATAGAGCGAAACACCAACGTCAAAGACCTGGGAGTGATCATGTCGGAGGATCTCACCTTCAAGGACCATAACATTGTATCAATCGCATCTGCTAGAAAAATGACAGGATGGGTAATGAGAACCTTCAAACCTAGGGATGCCAAGCCCATGATGACACTTCAGGTCACTTGTTTTATCTAGGCTGGTATATTGCTGCACACTAACAGCACCTTTCAAGGCAGGTGAAATTGCTGACCTAGAAAATGTACAGAGAACCTTCACGGCGCGCATAACGGAGATAAAACACCTAAATTACTTGGAGCGCTTGAGGTTCCTGAACCTGTATTCCCTGGAATGCAGGCGGGAGAGATACATGATTATATATACCTGGAAAATCCTAGAGGGACTAGTACCGAACTTGCACACGAAAATCACTCACTACGAAAGCAAAGGACTTGGCAGATGATGCAACATCCCCCCAATGAAAAGCAGGGGTGTCACTAGCACGTTAAGAGACCATATAATAAGTGTCAGGGGACTGAGACTGTTCAACTGCCTCCCAGCATACATAAGGGGGATTACCAACAGACCCCTGGCAGTCTTCAAGCTGGCGCTGGACAAGCACCTAAAGTCGGTTCCTGACCAGCCGGGCTGTGGCTCGTACGTTGGTTTGCGTGCAGCCAGCAGTAACAGCCTGGTTGATCAGGCTCTGATCCACCAGGAGGCCTGGTCACAGACCGGGCCGCGGGGGTGTTGGCCCCCGGAACTCTCTCCAGGTAAACTCCAGGTAAATTACTGAGGGGGCCACTAGGACACCTAACATGGCTAGGCATTTCGGGCAGACTTAGATTAATTCTTAACTCTAAATTATTACAAATTATGGAGTAAGTTGGTATTATGGCTAAGTGACTAAATAGTAGTTTGTGAGTTTAGCAATGTGAATGCTTTTGTTTTGGCATAATACATAGTTTCTATATTGGAGTATCACAGGCAAACTTATGACTAGTTAGAATTCATTATTTTAAGATTAAGATTTGTATTTCTGTGTTTATAGTCAAATGGGTGAGTGAGTGAGTGTAAGTGTGAACCACCAGGTGGTTTTCATGTAGTTAGTTGACAAGGTGTATCAGGGAGATAAAATGTTTTCTGAAGGTAGTTTTGAAGGTGATGAATGTGTCTGCAGTTCTAGAGTTTTCAGGTAGGGTAATCCAGATTTTAGAACCTTTGACATACATTGAATTTTTGTAAAGGTTTAGTCGGATATGGGGAATGTCATAGAGATGTTTGTGTCTGGTGTTATGCTTGTGGGTCCTATCACAACTATCATGAAAGCATTTTAGGTCAAGGTTAATATTGGAATTTAAGGCCCTGTAGATGTAGATTGCACAGTAGTAGGTGTGGATGTTCTGAACAGGGAGTAAGTTAAGATCTATGAAGAGTGGGGGGGGGGGTGTTGCCAGGGATGGGATTTAGTGATTATTCTTACTGCGGCTTTTTGTTGGGTTATTATTGGCTTTAGGTGTGTTGCTGCAGTTGAACCCCAAGCACAAATAGCATAGGTGAGGTATGGATACATGAGTGTAAGTAAGTTTATTTAGGTATACACAAATACAGTTACATAGAATTATTATACATAGCAACATATATGTAGAGAACCTAGGATAACCCAAAAAAGTCAGACAGAGTGACTTATTTCCATTGGGGTCCTCATTGAATGGTATAATATGAAAAGGGCATTTTGCGGCACGTACTATCATATCTTGGAGAGGATCGCAACCGTTTTGGATACTTTTTTTGTTGTGTTGGATATGAGTGCTGGAATTCAGGTTGTTGTTGAGGTATAGGCCTAGGAATTTGCCCTCTTTATGTCTGGCAATTAGAGTGTTGTCGATCTTAATTTTAAGTTGCGCAATACCTGCTCTGCTACCAAACATAATATAGTAGGTTTTGTCAGTGTTAAGTGTAAGTTTATTGGCTGTCATCCAAGTCGATATTTTGATCAGCTACTCATTAACAATGGTGTTGAGGTTGGCAAGATTAGGGTGAGAGATGACATAAGTCGTGTCGTCAGCAAAGAGAATGGGTTTCAGGTGTTGAGATACGTTTGGAAGATCATTGATGTAAATGAAGAAGAGCAGGGGACCAAGGACACTTCCCTGCAGAACTCTAGTATCAAGTGGCTGTGTTGATGATGCTATGTCTTTAACCCTTTGAGGGTTTCGGCCATACTAGTATGGCTTACGACCCAGGGTTTTTGACGTACTACTAGTACGCCTAAATTCTAGCACCCTCAAATCTAGTGGGAGAAAGCTGGTAGGCCTACATATGAAAGAATGGGTCTATGTGGTCAGTGTGCACAGTATAAAAAAAAATCCTGCAGCACACAGTGCATAATGAGAAAAAAAAAAACTTTTGACCGTTTTTTTGGAATAAAACAGCGACTTTGCACTGTATTTTCGTATGGTATTTATTGTTGTATTCTAGTTTTCTTGGTCTCATTTTATAGAATGGAAGACATATTACAGAAATTGAGATGATTTTGACTGGGTTTACAATGAAAAGTATCTTGAAATTGAGCTCAAAGTAGCAGAAATGTTCGATTTTTTACCGAAGTTCAAAAGTAAACAAATCATGCCAAGCGTCCAATACACGTCAACTGGTGAGTCTAATATTCTTTCGCAAGTGTGCCAATATTATTTATACCATTTTTTACACTAATGCAGTAGTCTGCATAACAGTAAATCTTCTATTTTTTGTGAGAATAAAAATTCAAAGTGGAGAGCAAAAGAATATAAGAGGGGCCTTGAGACGTGGCTAACGAACAGAGGAAATGTCATTTTAGAGCCAGGAATGTGTCTTGTTTATTCTGGACCCTATTTGGAAATTGACATCTTTTGAAATTTGTGTGAAATTGGCAAAATTACTAAATTCTGACCACTGTACTGGATAGTTAAAATTGATAAATGGGTGATTTCTTGCACTCATTCGATAGAAAAATTGGAGTTCTAGTGAAATATTCATGTTTTTTGTCGACTAGTACAGTGGAATTGGCCGAAAATAGGGCTCAAAATGGGCAAAATCACCGATGTGTACACATCGCTGAGACCGCTAACTTCGCGAGAGCATAATTCCGTAAGTTTTCCATCAAATTTCAAACTTTTGGTGTCATTATGATCGGGAAGAGATTCTCTATCTTTTCATAAGAGAATTTTTTTTTTTTTTAATTTGGCCGACCCTGAGAACGAGTCTCGGAGAGGGCCTGTCGACCCTCAAAGGGTTAATGGTGACATACTGATACCTATTAGTAAGGTAGGAGTTGAAATATGCAAGCGCATGGCCTCTTATACCATAATGGTCAAGTTTGTGGAGTAGGATGCCATGGTCTACTGTGTCAAAAGCTTTTCTTAGGTCAATAAAAATTGCTAGCGGATATTCCTTATTTTCCAATGCTGTGTAAAGCTGACCTAGCATTTTTACAATTGCATCATTAGTGCTTTTATTTTTCCTGAATCCAAATTGGCACGGGTTGAGTATGTTTTGTGCCGTTATAAATGAATATAGTCTCCTGTGCACGAGTTTCTCAAAGATTTTGGATAGCAATGGTAAGTTTGATATTGGCCTATAGTTGTTTACATCTGTAGGGTCACCATCTTTATATATTGATGCAACCCTTGTTGTCTTGAGTAGTTTCGGGAAGGTGCTCGTTTCTAGTGACTTGTTAAAAAGTAATGAAATAGCATGCGAAAGGACATGGGGCCACTCGCTTGTACAATAATGGTGGGACATGAGACAGATTCCCCGAGTTATTTTTAACCCTTTCAGGGTCCCCAGGCCCTCTCCCAGACTTGTTCTCAGGGTCGCCCAAATTTAAAAAAAAAAATTATTTTATCTTATGAAAAGATAGAGACTTTACCCGATCATAACGGCACTAAAAGTATGAAATTTGATGGAAAACTTACAGAATTATACTCTCACGAAGTTAGCGGTCTCAACGATGTTTACGCATCGGCGCTTTTGCCCACTTTGAGCCCTATTTTCAGTCAATTCCAGTGTATTAGTTGACAAAAATCATAACTTGTTTTGCTAGAACTTTATTTTTTCTATCAAATGAGTACAAGAAACCACCCATTTACTGATTTCAATTATCCAATACAGTGGTCAGAATTTAGCAATTTTGCCAATTTCACACAAATTTCAAAAGATACCAATTTCCAAATAGGGTCCAGAATAAACAAGAAAGACATTCCTGGCACTAAAATAACATTTCTTCTGTTCATTAGTCATGTCCCCATGCCCCTCTTACATTCTTTTGCTTTCCACTTTGAATTTTTATTCTCACAAAATATAGAAAATTTATTATTACGCAGACTACTGCATTAGTGTAGAAGTGGTATAAATAATATCAGCGTTCTTGTGAAAGAATATTAGACTCACCAGTTGACGTGTATTGGACGCTTAGCATGATTTGTTTACTTTTGAACTTTCGTAAAAATCGAACATTTCTGCTACTTTGAGCTCAATTGCAAGGTACTTTTCATTGTAAAACCAGTCAAAATCATCTCAATTTCTGTAATATGTCTTCCATTCTATAAAATGAGACCAGGAAAACTAGAATACAACAATAAATACCATACGAAAATACAGTGCAAACTCGCTGTTTTAATCCAAAAACACGGTCAGATTTTTTTTTTCCTCATTACGCACTGTGTGCTGCAGGATTTTTTTTATAATGCGCACACTGACCACATAGACCCATTCTTTCATATGTAGGCCTACCAGCTTTCTCTCGCTAGATTTGAGGGCGCTAGAATTTAGGCGTACTAGTACGTCAAAAACCCTGGTGCGTAAGCTGTACTAGTACGTCTGAAACCCTAAAAGGGTTAAGTGACTTTATAATCTCGGTGCTATGTACGATAAAATATGTAACTGTATTTGTGTATACCTAAATAAACTTGTTTACTTCTAGTCTGTCAACTGAGTACAAGAAACTGCCAATTCACCTATTTCAACTGCCCAATAAAGTGGTCAGAAATTGGCAATTTGGCCAATTTCACAGATGCCAATTTCAAAATAGGGTCCAGAATAATGCAGACATTCCTGGCACTAAAATAACATTTTCTCTGTTCATTAGTCATGGCTCCTGGCACCTCTTATATTACTGTTGCTTACCGTTTGGAGTTTTTATTCACACAAAACAATAGAAGATTTACTGTTATGCAGACTACTGCATTATTGTAATGATTGTATAAATAATGTTAACCCATTCTTGACTCCATATTGGAATTTGGACTGGGAGGCGGACAGGTATTGGATGGTGATGTCATTTGTTTACTCTTGAGATTCGCTACAGAATAGAATATTTCTGCTACTGTGAGTGCAATTTCAAGGTACTTTTCATCATGAAAGTAATCAAAATCATATCTGTTTCTGTAATATATCTTCCATTCTATCAAATGAGACCGAAAAAACGAGAATACACCTACCATCCAACTTATGACTTGCTAGACTTACGACCACTCGACTTATAACCGTATTTTTTATGCCAAATTTCTGGGAAAAAAACAACTATTTGTGTTGTACAGTGTTTATCCTAAACCTTACAGTATAAAATACTGTACTAACAGCATAAAAAGTAAAGTAAAACATGAAATACCAAAACAAAATAATAAAATAAAGTCATTACAAAAATGTGATGTTGATATTCAGTAGTAAAGTTCGACTTACGACCGGTTTCTCGGACCCGAACTCGGTCGTAAGTCGGATGGTAGGTGTATAACCATAAAAACCATACAAAAATATAACACTAAGCGGCCGCTAATGGCTGAGAAGTGAACTCCGCTATTTATGGTCTGATTTGTTTCATTTTTGGTGTACGTTAAGAAGTATCTTTCCATCATACGTTGCCCAAGTTTCAATAAGATAACCCAACAAACAATTGAGAAAATAACAATAATAAGAATAATAATAATATCTTTACTACATGTACATGTTATACAGACATAGCTGACATCAGTGACATACAGTGGACCCCCGCATAGCGATATTAATCCGTGCAAGAGAGCTCATTGTTATGCGAAATTATCGTTATGCGAATGAATTTTCCCCATAAGAAATAATGGAAATCAAATTAATCCGTGCAAGACACCCAAAAGTATGGAAAAAAAAATTTACCACATGAAATATACATTTTCCTACACACAAAGAGAAGGATACATGCACAATAGTAGAGTAGTACATGCACAATATATATTGTGCATGTACTACTCTACTAAATGAAGAATAAATGACACTTACCTTTATTGAAGATGCAGCAATGACTGATGAGACACTGCATCCTGGGAGTGCCTTTTCCTCCTGAGTACTGTAGGTCCTGTTTGGCATTTTCTTCCAGAACAGGCCTTATCACACTGTGTATGCCACTACGATTCTTAAATCTCTCAAACCAACCTTTGCTGGCTTTAAATTCACCAATATGAGCACTAGTTCCAGGCATTTTTCCCTGTTCACCTGGGTGTTAGTCGACTGGTGTGGGTTGCATCCTGGGAGACAAGATTAAGGACCCCAATGGAAATAAGTTAGACAGTCTTCGATGACACTGACTTTTTTGGGTTATCCTGGGTGGCAAATCCTCTGGGGTTAATTGTTTCTTGGTATTCTCAATAAGCCACACCAACAACGGTGCTACAGCAGCAGCAGCAGCAGCTGACAGTGCTACAGCAGCAGCAGACGATGCTACAGCAGCAGCAGACGGTACTACAGCAGCAGCAGACGGTACTACAGCAGCAGCAGCAGCTGACGGTGGTACAACAGCAGCAGCAGCTGACAGTGCTACAGCAGCAGCAGATGATGCTACAGCAGCAGCAGACGGTACTACAGCAGCAGCAGACGGTACTGCAGCAGCAGCAGCAGCTGACGGTGGCACAACAGCAGCAGCAGCTGACAGTGCTACAGCAGCAGCAGACGATGCTACAGCAGCAGCAGACGATGCTACAGCAGCAGCAGCTGACGGTGGTAGAGCAGCAGCAGCAGCAGCTGACGGTGCTACAGCAGCAGCAGCAGCTGACAGTGCAGCAGCAGCAGCTGACGGTGGTACAGCAGCAGCAGCAGCTGTACCACCAATAGTAGCGATGGTTGATTGGGGTTTATTATACAACCTGGCCAGCTCGGAGACACTTTCATACTTATCAATGATCTTTTTCTTCATCTCTATAGTAATTCTCACCCTTATTGCTGTAGGGTTGGCACTAGAAGCTTTCTTGGGGCCCATGGTCACTTATTTTGCAGATAAAATCACCAAAAACACTGTAATAATACGAAATGTTCCGATTGTATGCTTGGATGTTACCGCGGAGGCTGGCTGGTAAACAATGCCACCGGCGGAACATGTGAGCGTGGCTCAAGCCGCACATAGACGCGTCTCAGACGAACAGCGTTGAGCGGGTTTTTTAGCGGTATGCAAGGCAAAATCTTGGCGATAAAATGTAGTGGTATGTGGATTTAACGTTATGTAAGGCCAACGGTATGCGGGGGTCCACTGTACTACTATATAGAGAGCCACTTGTTATGCAGAGTATTTCAAACAAATTAGGTCAGTGTCCTAGGATAACACTCACACCAGTCGACTAACACCCAGGTACCCGTTTACTGATGGGTGAACATAGATAATAGGTGTAAAGAAACACGCCCAATGTTTCTACCCTGGCTGGGGATCAAATGTTTACCAAAAATCATATATGGCTAATCCAAGCCAGGTACTAGAAGTAAGCCATGTTGTCTGACTTTTTTGGGTTATCCTAGGTTCTCTACACATATGCTGCTATGTGTGATAATCTATATAGAGAAAATAGCTTTTTTGTTTCAGGTTTATGGTGCAGTACGAAGTGTATATCACAGTTAGCCCTTTGCTATACTCAGTTTTCTCTAATATAAGCCCCAAGACAGGGATTGGAGGATGGTACTTGTATCCCATGTCCTCTTCATACCTCCGTCGAACTTCTCGGTTTTATGCCAAATATTATTCTGGAGTATTTAACATGTTTTATGTTATTTATATTGTTTATTATGTCATATTAGATCAATTGTGATAGGCAATAAGCTGTAGTGTTGATACTAGCATAATAAAGCTTATTACCCTGCATCATGAGACTGAGCTCATAGCAACCGACAGTGGCTTCAAAACCACCTTATCTTTAATGGACAATGTACGTACTGTGTAAGTGCTTTACACAACGAAAAGCATTTCTGCTGCAATACGAGGATGGGCTAGAAGTCATACACAACATTACAGACTTAACCCTTAAACTAGGAGTAGAATGTATAAATATTGACTGGTTGAATGTATATATACTTAGCAACCAAGATGAGTATCTGAGATAGCAGACTTGTATAAGCTGTGATTTGCTCAATGGCAGGGCTACGCTTTTGATTAGACTAATGGAGAAGTTGGCTGTTGCACTGGCTTAGAGTGTGAGTTGTTTAAAGAGTGATACTCTACTGATAAAGTGGTACTTCTCAAGCCTATCTACTAACCCCACCTAGGTCCTCTCTCATGTGTACATACTCAGCCAGTTCCCTTTATCAACCTATGGAATAGTTATGGATTTTGCTAGCCCAGGTGAGTGAGGATACACACCTGATCCATCCTGGAAGTGCCCCTTGCTTCTGTTTGAGGAACCATAACTATTCAATGCAGGACACATCATATGAATGACTATTGTACACTGGTAGATAGGAGAGGTGGATAATATAGGCAAATTAGATGGTGCAAGTAAGTTTTGAAGTATATGACAGGTTCAGCATAAAGTTTGAAACAAGAAGTCGAAAGTTTTCTCACTTCCAAAAACCATATGACTAGCTTTTCCTGAAAACACAGGCATAATGGATGAGTTCATGTGGGTTGGGGAAGCTGCAGTTGCCAACCCCGATAAAATCAAGCTTTATAATGATAAGGACAACGTAAATTGAAGGGGTTACTAGCCCCTTGCTCCCAGCATTTTAGTCACCTCTTATGATGTGTATGGCTTCTGGGGGAGGCATTATGTTCCACTTTCCCATGGAGTTTAGCAGTATTATGAGCTATAAATTAAGCAGCAAGAAGTTCCAATGAAATGCTGACTCAAAGCAAGATGAGAGTTAAAGGGTCATTTCCTGACATTTTGAACTTCCCACTCTGGGTTTTACTGGCCACCCACCTGCATCCCCAGGTCTAACAACCAAAGGTGATGCAAGCTGTCTCGAGTCATATTAATGGCAGCTCTTTCAAAGTATCATCTGCACCTGGGACTAATGATTTGGGTGTCAGTATACGGTTGATACAGGGAAGACTTAACCATATTATGGTATGTTCCAGGAGGTGGGAGTCCATTTGTGGGCCATATCATAACAATTGTGTTCACACAATCCATTCATCTCATTTGTGGTAGGTCATGGACTCTTTGGTAGGGAAAACATGTCATCAGTACTTACCCTTTTCATATGCCAAAAACAAGGCAAATACCACATCTAGTATCGGGCCCTTACTCAGACAGGATGGGACTTACACAGATGACAACAAGGAAATGAGTGAAATATTGAAATCCCAGTACGACTCTGTGTTTAGTGAACCACTAATCGGTCTGAGGATCGACGACCCAAATGATTTCTTCATGAATGAGCCTCAAAACTCCATAAATGTATGCCAGATTTCCGACATTACCCTAACTCCGATAGATTTCGAAAAAGCCATTGACAACATGCCTATGCACTCAGCCCCGGGCCCAGACTTGTGGAACTCTGTTTTCATTAAGAACTGCAAGAAACCCCTCTTGCGTGCCCTAAGTACACTATGGAGGAGGAGCTTGGACATGGGTGAAATTCCACAGTCACTTAAAACAACGGATATAGCCCCACTCCATAAAGGTGGCAGCAAAGCATTAGCTAAGAACTATAGACCAATAGCTCTGACGTCCCACATCATAAAAATCTTTGAAAGAGTGCTAAGAAGCAGGATTGCAAATCACCTGGATTCCCAAAATCTGCACAATCCAGGGTAACATGGGTTCAGGGCAGGTCGCTCCTGCCTCTCACAACTACTGGATCACTATGACATGGCCTTGGATGCACTGGAAGAAAATCAGAATGCAGATGTAATATACACAGACTTTGCAAAAGCATTTGACAAATGCGATCATGGCGTAATAGCCCATAAAATACGTGCTAAAGGAATAACTGGGAAAGTGGGGAGATGGATCTTCAACTTCCTAACAAATCAAACACAAAGACTAGTGGTCAACAGAGTTAAATCGGAGGCTGCCATAGTGAAGAGCTCTGTTCCACAAGGCACAGTACTCGCCCCCATCTTATTCCTTATCCTCATATCAGACATAAACAGAGATATACACCACAGCACCGTATCATCCTTTGCGGATGATACTAGGATCTGCATGAGGCTGTCATCTGCTGAGGACGCAGTTAACCTCCAAGAAGATATAAACAAAGTTTTCCAGTGGGCAACGGTAAACTTCCCCATGGAGATAAGAGGAAATAAACAAGAATAAGAACTAGAAAGAAAATAGAAGAAAACCCAGAGGGGTGTGTATATATGTGCTTGTACATGTATGTGTAGTGTGACCTAAGTGTAAGTAGAAGTAGCAAGACGTACCTGAAATCTTGCATGTTCATGAGACAGAAAAAAGGACACCAGCAATCCTACCATCATGTAAAACAATTACAGGCTTTCGTTTTACACTCACTTGGCAGGACGGTAGTACCTCCCTGGGCGGTTGCTGTCTACCAACCTACTACCTATAGAAAGAAAGAACGGTAAACAATATGATGTTCAATGAGGACAAATTCCAACTACTCCATTATGGAAAACTGGAGGAGATAATAACTAGAACAGAGTATACTACCGACTCCGGCCATACAATAGAGCGGAAAAATAATGTAAGGGACCTGGGAGTAGTAATGTCTGAGGATCTCACTTTCAAGGATCACAACAGTGCCACGATCGCACATGCAAAGAAAATGATAGGATGGATAATGAGAACTTTCAGAACGAGAGATGCCAAGCCCATGATGATCCTTTTCAAATCACTTGTTCTCTCTAGGCTGGAATACTGCTGTACATTAACATCTCCATTCAAAGCAGGTGAAATCGCAGATCTAGAGAGTGTACAGAGATCCTTTACTGCACGTATAAGTTCTGTCAAGCACCTTAACTACTGGGAACGCTTGGAAGCACTTGACTTGTACTCGTTGGAACGCAGGAGGGAGAGATATATCATAATCTACACTTGGAAAATCTTGGAAGGAATGGTCCCAAATCTGCACACAGAAATCACTCCCTACGAAAGTAAAAGACTGGGCAGGCGATGCAAAATGCCCCCAATAAAAAGTAGGGGCGCCATTGGTACACTAAGGGAAAACACCATAAGTGTCCGGGGCCCAAAACTGTTCAACAGCCTCCCATCAAGCATTAGGGGAATTGTCAATAAACCCCTGGCTGCCTTCAAGAGAGAGCTGGACAGATACCTAAAGTCAGTGCCGGATCAGCCGGGCTGTGGCTTGTACGTTGGACTGCGTGCGGCCAGCAGTAACAGCCTAGTTGATCAGGCCCTGATCCATCGGGAGGTCTGGTCATGGACCGGGCCGCAGGGGCGTTGATCCCTGGAATAACCTCCAGGTAACCTCCAGGTAACCCTCCAGCCTGTGGACTTGGCCAGCCATGAGTCTTCAAACTGATGATGATAAAAATGATGTAATAACAACAACAATCTATTACTAGAATAATATCTACAATGTGTATTTTGGAACATTACAGTACTAATTAAACACAAGTAAATGAGAGTAAAGTTTGCTGTAATACTTTTTTTATTATAAAATGAAAATATTGACAGTTTTATATGCATAATTTTACATTGTTTAAATTGCTTGTTTAATTGTGTGTTTTAACTTAGTTACAATAAATCATTAATCATTTGATTCTTTGGATTGTACTTCAACTGCTTCCAGCCATAAGTGCCACCAGTTGTTGAATATTTTTTTAATATTCAAGCTTCTCTGTAAATATTATGACCCCAGTAGTTGACTTGACAATCATGGGGAAGAGAGAGACATGCAGATCACTTCTGTTCTGAATAAATGCTTGACATCCTAAGTCGCTTCTCACTAAGTCCCAGTACTAACACAGCTTGTGCTTTTAACAGCAAACTACCTGCCTCATTTTTACAGTACATGTATATGTACTCTCTTTTGATTATAATAATTATACAGTACATATACAGTAATTGAGGAATTTAGATCTGCACCACTTTTGTTAGTAAATGCTGTTGATGGTTTTGTATTTTGAGATTTGCACAGTTATACAATATAGAATTGCATTTTAATTATTTATCTTTTTTTTAGGTGATATTTTGTAGTGAGGAGTGTCGTACAGAAGGAATGTCAGGGATCCATTGGCAAGAATGCCCTATTTTGCCAACACTCTTTGCACTAGACATGGGAAGGAATCCTGCATTGGCATACAGAATAATGATGAAGACATCTCATGCCAAGCTCAAGGAAATGCTACCACTGCTGCGACTTGAAGCCAAAAAAAAATCCCCAAAGAATCATGGCTTTAACAAGGATGGAATCTATGATGAGAAACATTGCAGATCAGCGTATCACCTGGTAACTAACAAAGAAAAGCTATCTTCACAAGAACTACTCAGGAGATGCATACAAGCTTTTATCATTACTAAACTTCAGCATCTGAGTGGACGCTACTTTATTACCAGTGATGAAGAGTTCTTCACTCCAAATCATGAAGATATCATCTTGACTGGCAGCACACTTATCAATCATATGATGAACCTTATCTGTAATGCTAAAGCTATTACATTCTTGCAGGTAACCTTTCCTCTTATTTCATTTTGTTTATTGGCACTATCAATTTTTTTTTTTTATCTTTATTTTAAATGGGATGTGTATCAGTTCTT
The DNA here is from genome assembly GCF_038502225.1 of Cherax quadricarinatus. NCBI lineage: Eukaryota > Metazoa > Arthropoda > Malacostraca > Decapoda > Parastacidae > Cherax > Cherax quadricarinatus. Next base: position 13,704,598 of record NC_091325.1, on the reverse strand, counting down.
AATAAGATCATTGCTAATAAGAAGACCTACATTTTCTTCTCCTTTTCTACCTATTAAACAATGATTTCAAAAGCCATATTTTGTAATGGTATTCCATAATGGAATGAGCCCTTTAGATCTATTCAGCATAGTAATCCTGTTACAGCTGAGCATGTTTTACTGCATATACAGTATTGCATAAAGGACCTGTACACAGTCTGCTCTTGGCTTGATTGAACACACTATATTGTCACACAGCCATACTGGGGGTAAATCCCCAGTATGGGTGGAAACATTTGGAAGTGGTTTCCATAAGACACCTGCTGTCCATGTTAACCTATCAGAAAATAGGTACCTGGGTGTTACTCGACTGGTTTGGGTCACATCCTAGGACAAAATTGACCTAATTTTCCTGAAATGCTCTGCATAACAAGGTGCTCTCTCTGTAGTATTGGTTATTGATGTCAGCTTGTACATGTACTTGTAGAAATACATTTTTTTTTTTAACATGCCAGCTGTCTCCCACTGAGGCAGGGTGACCCAAAAAATGAAACATTTACCATCATTCATACATAATCACTGTCTTTGCAGAGGTGCTCAGATATGATAATCGGGATGTCACTCTAAACAGCCAGTATCTCAAACCCCTTCTTTAAAGTGTAGGCATTGTACCTCCCACCTCCAAGACTCGAGTCTGTCTAACCGGTTTCCCTGAATCCCTTCACAAAATATTACCTTGCTCACACACCGAAGTGTGAATTGCTCATTACTCTATAATTTGTTCATGATTGTAGCCAAAGTATAAACGTAAGTAACCATTCTACAGAATTCATTACCTTTGTAACTTGTGAGCTCATTACCTTTGTACCTAGTTCAGCTATCAAAACTTTGGGGGCCCAGTCCCTGGACCCATTACGTACCTCTGTAATCTGTAAATACCTTTGTAACTTGTCATGATTGTGACCAGACTTACCTGGAGTTCATTACCTTTGTAAATTGTGAGTTCATTACCTTTGTAAATTGTGAGTTCATTACCTTTGTAAATTGTGAGTTCATTACCTTTGTAAATTGTGAGTTCATTACCTTTGTAAATTGTGAGTTCATTACCTCTGTAACTTGCTCAGCTATCAAAACTTTGGAGTCCAGTCCCTGGACCAATTATGTACCTCTGTAATCTTTTGACTACCGCCCACAGGATGGGTATGGGGTGCATAAACATATTAAACTAACTAACTCACACTCCAACAGCTCATCAGGTCCCATAAACCATTCATCTCCATTCACTCTATCCAACACGCTCACACATTCCTGCTGCATGTCCAGGCCTCTCCCTCCATCCTTTCCTAGGATGACCCCAACCCCTCCTCCCCTTCACTACAGATTTATACACTCCCCTAGTCGTTTTATTTTGCCCCATCCTCTCTAAATGACCAAACCATCTTAATGACCCCTCTTCAACCCTCTTGAATAATACTTTTTGTAACTCCACACCTAATTTCCCCACTACGAATTCTCTGCATAGTACTTACACCACACATTGCAATTTGACATGACATTTCCACTGCCTCCAGCTTCCTCCTTGCTGCAGCATTCACAACCCATGCTTCACATGCATATAAGAATGTTGGTACCACTATACTCTCATACATTCCCTTCTTTGTCTCCATGGATAATGATTTTTGTCTTCACAAACACCTCAATGCACCACTCAGCTTTTTTCCTTCATCATGTCTATGGTTAACCTCATCCTTCATAAGATTATTAAGTATGAATGGTGAATTGCTTTTTTCAAACTTCCTTTTTTCAAACTTCCTTCTCTTATAATAATACTAGACAGTTCAAGTCTTTCAAACCCTCCTGTTTTTCTAATTATGTTTCCCCATCACTGTCATGATTAAAATAGTCCAGATATTAAATGCCATACAAGCATATAGTACTGATGGTGTGCCTTTTTATCTGTTGCAGGAGTTTGATGCCAAGCTTAGAGTATTGGCTTTGTCATTTCTTGTTGTCTATGAAGTCTACCCAGTTTCAGTTGTCTTATATAACTTCATAATAACATCTTTACACAACAAGTGTTATATTTTTTATTTTATTAATACCTTATTGGAAAAAGTGTATAAATATGAGGAAATAAATCGACATTATCAATAATCTTGTATCAGAATCTGTAATCCATAAATTATTAGAAATATATTAAGGCAGTAACCTTCCTATGGTGTAGAAATATACCTAGTTGGACGAATCTTATTGTGGCTAGCTGGCCCAGTGGCTAACGCGATGGTCTGGAGTTTTGAGACTGTCTGACCGTGGGTTCAAATCCCGCCCATGGTATGGTTTAGTAGTAACAATCATGCACATGATTAGTAATTGATATATTGATTTTTAAATGGTTAATTAGATTTTCTATTCTGACAAAAATTATATTTTGTTAGACTACTTATTTATAGCTTCAGGACTAGAGCTATGTTATCATCGATTTGCATTATCATTAATCATTTATATTTTATTATGACTGCTACTTTACAAAATACGAAATGCTTATTGATTTATATTCCTGGCATTGTCTTTTCTCCCATTTTCTTAATACATATTGTATAATTATGTATAGTTTCTTCATAATCATAGGTATATCAATTGTGTATTGTCTGAGTATATTTCCCATTTCTTTAATTCTGTTACAGGTTAGTGTGAACATTTCTCAGTTAGGTCATGAGATTATGTGTGGTAGTGGAATTTACCCTGCATCAAGTCTATTGAATCACTCCTGCAATCCAAGCTGTTCAACATTTTTCTATGGTAAGATTGAGGTTGTGAGAGCAGTGCACTTCATCCCTGCTGGCAAGCAATTAACCATTTCGTATGGGGAAACCTATACTAATAAAAGCAGAGCTTCCAGGATGTTTCCTTTGATGGCTCAGTACCACTTCCAGTGTAAATGTGAGGCCTGTGAACACTGCTGGCAACCTCTCGGTGATGTATCACCATTACCACTTCTTAAGTGTGGAAAGTGTCATGAAGCAATCAACCCATTCACTCAAGTATGTTTTGAGTGCCATCTTTACTATGGTAACAATGTAGGAAAAAGTGCTGCACCATACAACTACAAGCTTATCAGTAAGAAAATAGAAAATTTTCAGGTTGAGTATCAGATTGCCACACAAAACATCTTCATCAACGGCAACTACTCTGATAAAGATTTGAAGGCGGTACGTGTTTTGATTAAACTTTTGTGTAAGTATATGAAACAGCCATGTCCTCTTCTCATGGATGCAATAAATACACTGTGCTATCTTTTTAACAAACGTGGTTCTTGTGTGTATTATAAAAATAACCTGGAATCACCATGTGTAATCTCATAAGCACTAATTTGAGTCAGTTAAGCTTTCCTATTAAAAGGAATTGATTGATAAAGATTTAAAAAAAAAAGGTGATTAATTTTAAATATAAAATTTGTTACCCCTGTGATTTTTCCTTTTAAGTTAGTCATCTAAATGTGCTTTAAAGAATTCAGTTTTTACTGTATTTTAAGTTGTATAATAAGATCATATTTTCTATTTTGGTTATGTATATGATTACCCAGAAACTCAGAAATATTAAGTGAAAAATATTATAAGGTGGAAATATTATGAAGTATAAATATTGTAAGATGGAAATATTATAAGGTGTTATAACATAAGAAGTTTCAGTAGATCATGCTTTCTTCATTAACTCTTGAATACACTGTGATAAAGGCTTAGTTTATGTATCTGGGTTAAAGAATATTTTATATTCTGTCTATCTGTTTTCAAAAACTCGCTATATAGAGCTTTAAGAGCTTACTGTTAGTTATTCCTTCAATTTATTGTTAATTAGTAATATTCTTGGTTATGTATGCTTTACCTTTGCATTTTTTTTGTAACCACTTAACAGTTGTTAGTTATAAGTCTTTTGATATAATTATGCAATAGTTGATATTTGCATAACTTTCCCTTAATATTGTACTATAAATGCAAAGTTTATCTCATGGTCTATTCAGTAGTGTATTTTTTTCCTTTAATTTTAAAATATTTGCCTACTTTATTTTTTAGATTTAATTTTATGCATCTTGTAGTTTATTGTGGAAATTAAAATCAAGAACATATTTATCACTGATTTTAATTTTACAAAACAAATTAGTTCTGTGGCAATACTTTTGTGATACTTTACCACCTGAGTTACTTAATTTTTTTTTTAACACACCAACCATCTTTCACCAAAGTATGGGGACCTGTAAAAGAAGAAACACTTTCACCATCACTCGCTCCATCACTGTTCCCAGAGGCTCACAGATACTACAACAGTTCAGAGCTGCAGATATCCTCACCCCTCCTTCAGAGTGCATGCACTGTACTGTTACCCTTCAGGAAAACTGGTTAACCAGTTTTGAGTCCTGGAGGTGGGAAGTACAGTGCCTGCACTCTGAAGGAGGGGTGGGAGCACTTGTAGTTCTGAACTGTAGTAATGACACACCTCTGGCATGGTAGTGATGAAATGAATGATGGTGAAAGTGTTTTATTCTTTTTCAGGTCACTCTACCTCTAAGCAATATGTATAAAACCCTCTATCAGATAAGCTGGACATAATTGGAAGCCTGGGAAAAAGGCCTGAGAAAATTGTGAAAGACTAATATCTCAGGCTAGCAAAAAATCAAAAAGATTTTATAAGCTAATAAGAAAATTAGAAACTTGCTTAGCAAGTAAGTTACATTGGCTAGCTACAGAAATGCCATACAAAATTATAGTTCAGAAAAGATGTCCAGCTGGGACACTGCATCCCTCAGAAAATTATACTATGACCTCCATCACAAGATTGCAACAAAATGCTGACAGTCTTTGTAAGAAACTTTCATCCTTAATGGAGGGTCTTTGATGTCACTGAGAAACTCTTTGATTTAAAAGACTAGGATCTGCCTTTCTGTTCCTTGGATCAATCCTGAATGCTTCCCATTTCCCCAGACACTATATGACCTCTTAGGATTTAGCACACACCTATAACTAACATTGCAAGAAGTAAAGTAAAGGCTTATTTCTTTGTAAAGGTTACAATGTGTAATTACAATTTTGGTTTGCCAAGTACAAAGAAAGCCACTATCATGCCTGGGCATTTTGGGCAGACTAATCCTAATACATAGAAACTACTTAAAGCTAGACAGATAATAGTACATAGTAACTGCTTGAAACTAGACAAAATAGTAGTGGTTAACTGTGGTACATTTTTATTTAATCTTAATACTAATGCAAGGTAGTCAAGGTGGAGGTTTTTAAGAATAGTAATCCTGAAGTTGCACATAAAAACAGGATTACAAATAATGGTTCAGGAAGTAATATTTCATGGACTGGCACAAGTTTTGATTGAATTGGTTAGTATTGAGAGATGATTTTTAAACAAATTCCTAAATTTATAACTAGTCAGGGGATCCTTTACCGGTAGCAAGTTCGAGATCTTTTGGCCCTTTATGTGCGTAGCATTTTTGCATAGTGTGAGAGACACAGGGGATGTTGAAGAGTGCCTTATGCCTTGTGTTGTGACTGTGCATTCTGTTGTAACTGTCAAGGAGTAGTTAAAGTGGAGAGTTTATAAAGGAATTGAATGTTCTGCATATGTAGTAGGCACAATAATGAGTGTATGTCTCGTATATCGAGCAAGTTCAGGCTTTTGAAAAGTGATTGGGTGTGCTGTCTAGCACAGGAGCTGGTAATCATCCACACAGCAGCTTTTTGTTGGGCTATTAAAGGTTTAAGGTGGCTGTGGTTGATCCCCAGGCACAAATACCATAGGTGAGGTAAGGATATATTAATGAGTGGTATAGTATAGGGTAATGAGTGTCATTTGTGGGACATAGTATTGTATCTTGGAAAGGATACCTACTGATTTGGAAATTTTCTTGGGTATGTGTTGGATGTTGGAATGAAATTTAAGATTACAGTTAAGGAGAAGACCTAGAAATTTACCCTCTGTATCTTGATATAGGGGAACCATTTATCAATATATTAAGGCTCTGTTACCAAACAGCATGAAGTATGTTTTGTTTATGTTGAGAGTGGGTTTGTTGGTCATCATCCAAGTATATATTTTTAATGTTTCTAAGTACAGCTGGGTTCGAATGGGAGTAGACAAATAGTGTCATCTGCGAATAGAACTGGTTTAAGGAGTTGGGTTGCATTGGGGAGATCGTTGATGTAAATGAGAAAGGAGTGGGCCTGCAGCTACAGGTTGGATAGCGGAGTTGACTCCATTTGCATGTACATACTGGTGGCTGTCGTTAAGATAAGATTTTAGGTAATCAAGGGAATGTCCTCTCGATGCCATAATGATTTAGTTTTATGTGTAGGAGATTGTGGTCGACTATCAAATGCTTTTTGCAGGTCAAAGAAGAGCCCCAGATGATGTTTATTTTTATCAAGAGCGGTATATATTAGTTTCAGCATTTGTATAATAGCATCATTCGTACTTTTTTTTGGTCTAAACCCAAACTGGCAGGGGGCGAGTATGCTGTTGGATATAAGGTAGTAGTAAAGTCGTTTGTGTATTTTTTTTTTTCGAATATTTTGGAAAGTAAGGCAAGTTTGATATGGGTCTATAGTTCAAGTCAGTTGGATCACCTCCTTTGAGGATCAGGGTAACCCTTGCTGTCTGGAGTATAGATGGGAAGGTTGAGGACGCTACAGATTTGCTCTGTATAACCCTTGTGGTTTAGCGCTTCTTTTTTATAATAACAACAATAATAATAATAATAATAAAGATTTGTTAATCATTGTTGCAATAATGGGTGACAGCACATGTGAAGCTTTTTTATATATGAATGGTGGCAAGTTATCCAGATCTCCTGTTTTGTTTTTTAATGATTAAATAATGAGTGAGACTTCAGTAGAATTAGTTGGAGCTAGATAGAGTGGGTAGTTGCCAGTGAGGTATTTGAGCTAGGAATTTTACTTGCTAGCTTTGATCCTACAGTAGAGAAGAAAACATTAAATTTGTTGGCTGTGTCTATAGGCTGTATGTGAGGTTCATCTGGTTGAGTTAAGTTTATCTCTGTTTCCAGACAGTTTCCTAGAGTCCAGAAACATAAATTGCTACAGAATAGTAAATACAGTGTTTTGCAGTTTACAAAATCGTTATCACATGAGCTGCTTCAGTCTGTAAAGCTTGAAAAATTCCAGTATCGTGGCATGAGAGTACACATTAGAAACTTCTCAGTGAATGTACTAAATGCTAACATACCTACGAAGTTACCAGCCTATCTTACTATATAGATCCTCCCAACTTTATTTGCCACAATTGAATTATGCTATTCAGTTATGGCCTCCATATTACAGACTGGACATTTTTGTGCAGGAAAATCTACAAAGATGGATGATAAAGTTGATCACGTGTATCAAAAACCTTTCCTTTAAAGATATGCTGAAGGCACTGAATGCGCACTCTTGAAAGGTGTAGAATTAGAAAGAATGATTGAGGTGTACAAATGAAAAACTAGAATGAATGATGTATAAAATGCTAAAAATACCTAATCCAGCCAGACGTGACTCGCAACAATGGATGACGTTAGACATCTTGAGATTTAGAAAGCGTATAAGGAAGTATTGTATTAGTCTCATTTGTAGATGAGTGGTACAAATTTCTAAATAGTGTCCCCTCAAAGGAGATTCCTTGACGCTGGTGAGGACTTTTGATCTAGGAAATTGGATCTGTGCTCCAGTTCCCTGAACAGAACCAGAATACCTTCTATCCCCCCCATGCGCTGTATAATCCTATGGGTTTAACGCTCCCCCATGACTAATTATAATCTAGTGTCACAGAAGTGAGAACACAGTGCCACTGTGTGGCGAAACGTTTCCTCATAAACGGTACCCAAGTGTTGCACATGTCTAATTTATCAAGGAGGGTTACTGTTGCCACCAAGTGTTCCTAAAATCCTACCCATCTCCGAGGTGCAACTGATGTCAGTGACACGGATGTCAGTGACGGATGTCACGGACATAGATGAGTAACGAATGTCAGGGACACGGATGAGTGACTGATGTCAGTGACACGGATGAGTGAGTGACGGATGTCAGTGACGCGGATGAGTGAGTGACGGATTTCAGTGACACGGATGAGTGACGGATGTCAGGGACACGGATGAGTGACGGATGTCAGTGACACGGCGGTATGGGTAAATAACAAAAAGGCACAATACCGTGACTGGAACGATACACAAATAACCCGCACATAAAAGAGAGAAGCTTACGACGACGTTTCGGTCCGACTTGGACCATTGACTTTGTCAATGGTCCAAGATGACTCAAGAAATCGTAATGACATGATTGCAAACAAACCATACCCCCGGCCGGGATTGAACCCGCGGTCATAGTCTCAAAACTCCAGCCCGTCGCGTTAGCCACTAGACCAGCTAGCCACAGTAAGATTTATCCAACTAGGTATATTCCTACACCATAGGAAGGTTAGCACAGGCACCTCTGTGACCACAAATGCAAGTTTTTACAGACGAATCTCCAGCTAGCGTGGCCGTGACGAACTCTAGCTCAAGTCCCTTCACTGCCGTCAACATGACTCAAGAAATCGTAATGACACGATTGCAAACAAACCATACCCTATGACCGCGGGTTCAATCCCGGCCGGGGGTATGGTTTGTTTGCAATCGTGTCATTACGATTTCTTGAGTCATGTTGACGGCAGTGAAGGGACTTGAGCTAGAGTTCGTCACGGCCACGCTAGCTGGAGATTCGTCTGTAAAAACTTGCATTTGTGGTCACAGAGGTGCCTGTGCTAACCTTCCTATGGTGTAGGAATATACCTAGTTGGATGAATCTTATTGTGGCTAGCTGGTCTAGTGGCTAACGCGACGGGCTGGAGTTTTGAGACTCTATGACCGCGGGTTCAATCCCGGCCGGGGGTATGGTTTCAATGGTCCAAGTCGGACCGAAACGTCGTCGTAAGCTTCTCTCTTTTATGTGCGGGTTATTTGTGTACGGTATGGGTAACACGGGGTTGTGGATGTGGGTAACAGCAAGTGGGTGATACTGATCTGGGCAACACGGGGATGTGGGTGACACGGATGTGAATGATACGGATGTGGGTGATACAGGGATGTGGGTGACGGGGATGTGTTGAGTTGTAGATGAGTGGAACAAACTCCCGAGTACCGTTATAGAAGCTAAAACGTTGTGTAGTTTTAAAAATAGGTAAAATAAATACATGAGTGGGTGTGAGTTGGACCTGACTAGCTTGTGCCACTGGTTCTGATGCCGTGCTCCTTCCTTAAGTGAATGTGACCTGATCTGACTAGGTTGGGTCATTGGCTTAGGCTGGTTGGAGGCTTGGACCTGCCTCGCATGGGCCATTAGGCCTGCTGCATGTTCCTATTTATGTTAAGATAAGATTTCGTTCGGATTTTTAACCCCGGAGGGTTAGCCACCCAGGATAACCCAAGAAAGTCAGTGCGTCATCGAGGACTGTCTAACTTATTTCCATTGGGGTCCTTAATCTTGTCCCCCAGGATGCGACCCACACCAGTCGACTAACACCCAGGTACCTATTTGCTGCTAGGTGAACAGGACAACAGGTGTAAGGAAACGTGTCGAAATGTTTCCACCCGCCGGGAATCGAACCCGGGCCCTCCGTGTGTGAAGCGGAAGCTGAATATTGGTGACACGGAGATATGGGTGATACGGGGACGTGGGTGATACGGGGACGTGGGTAATATGGGGATGTGGGTAACACTGGTATTAGAGTAACACGGGGGATGTGACAGTTAGTTTAGTTAGTTTAATATGTTTATTATGCACCCCATACCCATCCTGTGGGCGGTAGTCAAAAGATTACAGAGGTACATAATGGGTCCAGGGACTGGGCCTCAAAGTTTTGATGGCTGAGCAAGTTACAGAGGTAATTAATTCACAATTTATAAAGGTAATGAACTCCAGGTAGGTCTAGTCACAATCATGACAAGTTACAAAGGTATTAACAGATTATAGAGGTACACAATGGGTCCAGGGACTGGGCCCCAAAGTTTTGAATTCTGAACTAGGTACAAGGTACTGAACTCACAAGTTACAAAGGTAATGAATACTGTAAGAATGGTTACTTGCGTTTATACATGGCTACAATCATGAACAAATTTTAGAGTAATGAGCAATTCACACTTCCACACCCGGTCACAACTGTAGTGAGTTATTGGTGCAAATATTGATTGTTGAGTCACACACACACACACACAGGCCAAAGACTGCAAACCTCACTCAAGGAGAAAGATCTTGGGGTGAGTATAACACCGAGCATGTCTCCGGAAGCACACATCAATCAGATAACTGCTGCAGCATATGGGCGCCTGGCAAACCTGAGAACAGCATTCCGATACCTTAGTAAGGAATCGTTCAAGACACTGTACACCGTGTATGTCAGGCCCATACTGGAGTATGCAGCACCTGTTTGGAACCCGCACTTGATAAAGCACGTCAAGAAACTAAAGAAAGTACAAAGGTTTGCCACAAGGTTAGTTCCAGAGCTAAGGGGAATGTCCTATGAAGAAAGATTAAGGGAAATCGGCCTGACGACACTGGAAGACAGGAGGGTCAGGGGAGACATGATAACGACATATAAAATACTGCGTGGAATAGACAAGGTGGACAAAGACAGGATGTTCCAGGGAGGGGACACAGAAACAAGAGGCCACAATTGGAAGTTGAAGACACAAATGAGTGAGAGAGATAGTAGGAAGTATTTCTTCAGTCATAGAGTTGTAAGGCAGTGGAATAGCCTAGAAAATGACGTAGTGGAGGCAGGAACCATACACAGTTTTAAGACGAGGTTTGATAAAGCTCATGGAGCGGGGAGAGAGGGCCTAGTAGCAACCGGTGAAGAGGCGGGGCCAGGAGCTAAGACTCGACCCCTGCAACCACAAATAGGTGAGTACACACACACACACACACACACACACACACACACTCAGTAAGTGGAATAGTTTGGGAAGCGATGTAGTGGAGGCAGGATCCATACATAGCTTTAAGCAGAGGTATGATAAAGCTCACGGCTCAGGGAGAGTGACCTAGTAGCGATCAGTGAAGAGGCGGGGCCAGGAGCTCGGACTCGACCCCCGCAACCTCAACTAGGTGAGTACAACTAGGTGAGTACACACATAAACACACACACAGGAGCTCGGACTCGACCCCCGCAACCTCAACTAGGTGAGTACACACACACATACACAAACTCATACACACACTCATACACACACACACACACACACGCACACTCATACACATACACACGCACACACAAACACACACACAAACACACACGCACACACACACAGGAGCTTGGACTCGACCCCTGCAATCTCAACTAGGTGAGTGCGCACACACACACACACACACACACACACACACACACACACACACACACACAAACACACAAACACCCACACACAGGAGGGTCAGGGGAGACATGATAACGACATAAAATACTGCGCGGAATAGACGAGGTGGACAAAGACGGGATGTTCCAGAGATGGGACACAGACACAAGAGGTCACAATTGGAAGTTGAAGACTCAGATGAATCAAAGGGATGTTAGGAAGTATTTCTTCAGTCATAGAGTAGTCAGGCCATGGAATAGCCTAGAAAGTGATGTAGTGGAGGCAGGAACCATACATAGTTTTAAGGCGAGGTATGATAGAGCTCATGGGGCAGGGGGAGAGAGGACCTAGTAGCAATCAGCGAAGAGGCGGGGCCAGGAGCTGTGAATCGACCCCTGCAGCCACAAATAGGTGAGTACACACACACACACACATGCACATATGTGGTAATGCTTTATTTACAGCTAGCAAAGTCAGGGTATTTCTCCAGAATGGTCTGTAATATACCACTGTGGATAAAATACTGAACCATTCATCTACAAATCTGTCAGACACTGCAACTTCTTGAGATCTTAATACTTAGGAATTCTTCGCTTGCCTAATTCTCGGGCACGACCTACTTCCACATTGAACAAATGTGACACGACCTATGACTGCTGCACCTCTCCTGCCATACGGTTTATAAGCTGCTTCTCCGCTGATATGCCGTATTCTATTCAAGATTGATGGACTGAACACATCGACTCAAGGTTGAGGGACTGATTACCTCATTCTTCTCCTGTTCTTCAAGTTTCTCCCACGTATGGACTGATGAAGCCACTGTGTGGCGAAACGTTTCCTCAATAAAGATACCCAAGAGTTGCACATGTGTCTAATTTATCAACATGTCGGTTCTCTGAACCATTCATCTACAAATCTGTCAGACACTGCAACTTCTTGGGATCTTAATACTTAGGAATTCTTCGCTTGCTTAATTCTCGGGCACGACCTACTTCCACATTGAACAAATGTGACACGACATCTGACTGCTGCACCTCTCCTGCCATACGGTTTATAAGCTGCTTCTCCGCTGATATGCCGTATTCTATTCAAGATTGATGGACTGAACACATCGACTCAAGGTTGAGGGACTGATTACCTCATTCTTCTCCTGTTCTTCAAGTTTCTCCTACGTATGGACTGATGAAGCCACTGTGTGGCGAAACGTTTCTTCAATAAAGATACCCAAGAGTTGAACATGTGTCTAATTTATCAAGATTGTAATCTACTCCCTCTTTGAAAGCATACAGCTTAGCCAATTTATCAGTTCTATCATGCATATGAAGACCAATGTGAGATGGAATCCACAGCATGTGCACTCTGACTCCACTGTCCACAATCCTACCATACCTGTCTGGCTTCTGACACAAGCATGCCACAATTTATGCTTAATGAGTTGAGAGCATTTATGGATGACAGAGAACCAGTTACAATTAAACTGTCAATCTTTGATACATAGATGCATTTCAGTGCAAGGAGTATGGCAAACAGTTCTGTCTGAAGGGTAGAGGCCCAATTATTGATGCGTGCTCCAATTTCTTTAAGAGAGCCATCACTCTGTACGACAACAGCAGCACTACCAGCTGCACCAGTGGATTGGTGAACAGAACCATCAACGTAAATAATTTGCGAGAGTGTGTGCTGTGTGACTAAGTTATCAACACAGCTTAAGGCCTCATGTTTGGCTTCAAGGCGAAGTTTTGGTTGTGATTTAAGAAGTAGTTTGGGGGGAAATGGAGGAATGGTAGTTTGGAATAGGGTAATATTCCATGGAGTGGAGAAGTGCCGCTGTTGCCTTACCTGACATAGATCATGTATCTGATTCATGCGGAGGTCGGTTCCAGTTTTTTCGATCCATCTAGAGGAGTGTTCACCAGTGCTGAGGAAAGTTTGGAGGGCTTCTGTGCAGGGGTTTGAATGAGCTTGCCTGAGCATATTAACCCCAATTAGGATATTTCTTTCAGTAACACGATCTCTGATGCTTGGAATATCAAGTTCTTTTTGCATATTTATAATTTTGGCAGTACGAGGGCATCCTAAAATGATCCTCATTGCTTCGTTCTGCGGTTTTTCCAGCCCTCCAAGCTTCCAGTCAGACACAAGAGCAAGTAGTGGCGCAGCATAATCAACCAATGATCTAATATAAGCAAGATACATCATTTTCACAATTTTAACATTAGCACCATACCTGGGGTGAAGCCCTGCCACAACTCTAAGTGCTCTTAGTCTTTCTTTGTATTGGCGACAAAGTCTTGTTACAACAGGTCCAAGTAGTGGAACCTCAAAGCCTAGATACCTGTATCTTCTTACATATTCTAGAAGAGACCCATCATGCAATTGGATCTGACGAACTGTGCCTCTCTGTCGAGGAGGACGTCTATTGAGTATCTTTGTTTTATCAGTAGAGATTATCAACCCCAGGTCCTGACACGAGGCTAGTACATGATTAAGAATGTTTTGGGTGTTGGAGAATCCGGTGGTGTGAATCATTATGTCATCAGCAAAACTAATCACATAATGATGGGGCTGACTAGGCATAGCATTAAGTAATGCATTAATTAGAATATTGAACAGTGTGGGACTGAGCACACCTCCCTGTGGGGTTCCTAATTCAAAGTCATTCACCAAATTCAACTTCAATAACAAAAACATAAAGTGGGACCAAGTAAACCAAGTCCTAACCGATATAAGCTGGGAAGATATACTAAGCAACACAGACCCCAACTTATGCCTAGAACAGATTAACTCGGTAGCACTCGATGTATGCACAAGGCTTATTCCTCTAAGAAAAAGGAGGAGTAGATGTAAAACAGAAAGAGACAGGCGCTCCCTTTACAGGCGACGGAAAAGAATAACAGAGCGGCTAAAAGAGGTCAATATATCTGAAATGCGTAGGGAGACACTGGTCAGAGAAATAGCAAGCATCGAACTTAAGCTAAAAGAATCCTTTAGGAGTCAGGAATCGCGGGAAGAACTAAAAGCCATAAATGAAATCGAAAGAAACCCAAAGTATTTCTTCTCCTATGCCAAATCAAAATCGAGAACAACGTCCAGTATTGGGCCCCTACTTAAACAAGATGGGTCCTACACAGATGACAACAAGGAAATGAGTGAGCTACTCAAGTCCCAATATGACTCAGTTTTTAGCAAGCCGCTAACCAGACTGAGAGTCGAAGATCAAAATGAATTTTTTATGAGAGAGCCACAAAATTTGATTAACACAAGCCTATCCGATGTTATCCTGACGCCAAATGACTTCGAACAGGCGATAAATGACATGCCCATGCACTCTGCCCCAGGGCCAGACTCATGGAACTCTGTGTTCATCAAGAACTGCAAGAAGCCCCTATCACGAGCCTTTTCCATCCTATGGAGAGGGAGCATGGACACGGGGGTCGTCCCACAGTTACTAAAAACAACAGACATAGCCCCACTCCACAAAGGGGGCAGTAAAGCAACAGCAAAGAACTACAGACCAATAGCACTAACATCCCATATCATAAAAATCTTTGAAAGGGTCCTAAGAAGCAAGATCACCACGCATCTAGAAACCCATCAGTTACACAACCCAGGGCAACATGGGTTTAGAACAGGTCGCTCCTGTCTGTCTCAACTATTGGACCACTACGACAAGGTCCTAAATGCACTAGAAGACAAAAAGAATGCAGATGTAATATATACAGACTTTGCAAAAGCCTTCGACAAGTGTGACCATGGCGTAATAGCGCACAAAATGCGTGCTAAAGGAATAACAGGAAAAGTCGGTCGATGGATCTATAATTTCCTCATTAACAGAACACAGAGAGTAGTCGTCAACAGAGTAAAGTCCGAGGCAGCTACGGTGAAAAGCTCTGTTCCACAAGGCACAGTACTCGCTCCCATCTTGTTCCTCATCCTTATATCCGACATAGACAAGGATGTCAGCCACAGCACCGTGTCTTCCTTTGCAGATGACACCCGAATCTGCATGACAGTGTCTTCCATTGCAGACACTGCAAAGCTCCAGGCAGACATCAACCAAATCTTTCAGTGGGCTGCAGAAAACAATATGAAGTTCAACGATGAGAAATTTCAATTACTCAGATATGGTAAACATGAAGAAATTAAATCTTCATCAGAGTACAAAACAAATTCTGGCCACAAAATAGAGCGAAACACCAACGTCAAAGACCTGGGAGTGATCATGTCGGAGGATCTCACCTTCAAGGACCATAACATTGTATCAATCGCATCTGCTAGAAAAATGACAGGATGGATAATGAGAACCTTCAAAACTAGGGAGGCCAAGCCCATGATGACACTCTTCAGGTCACTTGTTCTATCTAGGCTGGAATATTGCTGCACACTAACAGCACCTTTCAAGGCAGGTGAAATTGCCGACCTAGAAAATGTACAGAGAACTTTCACGGCGCGCATAACGGAGATAAAACACCTCAATTATTGGGAGCGCTTGAGGTTCCTAAACCTGTATTCCCTGGAACGCAGGAGGGAGAGATACATGATTATATACACCTGGAAAATCCTAGAGGGACTAGTACCGAACTTGCACACGAAAATCACCCACTACGAAAGCAAAAGACTTGGCAGACGATGCACCATCCCCCCAATGAAAAGCAGGGGTGTCACTAGCACGTTAAGAGACCATACAATAAGTGTCAGGGGCCCGAGACTGTTCAACTCCCTCCCAGCACACATAAGGGGGATTACCAACAGACCCCTGGCAGTCTTCAAGCTGGCACTGGACAAGCACCTAAAGTCAGTTCCGGATCAGCCGGGCTGTGGCTCGTATGTTGGTTTGCGTGCAGCCAGCAGCAACAGCCTGGTTGATCAGGCTCTGATCCACCAGGAGGCCTGGTCTCAGACCGGGCCGCGGGGGCGTTGACCCCCGGAACTCTCTCCAGGTAAACTCCAGGTAAACACTTCTATGTCCCTGGAACAACACAGACGATTTTCTGTTGGACAGGTAACACGGGTGAATTATAAAAACCTCCCCACCCACCCGGGTTTAGCGCTCACCCCATATGTCACACAGATCAACGTAACCAAAAATCGCCTCGAATTTCTATACAAAAAAAGGGGCAACCTATAAAACTGAAACAATTAAAAAAATATATCAAAACCAAATTTTCACTGCAACGTCACCACAGGATCAATACATGCTAACGAATACCGGTGCCCCGTACTATTTTTCGTACTGTACGTGTACCGTACGGAAGCGTCGACCCTAAGAACCGGTTATCGATTTTTCCGCTCCTTCAGATTAACCTGTGACTGCTGCAGAGAGCAGACGTGTTGGAGCTTTGTACGGGTGTTGGAGCTTCCTGCAGTGTTGACAGTAAGTGGTGAGGCTTCCTGCAGTGTTGACAGTAAGTGGTGAGGCTTCCTGCAGTGTTGACAGTAAGTGGTGAGGCTTCCTGCAGTGTTGACAGTAAGTGGTGAGGCTTTCTGCAGTGTTGACAGTAAGTGGTGAGGCTTCCTGCAGTGTTGACAGTAAGTGGTGAGGCTTCCTGCAGTGTTGACAGTAAGTGGTGAGGCTTCCTGCAGTGTTGACAGTAAGTGGTGAGGCTTCCTGCAGTGTTGACAGTAAGTGGTGAGGCTTCCTGCAGTGTTGACAGTAAGTGGTGAGGCTTCCTGCAGTGTTGACAGTAAGTGGTGAGGCTTTCTGCAGTGTTGACAGTAAGTGGTGAGGCTTCCTGCAGTGTTGACAGTAGGAGGTGAGGCTTCCTGCAGTGTTGACAGTAAGTGGTGAGGCTTCCTGCAGTGTTGACAGTAAGTGGTGAGGCTTCCTGCAGTGTTGACAGTAAGTGGTGAGGCTTCCTGCAGTGTTGACAGTAAGTGCTGAGGCTTCCTGCAGTGTTGACAGTAAGTGGTGAGGCTTCCTGCAGTGTTGACAGTAAGTGGTGAGGCTTCCTGCAGTGTTGACAGTAAGTGGTGAGGCTTTCTGCAGTGTTGACAGTAAGTGGTGAGGCTTCCTGCAGTGTTGACAGTAAGTGGTGAGGCTTCCTGCAGTGTTGACAGTAAGTGGTGAGGCTTCCTGCAGTGTTGACAGTAAGTGGTGAGGCTTCCTGCAGTGTTGACAGTAAGTGGTGAGGCTTCCTGCAGTGTTGACAGTAAGTGGTGAGGCTTCCTGCAGTGTTGACAGTAGGAGGTGAGGCTTCCTGCAGTGTAGACAGTAAGAGGTGAGGCTTCCTGCAGTTTAGACAGTAGGAGGTGAGGCTTCCTGCAGTGTAGACAGTAGGAGGTGAGGCTTCCTGCAGTGTTGACAGTAGGAGGTGAGGCTTCCTGCAGTGTTGACAGTAAGAGGTGAGGCTTCCTGCAGTGTTGACAGTAAGAGGTGAGGCTTCCTGCAGTGTAGACTGTAGGAGGTGAGGCTTCCTGCAGTGTTGACAGTAAGAGCTGAGGCTTGCTGCAGTGTAGACAGTAAGAGGTGAGGCTTCCTGCAGTGTAGGCAGTAGGAGGTGAGGCTTCCTGCAGTGTAGACAGTAGGAGGTGAGGCTTCCTGCAGTGTTGACAGTAGGAGGTGAGGCTTCCTGCAGTGTTGACAGTAAGAGGTGAGGCTTCCTGCAGTGTAGACAGCAAGAGCTGAGGCTTGCTGCAGTGTAGACAGTAAGAGGTGAGGCTTCCTGCAGTGTAGGCAGTAGGAGGTGAGGCTTCCTGCAGTGTTGACAGTAAGAGGTGAGGCTTCCTGCAGTGTAGACTGTAGGAGGTGAGGCTTCCTGCAGTGTAGACAGTAAGAGCTGAGGCTTGCTGCAGTGTAGACAGTAAGAGGTGAGGCTTCCTGCAGTGTAGGCAGTAGGAGGTGAGGCTTCCTGCAGTGTAGACAGTAGGAGGTGAGGCTTCCTGCAGTGTTGACAGTAGGAGGTGAGGCTTCCTGCAGTGTTGACAGTAAGTGGTGAGGCTTCCTGCAGTGTAGACTGTAGGAGGTGAGGCTTCCTGCAGTGTTGACAGTAAGAGCTGAGGCTTGCTGCAGTGTAGACAGTAAGAGGTGAGGCTTCCTGCAGTGTAGACAGTAAGAGGTGAGGCTTCCTGCAGTGTAGGCAGTAGGAGGTGGGGCTTCCTGCAGTGTAGACAGTAGGAGGTGAGGTTTCCTGCAGTATAGAAAGTGGTCGAGGTTCATACAGTGTATGCAGTGTAAGTATTTAGGTACAGGTACACAAATACAGTTAACACAAATTATCATACATAGTAACATGCGAGTAAATTACCCAGGATAACCCCCAAAAAGTGAGCCAGGGTAACTAATTTCAATTGTATAAGTACTAAGTGTTGGATTGGTAGCGTCATTGGATTTAATCAATACTTGGCACTATCTAGGCAATGATTCGTTTTAGATTCACGATATATTAAAGATGTGTTAGTATAACCCACCTTGTCTGTAACTTTTATGGGGTTATCCTAGGTAATTTACACACGTTACGGTGTATGATAAATTGTGTAACTGTATTTTTATGTACCCTTGCCTAAATAAATTTACTTACCTACCATCAAAGCTTATTATTAGTTAGTAAGTTAGACACAGAAGAATGCCAAATACGTCTCTGTTGTCCATCAATAAAGTTTATAAATAATAATAATAATAATTACTAATAATAATTAATAATAATGATAATAGGACCTTAACAGACCCCAATGGACATAGTCATACTGGATATTGATTTTATTGTGCTATTCTAAGTTAAACTTTTTTAAGGAGGTGGCTTGATGTCAGGGAAGGGCTCATGATTCAAGGCATTGGAGCTAACTCTCTCTTCCCTCGGATCGAACCTAATTGCCTTCCATTCCCTAAGCAACTGTATGGTCAAAAAGTGGGTTTAGCATTTTCCAATAAATGTAATAATAATGTAGGTTAACTACAGTACCTAATGTTGCCAAGGACCCCAATGGAAATAAGGACTGTAGTGGAAATAAGTTAAGGACCCTTGGAAATAAGATGAGGACCTTCAGTGAAAAGTAAAGGACTCCAGTGAAAATAAGTAAAGGACCCCAATGGAAATAAATCACTTTGTCTGACTTTTTTTGGGTTATCCTGAGTAATTTAGACACATGTTGCTATGTATGATAATTTGTGTAACTGTATTTATGTGTATCTGTACCTAAATAAACTTACTAAGCACAATTCTTTTAAGTACAGACATTGGTGGTAGATTATGTAAATATATCCAAGGATAATACAAGAAAGCTCAGTGTGTCTTTCCTTATTAATATATTGTTTTTATTTGTTTTACAAACCTAAATTCATTTTTTTTTTGTAAAATGGTCTGGAGGGCATGCATGTGTTAAGGGCACATGTGCCCCTAACACTTGTGTGCCCTCTAGATCCTCATAAAAATTACAATTTAGGGTTGTAAAACAAACAGAAAACCCATATAAATCGTGGAAGTAAGTCATACACAAGTTTTTATGGATGTAAGTTTATTTAGCAATAAGTACACGTAAATATAGTAATATACATGTAAATTACCTAGGATAACCCAAAAAAGTCAAAATGACTTATCTTTCAATAAATATACATAATCTACTACCAGTGTCTGTACTACAAAGAATTTTGCTTTGCAACCATTGTATAAATGTGTAATAGGTAATCCATGAAAGATTTTTTTTTTAAACTGAATGAAGGTTATCTTAGAAATACATTACATATGGTACTATAATAAAAATGAGTACAAACTGTTATGTACAATACTTTAATACTATGTATAAATTTAATTACAAATTCTATAATGCACCGTTTGTTACCACTGAGTACAAATAGCTTATATGTACAGTAATATATTACAGATATGAGCACAGTGACATACTTTTGTATGTTGCTGTCCTAAATACATAATTTTATCTTTATTCATATACATGTACTTAGGTAATTACAATATAGATATGAAATCCATATTCTGAATTTGATAATTGCATTTCACATGACAAGATGCAGAGCATCATAATGGATCCAGCAACTAAGTCCCAACATTGTTAGATAAAGAAAATTTTTGTTAGCACCACCTTCAGTTAGAATAAAAGTTCGCAGTTCAAATTCGAGAAAAGATGGAGCCAAAAAACTTTTCTTTGGAAATAACGTAGTGGAGTGATGAATTTAAAAACCAATGTAGTAAGTGCTACATCTATTGGAAATTTAGGAAAAATAGAATGAAAACATTACTGAAGACAGGACACAGCTCAGCACCCTATGCTTATCCCTTTTATTAACAATGGGTACTTCATTATTACTAAGACAGTCAAATAGGTGACTGCTCACAAGCCTTAATAGTGATTAGCTGACTGTATTTTAGAGTTCACCGGGGTCTTCATTCTGTCCCTCCTTTGAAACTTTTAGTGCCTCTAACATTTCATTTATTTTGTTATGGTATGATACAAAAATAGTTTGCTAATAGACAATAATGTAACTTGCCAAACCTTCTACATGTAATCTGGCAACTAAAGTTCCAGATTACTTGATTAAGTGATATTTTTCATCAAGAAATTAGTTGAAAAATTATGTTTGCGAGAAAGACAGAATTTTCAATGCCAAGTTGGCATTGTATTAAAAGCTATTGATTCAGTACAAAACAAATGACATTTTGTGATTGATGACTGAACATTGGATATACTTATACATACATAATTTCTTTAGGGAACCATTTTGATTATTTCATCTAGACACATGGATGTGTCCTTCACATAATAGAGCACATACAAATTATTTTATCATTCTCCTTTTTAATTTGCAATTATATAATCGCAGTGTTATGATTTGGTGGAGATATCCTTGTAGTCGTGAAAATATCTTGTACTGGATATACTTTTTGCATGTGTGTTCTGTTGATTTTACAGTCTATTAGTAATTTATTTAAAGACAATCTAAAAAAAAAAGTAAAAAATGGCAAGTGAATTTAATGTAATACAATACTGTAAATATCTTAGACTGGTTTTTATGATCCTTTACTGCTGTAATACTAAATTCTAGAAGGGTTAGAAATAGGCTTGCCCAGTTTGTTTTTTGCATATTAAATATTTTTTCTTAAGCAAGGAGATCCAAGAATTAATCCAGTGGCTTTGTTCTGCATTTTATAAGCCCTTCAATCTTTATTACTCATATGAACAAGCAAAAGTGTAGCATAATCAAATTAAGGAATTAATGTAAGCAAACTGCATTACCATTGATATTGTGTAAATCTAGATGATTTAATTAAATATTGGCCTTAGTAGTAATGTGAATTTCTTTCAAAAAGACAAATTTAACTCCTTTCAGATTCTCTTGAAATGGAGGGAGTACCTAATGAAAACATAAGAGAATTTAAACATATGACTGATTCTTTTTCTGCAAATATGATTAAAATGAGGCTGTTGAGCAAAGAGATACTTAAAGAAACAACTAAAATTTGGCCAGAACGAACAATAGAAGAAATGTTTTCATACATTTGGAGCTTGGATGAAGCTCAAAAGGCGCTGACACCAGTGATATTACCTGTTATTGGCAAGAAAGATTCCCTTTCTTCGTTTCATTTGCAAAAAGGAGATAGTGCCTACCAAATTAATGATCTAGATACAGCATTAAAATGTTATAATTGGGCCATTGTAACTGCACCTCATCCAGACATTCTGGCAGATAATGTTGAGGCCCATGACACAGAAATGTATAAATGTTTGGCCCGAGGCTATGAGTCTCGGTCTGCTGTACTCTTTGCTCTAAAGCAGTATGAAAAATGCTCAAGGGATATTGATCGTTCTTTGGAACTTGATTCCTCTAAAATTTCATGTAAAATGATTGAAATGAAAGCCAGATGTCTAAAATTAATATCAGAGGGAAAAGACAAGCCATTTGAAGTCACAGCAGAATCTTTAAAGTCTTCTCATCTGTCATTTGCTTATACAAATCCTGAGCCACCAAAGTTATCAGAGGTCAACCCTACTATGCCATCATTGAGCAGTAGTGTCAAGGTGGCCTACACACCATCCCAGGGAAGACACCTCATTGCTGATAAAGACATCAACCCAGGTAATATATTATTTAAGGAAATTTTTATATTTTTTTCAACACACTGGCTGTATTCCACCAAGGCAGAGTTAACTAAAAAAAGAAAAATTAAAATTTTTCTTTTTAAATTTAATAATTTATACAGGAGAAAGGGTTAATGTCCCCTTGCTCCTGGCATGTTAGTCGCCTCTTACGACACACATGGCTTTCAAAGGAAGAATTCTTTTCCACTTCTCCATGGAGGAAATATTTGCATGTTTATTAGTAATATCATTGGACACAGTAACTGATGCTGCTGCTATTTGTGCACAAATGTATATATGTATGTGCATGTGTGTACTCGCCTAGTTGTGGTTTCAGGGGGTCGAGTCACAGCTCCTGACCCCTCCTCTTCACTGGCCGGTACTCGGTGTGTGTGTGTGTGTGTGTGTGTGTGTGTGTGTGTGTGTGTGTGTGTGTGTGTGTGTGTGTGTGTGTGTGTGTGCATATACAGTGCTAGTCATGGCATTATGCTGCCCCTCCCCCACACATGTACCAAAACACAAACAAATACCATGAAAGATTATAGCATATATATTTGCACACTTACTGATGCTTTAATATTTGGTGCTGCGTCCTTTACGCTTAATCACATCCTTCACCCGTGTAGGAAGATTCTCTCACAAATTCTTGAGGGTTTGGGGAGGTATATTATTCCATGCCTCGTGTAAAGCAGCCTCCAGCTGCGGGATGGAACTGATATCCTTGCCCAGTAAACTTTGTTTCACTATTGACCAGAGGTTCTCAGTAGGGTTTAGGTCTGGGGAATTGCCTGGTCAGTCATTAAAGAACCTCACTTCACAGTCCTTAAGCCACTGAGCTACAGATTTGGTGGTATGACACGGTGCACCATCCTACAAAAAGCTGTTCAAGACACTGTACACTGTGTATGTTAGGCCCATACTGGAGTATGCAGCACCAGTCTGGAACCCACATTGGTCAAGCACGTCAAGAAGTTAGAGAAAGTACAAAGGTTTGCAACAAGGCTAGTTCCAGAGCTCAGGGGAATGTAGTACGAGGAAAGGTTGAGGGAAATCGGACTGACGACACTGGAGAACAGAAGGGTCAGGGGAGACATGATAACGACATACAATATACTGCGGGGAATAGACAAGGTGGACAGAGACAGGATGTTCCAGAGAGGGGACACAGAAACAAGGGGTCACAATTGGAAGCTGAAGACTCAGACGAGTCACAGGGACGTTAGGAAGTATTTCTTCAGTCATAGAGTCGTCAGGAAGTGGAATAGCCTAGCAAGTGAAGTAGTGGAGGCAGGAATCATACATAGTTTTAAGAAGAGGTATGACAAAGCTCAGGAAGCGATCAGTGAAGAGGCGGGGCCAGGAGCTGAGTCTTGACCCCTGCAACCACAATTAGGTGAGTACACACATACATACATATCCCAAAGGAATGTTAGGAACTATTTCTTCAGCCACAAAGTTGTTAGGAAGTGGAATAGTCTGGCAAGTGATGTAGTGGAGGCAGGAACCATACACAGCTTTAAGACGAGGTATGATAAAGTTCATGGAGCAGGGAGAGGGGGAGGACCCAGTAGTGGTCAGTGAAGAGGCAGGGCCAGGAGCTGAGTCCCAACCCCTGCAACCACAACTATGCGAGTACACACACACACACACATATATATACAGTGGACCCCCGCATAACGATGGCATCGCATAGCGATTTTTCCGCATAACGATTACTTTTATCGCAAAATTTTTGCCCCGCATACCGATTAAAAACCCGCATACCGATTTTCGTCCGAGACGCGTCCAATGTGCCCTCAGCCAGCCTCACATGTGCCGCTCCGTCCCATTGTTTACCAGCCAGCCTCCGCGGTAACATCCAAGCATACACTCGGAATATTTCGTATTATTACAGTATTTTCGGTGCTGTTTCTGGAAAATAAGTGACCATGGGCCCCAAGAAAGCTTCTAGTGCCAACCCTACACCTCAAAGGGTAAGAATTACTATAGAGATGAAGAAAGAGATAATTGATAAGTATGAAAGTGGAGTGCGTATAGCCGACCTAGTCAAGCTGTACAAGAAACCCCAATCAACCATCGCTACTATTGTGGGCACCAGAAAGACAATCAAGGAAGCTGTTCTTGCCAAAGGTTCAACTGTGTTTTCGAAACAAAGATCGCAATTGATGGAAGATGTTGAGAGACTCTTATTGGTGTGGATAAATGAAAAACAGATAGCAGGAGATAGCGTCTCTCAAGCGATCATATGTGAAAAGGCTAGGAAGTTGCGTGACGATTTAATTAAAAAAATGCCTGCAACTAGTGATGATGTGAGTGAATTTAAGGCCAGCAAAGGTTGGTTTGAGAGATTTAAGAAGCGTAGTGGCATCCATAGTGTGATAAGGCATGGTGAGGCTGCCAGTTCGGACCACAAAGCGGCTGAAAAATATGTGCAGGAATTCAAGGAGTACATAGAAACTGAAGGACTGAAACCTGAACAAGTGTTTAATTGTGATGAAACAGGCCTGTTCTGGAAGAAAATGCCAAGCAGGACCTACATTACTCAGGAGGAAAAGGCACTCCCAGGACATAAGCCTATGAAAGACAGGCTTACTTTGTTGATGTGTGCCAATGCTACTGGTGATTGCAAAGTGAAGCCTTTATTAGTGTATCACTCTGAAACTCCCAGAGCGTTCAGGCAAAAGAATGTCCTCAAGGATAATTTGTGTGTGCTGTGGAGGGCAAACAGTAAGGCATGGGTCACTAGGGAATTTTTCTATAACTGGTTACACCATGCATTTGCCCCCAATGTGAAAAATTACCTAACTGAAAAGAAATTAGAACTTAAGTGCCTCCTGGTGTTAGACAATGCCCCTGGTCATCCTACAGACGTGTCAGAGCGACTTTATGGGGACATGAGCTTCATTAAGGTGAAGTTTTTGCCTCCTAATACCACTCCTCTCCTGCAGCCCATGGACCAGCAGGTTATTTCCAACTTCAAGAAACTGTACACAAAAGCTCTGTTTGAAAGGTGCTTTGTAATGACCTCAGAAACTCAACTGACTCTAAGAGAGTTTTGGAGAGATCACTTTAATATCCTCAATTGTGTAAACCTTATAGGTAAGGCTTGGGAGGAAGTGACTAAGAGGACCTTGAACTCTGCTTGGAAGAAACTGTGGCCAGAATGTGTAGACAAAAGGGATTTTGAAGGGTTTGAGGCTAACCCTGAGAATCCTGTGCCAGTTGAGGAATCCATTGTGGCATTGGGAAAGTCCTTGGGGTTGGAGGTTAGTGGGGAGGATGTGGAAGAGTTGGTGGAGGAGGACAATGAAGAACTAACCACTGATGAGCTGCTAGATCAACTTCAACAGCAAGAGGCCACACCTGAGGAAATTGCTTCGGAGGAGGGGAGAGAGAAATTGAAGAAGTTGCCTACTTCAAAGATTAAGGAAATCTGTGCAAAGTGGCTTGAAGTGCAAACCTTCATGGATGAAAATCACCCTCACACAGCTATTGCAAGCCGTGCTGGTGATTATTACACTGACAATGTTGTGAAACACTTTAGGCAAGTCATAAAGGAACGAGAGGTACAGGCCACTATGGACAGATATCTTGTGCGAAAGAAGTCCAGTGACTCTGAAGCTGGCCCTAGTGGCATTTAAAGAAGAAGGGAAGTAACCCCAGAAAAGGACTTACTACCTCAAGTCCTAATGGAAGGGGATTCCCCTTCTAAACACTAACACACTCTCTCCCCTCCTCCCATCCCATCAATCATCACCAGATCTTCAATAAAAGTAAGTGTCATTTAATTGTGCATGCCTTTTTCAGTTTGTGTGTATTAAAATTAACATTTCATGTGGTAAAAAAAAATTTTTTTCATACTTTTGGGCGTCTTGCACGGATTAATTTTATTTCCATTATTTCTTATGGGGAAAATTCATTCGCATAACGATTATTTCGCATAACGATGAGCCCTCTTGCACGGATTAAAATCGTTAACCAGGGGTCCACTGTATATATATATATATATATATATATATATATATATATATATATATATATATATATATATATATATATATATATATATATATATATATACAGTGGACCCCCCGGTTAACGATTTTAATCCGTGCAAGAGGGGTAATTGTTATGCGAAATAATCGTTATGTGAATGAATTTTCCCCATAAGAAATAATGGAAATAAAATTAATCCGTGCAAGACACCCAAAAGTATGAAAAAAAAATTTTTTTACCACATGAAATGTTAATTTTAATACACACAAACTGAAAAAGGCATGCACACTTACATGACACTTACTTTTATTGAAGATCTGGTGATGATTGATGGGATGGGAGGAGGGGAGAGTGTCGAACTTATTGTTTAGAAGGGGAATCCCCTTCCATTAGGACTTGAGGTAGCAAGTCCTTTTCCGGGGTTACTTCCCTTCTTCTTTTAATGCCACTAGGACCAGCTTGAGAGTCACTGGACCTCTGTCGCACAACAAATCTGTCCATAGAGCTCTGTACCTCCCGTTCCTTTACGATTTGTCTAAAATGGGCCACAACATTGTCATTGAAATAGTCACCAGCACGGCTTGCAACAGCTGTGTCAGGGTGATTTTCATCCATAAAGGTTTGCAGTTCAACCCACTGTGCACACATTTCCTTAATTTTTGAAGTAGGCACAATGGATTCCACAACTGGCATAGGCTTCTCAGGGTTAGCCCCAAACCCTTCAAAATCTTTCTTAATTTCCATACTAATTCTCACCCTTTTTACCACAGGGTTGGCACTAGAAGCTTTCTTGGGGCCCATGGTCACTTATTTTCCAGAAACAGCACCGAAAACACTGTAATAATACGAAATATTCCGAGTGTATGCTTGGATGTTACCGCGGAGGCTGGCTGGTAAACAATGGCACGGGCGGCACATGTGAGGCTGGCTGAGGGCGCACATTGGACGCGTCTCGGCCGAAAATCGGTGAGCGGGTTTTTAATCGGTATGCGCGGCAAAAATTTTGCGATTAAAGTAAGCGGTATGCGGAATAATCGCTATGTGATGCCATCGTTATGCGGGGGTCCACTGTATATATATATATATATATATATATATATATATATACTAATTTTGCTTTTGGTTTAAGTTTGTCAGTAGTTTATATTGAATTATAGTATTTTATATAGGCTTAACCTAGAATTAGGACAAAATGAGGTCAGACAGATACAGGTAGGAGCAGGGCCAGACCTACGTTTTTGGGGCCCTGAAGCTTGAACTGTTTTTTTTTTTTTTTTAAACTCATACAGTAGACCCCAAATTTTAAAGCAGTGTGGACTAAAGTCACTTCTGGGGCCCCTCCAGGATTAGGGGCCCTAACATTTAAGCTTCATTAGTTTTATAGTAGATTGCTCCTAGGTAGGAGCAGTGATTCCAAGCATGTAAAGATGATATGAGTGCAAAGAAATGCTTAAAGGATTCTAGAAATTTTATTGCAAATCAGTTGGTGGAATAATGTCATAGGTAGTACGTGCTTCAACCAGTGGAAACTTAAAATTACACATATAATAAGTTTATGAAGATGGCCCTGTGAACTTAGCTGTACCTATTTAGCTGTAAATAGATGATTTTGTGCAAAAATTAATATTCATTGAAAAATGGTTAGATCTGGTAAACCTTATGGGGCAATACTGTGCACATTTCACCTGCCTCTGTGAATATCAAAGTTTTATTTACAATATAGTACTTTTTTATACAACAGTAGTTGTTGCACTGTATGAATAATTATTGGTTTGTTATAATAATGATCTTTATTTCTACAAGTACATGTACAATATGTATAGACCTAGCTGATATCAATGACATACTGCTATATGTATGTCATTAATGTCAGCTAGGTCTGTATCCATTGTACATGCATTTGCAGAAATAAAGATTAATATTAAGAATATTATTATTATTATTATTATTATTATGTTCAAAAAAAGGCTTTTTCTGCAGACAATCCAGAAATATAGTCCAGATCTTTTCTTTATTTTTAAATATATCACTGTTGTAGTACTGTAATGATAGATTATTATACTATCTCTTTCTTGGTGGGAGACAGCCAGTGTGTTGAAAAAAAAAATAGCTTCCAATCTATAGTCATTATTAATAAGAAAATTAGAAATAATACACTGCTAAGTAATCCTCTGCTCATTGAGCAGAATTGTGCACATTACTATTTTGTTTGATTTTTGGTTAAGAAGATTTTATTTGAAAAGTTAGTTGAACCTTTTAGGATTTATATAAATTCTTAAAAAAAAAAATAGCTGATTTGATTAAATACAGTAGTCCTCCCATATCCGTCGAGGTTACATTCCACATACCTATGATAAAGTTTAATTGATAAATTATGCACAGTAAGTAGAGAATTAGCCCATTTTTCTTTTTTTGGGAAGCACTTCACAGCTTTTCTTAGTCTTTGAAGAACTGGCTACATCACTGCTTTTGTGCTCTGGGGCCATTTTTTAACAAAATTAAGGGTTATTTTTGGGCTACGGTAAACTGCAGAAATCAAATCTATGGATATGGGTACTCTGTTTTATAGTAATTCACACTTTAACCCTCAAATTAGAGAGGAATGTTTGAATGACACCTAAGTGTGTCCTGGATCACTAAGTTGGAGTGTGATAATTGTCTATGGAAGACATTTTTTAATTGTCTATGACAGACCAGAATGTCATTTCAAGTTTCCTTTCTGAATTATAGATTAGATGCTAAGTGTTTCACTACATTGTGATTTTTTCTTTTTCTTTCTTTAATAAATTTATTTTTTACAGGTGAGATAGTGAGCATTGATGATGGGTATTGCAACATAGTGTACTCAGAGATGGTAAAATTGCACTGTACTGTGTGCATGAAAAGAAGTATGGCTCCTCTTCCCTGCCCCATCTGTGATACGGTTAGAATGTATAGGTTTTTATACTTATTCCATGTTGGTGGGTGCTGTGATGCTGGCAAAGGACTCTTGGTCCAATGATATTTTCTCCTATGTTGTCATAAGTATATATGTATGTGCTTTAAATTTAAAATAGTATCATGATTATGAATATAAGCAAAGTTGCACTAATTGTTCTATTTTGGTACAAGTGTGATTAAGAGTGAATGGCTTCCTGTACAAATATAATAAAAAATAATCAATTCTTGTAAAAAAATATTTGGCTACCAAGTGTTACAAGGAGGATTACCAATTTATTCCTAAGCAGAAATTGCCTAATTTATGCACATCATATCAGCCAGATTTAAGCTAAATCTAATTAATAAGTTTTTCCAGTTAAATGTGTAAGTATTAACTATCATGTTCCTCAGTGTCTGATAGATTTGAAACGATAGATTTGAAACTTTAGATGCCAGGGTTTGAGAAGCATTTATGCCCTTAGGGATCCCTGTGTTTCTATAATGAGAAATTGTCAAGTTCCCAGGTGTTTCAGCCTTCTCCCTAACCTTACCAATGTAATGGTATGTTTCATAACTCCCAAATTTAACAAGAACATAGTCACTCTGTTCTGTGCTCTGTAACACAATTTTTTCCTCTGTTAGGGATTTCAGTTCATCATCAAGCATTTTGACACCTAGGTCATCCAAGTCTATTCAGGAGCTGCTGGAATTGTTGCAGAAGATACCTCTTTGGGCACTGGTCTTTGGCTTTATGCCTTGTGCTGAGGAGCTGGGTCTTGCTGCTGATAAGTTGTCACTTCCTTGTGCTGGTAGATCTGCAAGACTGAAGCTTCTTCCTCTGGGTACCTTAATTGCCATACCATGAGAAGCTCTTTGCCTTATGCTGATTTCTATTGTCTCATTTAGGTAATCCAGAAGAATGGGGCTAACCTCATCTCCAGATGTCACTTGACTTGTTTAGGTCTAAAGGGTGTATACAGTAAGATCTGAATCTTGAGTCCACCAAAGGCTCTCACTTATCCATTTGTTACATGAGACTCAGAAGCAGTCTTGTTAGTAACCATTTTTGGAAATTTGTTACACTCTTCTCTTTTCCTTCCTTCTAGTCAGGCAATGCCTTTCTTCAATCATGTTTAAGAGGGCCATACAGATATTCCAAGGCTGCATGACTTGCTTTGAGTCGGATGGAAAAAAAAAATTCCAATTTTCTGTTTGCATAGTTCCATAACTTTGTAATTGATGTGAGAGTTAAAGTTATCTCCTATATGTACTACTAAAGTTTTGCCAGCAAGCAGTAAGCAACAGTGCTGGAGAACTACTCTCAAACCAATCAACAAATACAGTAGAACCTTGGTATACAACCAGCTCCCATCTTGAACAAAGCTCAGCACTCGACCAAACAAATACGACCTGCCAGAACCTCTTTGCATTTTTTGGTGTTTTTTGTATTGTATAAATAAGTCACCATGGGGCCTGTGAAGATTAGTGATAACAGCCAACCAAACAAAATTGGTTGGGAAGAACTTCTTTGATATTTGAACGGAGCCGCACTCGAACAGCCATCTGGAATGAATTAAAGTCACATGCAGAAGTTCTACTGTACCTCTGATTCAAACTGTCTGGAGCTTGTGTTGTTGCACAGTGCAACTAGTGGTCTACTCATTATCCAAGAGTCTTGAAGCCTTTTATCCTTGTAAACAATATGCAGATCTAAAACTTGATAAGCAGTAGTTAGAGCAAATATAACGGACATCAAATTTTTGGTGGTGGTGTTCGTTATCTTTCAGTATGCTTTGCACCTTGAAGACCTGCAACTTACCTCTTGGGTTTCCAGGTAGATTGGTTTAATCATAATTTGGGTCTTCCTCTTAATATGTGTGCACCATCTTGTAGATGAGAAACAGTTCTTTATGAAAATCTGTGCAACATATATACAGAGTTAATATTGGAGGTCTCAGATGCCCCTTCAGGTCATCTCATTTGCCCCATGTTACAGGTTTTCCCAAAATTTCATAATTACTAAATTACCTGAAGGTAGAATTAGAACAATGAAAGGGTAGAAGGTGTTAGCTGATAATGTTCTTAGCAAATTCTGGTAGATGGTTTGGCAGTTAGTGTGCTGAAGATTTTATGTGTTCATTTATAGGCTAGAAAAAAAAAATAATAAAAAGAACAATTTAGTGTACATATTCAAGGCCAGTGTGTTAAAAAAATATTGATTTTTTAGTATTAATTCACTAATTTATCATACTAATTTAATTATTTGAACTGTGCAGGGCTCGTGTAAATAAATTTGATAGTCATTTCCTGTACAGGAAGTCCTCATCTTATTAGCACACTGGGAACCTCCTGAATTGTGTATAATATTCATAATACAGGAAGTCTTGAACTTACGAACTCATTGGGGACCTGTATTGTGCATAGTATGATATTCACAATAAGGATATAATCATGATATTTTACCCAATACAGAAGATTCTCAATGTTTGTAAGTTGAGGACTTAGGGTACCTGGTCTCAATTTCCTTATCTTAGTTTCGGTTATCTTTGTGGTCTTATTTGTCACAGTTGCTACCATTTTCATGACTAATTATTGTTAATATTTTTGTATATTGAAACATATATAAAATATAGAGATTCTTTTTTACTTATTTATATTTCTTTTAGGTGGTATTTTGTAGTGAGGAATGTCGTAAAGAAGGATTGTCAGGATGCCATTGGCAAGAGTGTCCTATTTTGCCAACCCTGTATTTACCAGATATGGGAAGGAGACATGCATTAGCATACAGAGTAATGACAAAGACCTCTTATGCCAAGCTCAAGGAATTGATACCACTGCTGCGACTTGAGGCTGAAGAAAAATCCCCCATGAATCTTGGCTTCAACAATGAAGGAATCTATGATGTGGAACATTACAGAACAGTGTATCACCTGAAAACAAATATAGAAAAGCATTCTTCAGAAGCAGTAGTTGAGAGATGCTTAGAAGCTTTTATCATTACCAAACTTCTGCATCTGAGTGGACGCTACTTTCTTACCAGTGATGGAGAGCCCTTCACTCCAAGTCATGAAGATTTCGTCTTGACTGGCAGTACACTCGTACATCATATGATGAACCTCATGAGTACTGTTCGAGATATTACATTTTTTAAGGTATTCTTTCCAAATATTATTTACTTACGTTGAATGGCACTTCCTCAATCTGTTTTTCAAGAGAGTGACTACTGGCTCACAAATTTATGATTCTACTTTAAGTGATAATTTAGTTGCTGGTATGATGGCCAATACTTTTTTCCTGTTCATTACCTAGAAACCATGGTTTGATTAACTGTGTTGTGTTGTCAGTTGGTAAATGAATTAGGTCTTTAGGCTCTTTCAGAACTGAGAATGTATGTGATTAAGGCTTCAAGATGAAGTTTTGATTGTGATGTAATAGGGCTAACAAACCATGATGTGGGTGGGGTTAGAACCCATGCAATTGGATCCTGTGGACTGCACTGCAAAATCTAGCTGCACGATGGATCTCTGCTCTAATATGTAGCTAGATATAGATTTCTCATATTTGAAGTCACTTATGTTTAGCTGCTCATGTTTAGCTGCTATGTTTAGCTCTGCAGTCAGAATAACAACAAATTCCCACTACAGGCAGCACACTCTACCAATATTCAAAACTCGAAACCTACTCACCATAGAAAACGTCCATACTTATTACTGCACCTACTACATTTATTTATTTATTTATTTATTTATTTATTTAATAATTTGAACATACAGAGGTACAAAAAAATACAGGTAAGAGCAGTATGCCAATGCCACTTGTATGCATAGCATTATGGGCAGGCTTAAAATTAACTTAAGATTAACTAAGTAATGATGTAATCAGTGATAAAACATTATTGTAAACAGATAACAATAAAGCACAAATGAGTATTACAAAGACAGGTCATATGGTTGCATGCATTGCTGTACATTCAGTAGAATGGAGTATTCTGTTAGGTAGTGTATTTAAAAAATAACAAAGTTAGATTGGGTCTTAGGTTTAACATTTATGTGATATAATTATGAGAAACATTTAAGATATACAATTTATAAGGTTCAGTTATTCAGTATTTATTTGGTTTTGGGTGAGTAAGTGATCTTTGAGAAGAGACTTGAATTTATAAACAAGTAGTGTTTTTCTATATTTACAGGCAATGAATTCTAGATTTTAGGGCCTTTTATGTGCATCGAGTTTTTGCATAGCGTGAGATGGACACGAGGAACATCAAAGAGTGATCTGTGCCTTGTATTATGGTCATGTGTTCTGTTGAGGTTGGCAAGGAGATGTTTGAGGTGAGGGTTAATATCAGAGTTAAGTGTTCTATGTATGTAATAGGTGCAGTAATAAGTATGGATGTTTTGTATGGTGAGTAGGTTTAGTGTTTTGAATATTGGTGGAGTGTGCTGCCTGTAGTGGGAATTTGTTATCATTCTGACTGCAGCCTTTTGTTGGGTAATTAGTGGTCTGAGATGGTTAATTGTTGTTGAGCCCCATGCACAAATTCCATAGGTGAGATAGGGGTAAATAAGAGAGTGATATAGGGCCAGGAGGGCTGACTGTGGAACATAGTACCGTATCTTCGATAGTAGCCTATGGTCTTGGAAATTTTCTTAGAAATTTGTTGTATATGTGTATGAAATTTGAGTCTATTATCAAGGTGGATTCCTAAGAATTTTCCCTCTGTTAGCTTTGTGATAGGTGATCCGTTTATCATTATGTTAAGAGGGACATCTGTAGCTCTGTTACCAAACTGAATGAAGTAGGTTTTGTCAATGTTTAGTGTAAGTTTGTTAGTCCTCATCCAGGTAGATATTTTCTGTAATTCGGTATTTACAGTATTGGCTAGCATGACTGGGCTCGGGTGAGAGAAGACGTATGTAGTGTCATCTGCAAATAGTGTGGGTTTGAGTAATTGCGAAGCATTTGGTAGGTCATTTATGTATAGGAGAAAGAGAAGAGGGCCAAGGACACTTCCCTGTGGGACACCAACTGTAATTGGTTGTGCGGAAGAGTTTGCCCCATTTGTGTACACATATTGGCTTCTGTTGCTGAGGTATGACTTGAGGTAGTTGAGGGAGTGCCCTCTTATACCATAGTGTGACAATTTTATGTGGAGCAAGTCATGGTCAACTGTATCAAAAGCTTTACATAAGTCAATGAAGATCCCCAGTGGGACTTCTTTTTTCTCTATTGCAGTGTATATATGTTCTAGCATGTGTATAATAGCATCATTAGTATTTTTATTAGGCCTGAATCCAAATTGGCAGGGGTTGAGTATGTTTTGGGAGATGAGGTAGGAGTAGATTCGTTTATGAATTAATTTTTCGAAGATTTTTGAGAGAGGGTGTAAGTTGGATATTGGCCTATAGTTATTCAACTCTGTTTGGTCTCCTCCTTTATGGATCGGGGTGACCCTTGCTATTTTGAGAACTGTAGGGAAGGTAGAGGATTCAATGGATTTGTTAAAGAGTGTTGCAATGATTGGTGATAGCACTTGTGACACTTTTTTGTATATAAAGGGTGGTAAGGTATTTAAATCTCCTGTCTTGTTTTTTAGTGTGTTGATAATAAGGGAGACTTCGTATGGGTTAGTCGGAGCTAGGAACAGTGTGTTCGGGTAGTTGCCAGTGAGGTAGTCATTTGGTGGGGTATCTGAGCTTGGGATTTTATTGGCAAGGTTTTTTCCTATAGTGGAGAAGAAATCATTGAGTCTGTTTGCTGTTTCTGTTGGTGGGAGTTGGGGTTCATCTGATTTTGCTAATTTAATTTCTCTATTTCGTGATATGTTTTTTGTTCCTAGAATTTCTGATAGGGTTTTCCAGGTCTTTTTTATATCACCTTGTAAGTTGGATAATCTGTTCTCATAATACAATTTTTTTGCCCTTCTTATCAGGCTGGTTAGGATTGACGAGTAACGTTTTGTTTGGTCTCTGGTTATGTGACCCATTCTGTACTGTTTTTCATATAGGTGTTTTGTATTTATGGATTTGAGAATGCTGGGTGTTAGCCAGGGACTGTTCAGTCTCTTAGCTGTCATCTGTTTAGTTTTTTTTAGGGCAGTGCTTGTTATAGAGGTATTGGGTCTTTTTTAGAAAATTATTAATACATTCGTCAATATCTGTATAGATTTCTAGCTCAGTGTGCCAGTCAATGTTTGTTACTGCTGTTGTGAAGTTATTAATGGCTGCCTCATTGTGAAGTCTGAAGGTGACTTTAGTAGTGTCTTGGGGTAATTTACCAAGAGTTGTTATGAGGAAAGTAGGGTAGTGGTCTGTGGTATTATCTGTGATTATGCCTGATTTTAAAGGGGATATGGTGTTGGTCCAGATGTGGTCAAGTAGGGAAACACTAGTCTCTGTAACTCTTGTAGGTTTTGTTACTGTTGGTAGCAACATGCAGTTACTTATTGTGTTTGTGAATTCAGTAACGTGTGGGTCATGGTCTTGCAGGAGATTTATATTGAAGTCACCTGAGAGTAGTAAGTGATCTTTGTTCATGCGTGCATCAGTTATCATACTTCCTAGGTTTTGACTAAATCGGCTAATGTTTGACTGTGGAACTCTGTAGATGTTTATCAATGTGAGAGGTTTTTGTAGGTATTTGGATTTGAATTTAGCTATTATATATTCCCCATGTTCATCCCTTGTGCAAGTATTAGTGATACATTCTAGTTGGTCTGAGTAGTATATAGCTGTGCCACCCCCTTGTTGGTCTGGCCTACAGTTGTGTATGGCTGTGTAACCAGGAATGGCATAGACATCAGTAGTATCAGGCTTTAGCCAGGTTTCAGTTAGTGTAATGATAGACATATTGTCATGCAAGGAATTTAGTAATGCTATGAGGTCATCGTAATGCTTGCTTAAAGATCTGATATTGTAGTTGAAGACAGTTATGTTGTTGTTGGCTCTGAGGAGTGCCTTTGATTGTTCTGCTGTGTAGTAATTACAGTAACTGTTTGATTCATTTAAGTCATTAAATAAGAGGTTGGTATCAGGATCAATGCTTGTAATCATAAGATTTGTAGTGAATCTATAGTTAGAATTAAGTATAAAACAAAGTAAATATTCTAAAACTAAAAAATAGCACCTGAATTATTTAACAAATGTAAAAAAATGAGCTGAGGTAGTTTTTTAA
Organism: Cherax quadricarinatus; assembly: GCF_038502225.1. Classification (NCBI taxonomy): domain Eukaryota; kingdom Metazoa; phylum Arthropoda; class Malacostraca; order Decapoda; family Parastacidae; genus Cherax; species Cherax quadricarinatus. The sequence continues at coordinate 13,668,126 of NC_091325.1, read as the reverse complement.
AGCTAAAATAAAGGAGACAATATAAAGGACTAAAATAATTTGTGGTGAACAAATAAAGTGATGATCAAATAATGGAGCTTGGGAATATGATAGTAGGTAGTACTTTAAAGGTAATTCTTTAAAGTTATAATTAGGGAAAAACAATATAAAAGGGACTAATATAAGTTGTGGTGAACAATAAAGTGGTAATCAAATAAATGAGTTTTGGAATATAATGGCAAAATAGTGAACTTATTACACTTTAGCACCTGAGAATAGCACCTTGATTATTTTAACAATTGTGAATATATGAACTAGGGTAGTTATATAAAGCTAAAATAAAGGAGAAAATATATAAGGGACAAAATTAAGTAATGGTAAACAAAGTTAAATGGACAGATAGTCTCTATGAAATAATATTGGTTTAGGAGTAAGATCTGATTTGTAATATTAAATAAGTTGAGCAGTATATTGCACAATAAAAAGTAAAAAAATATGAGGTAGTTGGTACTAGCTAGCAAAAGATAGTTTTGGGACTTGCTAAAAAGTAATTGGAATATACACTAATTGCACACACAATAAAAGGTGACTAAAACAAGTAGTGGTAAACAAAATTAAATGGACAGGTAAGAACAATGAATAATATTAATTTGGAGTAAGATTTGATTTGTAACACAAAATTATGAGCAATTAATAGCAGTAAGAAAGAAGTATAAAGTATTGGAGGTAGTTGGCATTAGCTAGTGATGAAAAATAAAAAAATAATAATGCACAATATAATAGTAACGTACACTATATGCACCACACGTATATATGTATTAAGGGCACTTATCTAATCTGTTACAGAAATGTCAGCTTTTCTAAGGAAGGTAGAGAAATCATGTTCATTTGAGATGGTATATTGTTGTCCTGTTAATGTTTTTCGTACTAGTATTTTCCCATCTCGCGTGAAACACTGATGTATTTTGTTTTCCTGTTTAAGTTTTCTCAGCCTGAACAGAAGGTTTTGACGTTTTCTAGTTAGACACTCATTTATGTACACTCCATTTTTCATTGTAATTGCTGATTTAATTAGGTCCTTTCTTTTATCATATGAATGAAGTCTGATCATTATACTGTGTTTACTACCTGGTTTTCCTAGCAAATGTGTTTCTTTGATTTCATTGTTTTGCACGATGACTTGTACGTGGTCCTGTATTATCCTGATAGCAGTTTCTTTGCACTGTGCTTGGGTTATGTCACTAGGAATGTGAGGACTGTTTATTATAACTGCATCAGACAACTTGTCTTGTTCAGTTTTGTCGTCTTGGAAATCAAGGTATTCATTTAGTCGAGTGTGCATGTTCTGATTCCAGTCCTTGATTGCTTCTTCATCCTTCATGTTTATTGTTGCTATTTGTTCAGTGTGACTGGCTATAGCTGCTTTCAGAGTATTTTCTGTGTCAACACTTCCCGATGTAATCTTCTCTTCAAGGTTTTGGATCTTGTTCTCGAGGTTGGTTATCTTGGATTCTCGTCGCGCAAGTGTTGCTTTGATATCTTTGATTTCGTTTTCTAGGGCAATGATGTAGTCCTTGATATTGTCAGGAATAATCATACCTGAGTTATCATGGGTGAATCCTTTGAAGGGAGTGGAGTTGGAAGGGGAGTCAGCCATGTTTGTTGTTGTTCCCTGGGTGGTGGTGGTGAGGGGGGTTGATGATACACTGGCGTCCTGCTGAGTAGACAAGTTGAGTTCTAGGGTCCTTGCTGTTATTCTTTTATTACTGATGTTGTTTCTTCTGCGATATCCTTTCATAGTATCACTGAAGTAGATACTGTGTAGCTATGGAGGAGAAGGCTTGTTTTCTCAGAGCTTGGGTTAAGTGGTTGTCTGGCAGCGGAGGCAGTGTTTGGGTTAGCAGGGCTGTCTTCCTTAGATCTTCTAATTTTGTCAAGATTTGGGTTACATTCTTGATATTCTTGGGTCATTTTGTGGTCTACGTGGGTTCATGTAGTTGTACCTTCACTTAGGCCATCACAAGTTTTGATGAGCGATGGTTTCTTGAGGAAGAAGAGCTGGTAGGAGGCCGCTGCTGCCGCTAACTGCCGCTAACTAATATATCTTGAACACTTAACTCGGATATAAACCCTCCCCTCAAACGTCTCCTTACCAACCTCAACAGAACACATGACCATAACACAAGGCACAGATCACTCTTTGATGTTCCTCGTATCCATGTCACGCTATGCAAAAACTCAATGCACATAAAAGGCCCTAAAATCTGGAATTCATTACCTGTAAATATAAAAGAAACACTGTTTATAAATTCAAGTCTTCTCAAGAATCACTTACTCACCCACAACCAAATAAATACTGAATAATTTTATCTTATAAATTGTATCTCATAAATGTTTCTCGTAATTGTACCTCAGAAATGCTTAACCTCAGACCCAATCAAACTTTGTTATTTTTTAATTACATTACCTAACAGAATACTCCATTCTACTGATTGCACAGCAACACAGTAAATGACCATATGACCTGTCTTTGTAATACTCATTTGTGCTTAATTGTTATATGTTTACAATGTTTTACCACTGAATATATCATTGCTTAGTTAATCTTAAGTTAATTTTAAGCCTGCCCATAATGCTATGCATACAAGGGGCTTGGCATGTTGCACTTTACTGTATTCCTTTTTTACTTCTCTGTATCATGTTCAAATAAATAAATACTTGGTTCTTGACAGATTCAAGCTGCCCTTCAAGGCTTTACAAGGAGGGCCCCACATATACAGCACCTTTTTCGGTATTCTACGTTTCTGTTGGCTTCAAATTGACCCATTGCTCATTATGTACCACCTGCCGGTGATAGTCACCAGTGGGTGGAACAATGACTCAACTGTAAGCCAACAAAGACATGAACACCGAAAATAGGTGCTGGATATGCGGGACCATCCTGTATTAGTTACTAGTGCTAGTGCTTGGGTCCATAGCTTTAGCTGCTCTTGTACCTTTTAGAATTTTGTCGTATGTTTGGAGCCTACTGCTCGTATATCAGTTATGTTTAGTTCATGGATGATAACCATGTAGAACAATCTTTTGACTTGCCTCTTACCTGCTTGATCATGCCATTTCATCTTGACCCCTTCTGTGCTGGTGATATCTGTCCTAATTACAACCTGATCTGATGTGTGTGTGTGTGTATGCAATGACAGTGTTTTATGTAATTATATGTTGCCAGTTTTTGGCTTGCTATATTCCAGTCATGGCTCTGCTCTTGGCTAAATATGGAGATAATCTTTTGTGCCATTTTTTGACAACACTTCTCGGCTGCCCGTATTAGGTTTAAACCTGCTTGAAGTCTGCCATACTTGATAACTGCTTCCTCCAATCTGGAAGGGACATTATGTCCCTAGTCTCTACTTTCCACAGCTATCATGCTTCTGAATGCGAACTTGATTGGTGAGAGTTGCCCAGGTCTCATCTGATGCATGCTTACAACATTCAAGGAACAACTGTTTTAGAGTATGTGAATAAAGGCTGTATACAGCAAACCATTGCTGTTAGAGGTTATAGGTAGGGACACACATGGCATTTGTCAGTATGGCCTTCTCATTTTTCTTATTGCAGAAAGTTTCTTTTTTAACTTCAGATTTTTTCTAAAGCATTTGTGTATACATCTGCTTTTAATAGTTTTGTCACTGAAAATAGATTTGCATGTTTTTACAAAACATAAAATATATAAAATATTAGCTAATTATAATTTCCGTTGTAAGGATCACATTTAATTTTTTTTTTTATAAATTTTAGACCTTACCAGTTTTTATTCTTTATTTAATAAACAACTTGAGTCTCATAATTATTACTAATTTAAATTTTATTAAAATTGTTATCTTAGAAAACACAGGCTACATTTGGATTTGTGATACTGGCATTATCTTTTCAGCTATTTTTTTGATATGTTGCATGTATATAAATTACATGGGAAAGTGGAAAAGAATTCTTCCTCTGTAAGCCATGCATATCATAAGAGAACTAAAATGCTGGGAGCAAGGGGCTAGTAACCCCTTCTGTATAAATTACTAAATTTAAAAAGAAAAACTTTCATTTTTCTTTTTAGGTCACCCTGCCTTGGTGGGATACAGCCAGTTTGTTGAAAAAAAAAATAAAAGTGCATAATTTCTTAATAATCAATTGTCTATGAAATATGCTTTACCTCAATTTATTTACTGTTTCTGTTGTAGGTTCAAGTGGGTGTACAACAGCCAAGTCACCAAAGAGCTTGTGGTAATGGAATTTATTCTGCATCTTGTCTCATGAGTCACACCTGCAATGCGAACTGTTCTCCATTTTTCTATGGTAAGACTGAAATTGTGAGAGCAATGCACTTCATCCCAGCTGGCAAGCCATTAACCATGCAGCATGTTGCACATGTACATTGCTCATGCGAGACTTGTAAAATAAGTCAGGAACACCCCACAAAATTTCCACGAATATTAATTCTAAGGTGCATAAATTGTGATGATGGCATTAGCCCTGTCACTAAAGTATGTCCTAAGTGCCATCTAAACTATGGTGAAGCAGAAGGGGCAGCTGTTGCAGAAGAAGAAGGGGCAGCTGTTGCAGAAGAAGAAGGGGCAGCTGTTGCAGAAGCAGAAGGGGCAGCTGTTGCAGAAGAAGAAGGGGCAGCTGTTGCAGAAGCAGAAGGGGCAACTGTTGCAGAAGCAGAAGGGGCAACTGTTGCACCTTACAACTATATGGAGATCAAAAGGAAAATAGAAAAAGTTCAGTTACAATATGTGGTTGTCATGCAATTTTGCTATACCAACATCAGCTGCTCTGATAAAGAGTTAAAGGTAGTGCGCCTTTTGATCAAACTTTTATGTAAGTATGTGAAACAGCCATGTCATCTTCTCATAAATGCAACAAATACACTGCGCTTTCTCTGTGACAAGCGTGGCTCTTGTGTTTATTTTAAACATGATTTGGACTCGCCGTGTCCAGTTTCATAGAGTCAAACTAAGAAAATAAGGCATTGCATATGAAGCTTTTATTAGGATAATCTTTCCTTCTACAGAGCTTCATTAAGCTCTATAAAGCAAAAAGTTTTCCTAATTATAACTTGTTGAGCAGGCCTTTTTTTTTTTTTTTTTTTTTTTTTTAAACATTTTGGCAGTATGCCATTTGGATCCAATTAAGATACTGGTATTACAAAGCATTACTAAAAATCTGTCTCTTATATAAAAGAGAAAGTGATAATAGATCTATTAAATACGCTTCTGCAAATTTTCCTTCAAAGTCGCTTAAATATGATGGTTTTTGAACGTGTTGCATTGTATTTTAAGTTGTATAATGAGAAATCACATTTTTCATGCTGTTTTTTCTGTATATGGTATTAACCAAGAAAACAGGAAGCTTTTGTCCTATATTTGAAAATTTAACAATATACTATATAGCATTAAAACGTGTGTAGCTTGAATATATTCTGTTTTCCTTTAACAATGATAATAATAAGCATATATATAAATATATATCTTATAGATTCAGAGAGACAGTTAAAAATGCTCAGAGGAAAAAATATTTTGATTTCTCTCTGAAACTCTGAATATTCCACTTCTATTACAATATATAAATCTGTATCTTATTATAATCATAGTATATAGACATAACACTTGAATATTGCATATATAATCATATAACAATTTGCAGTTCTTTACTACTAAGAGTATACTGAAAATTTTTGTGATAATCAGTAGTTTTATATTTACATCAGTAATGAGTTAATATTTGCCCATTGTGTACCACACTACTTCAGTTTTTGTTAGTTAGGAATATTCAGAATTCTGTATGCCTTGCTCTTCAGTGATATAATCTGCCTTTAAATGATTGTAAATAAAATAAATTTTTATTTTCAAAAAAGTATAAGTATTATATAATTAGATATTTATTAAATACTTTATGGAATGTTCATGGGATGACTAGACTAGAACTAAAGTGACTTGATATTCTATAGTTGTGGTTGGATTATTTGCATACAAAGTTTAATATAATTCAGTTGTCTGAAGATCAGTTTATTAATTGTAATGATTAGGTTAAGTCCTAGGTACACCTACCATCCGACTTACGACCGAGCTTGTTTCTGACTAACCGGTCGTTAGTCAAAGTGGACGTAAGTCGAACCTTACTACTAAATATCAGCATCATATTATGTAATGATTTTATTTTGTTTTATTTTTGTATTTAATTTTTTACTTTACTTTTTATACTGCTAGTACTGTATTTTATACTGTAAGGTTTAGGAGAAACATTGTGTATAACACAGACAGTTGTTTATTTCCCAAAACATTTATATGGTGGTTATTGTCACAGGGTGTGCACTGTACTACTGTGCTGAACCTACTACTCTGGCATAAATATTACTCAGAACAACTGACACAACATTTCATAACAGGGGACAGAAAACAGTTTCTCATTATGACCCATGATTAGATTATTAAGTGAGCTTATTAGCTATGATGAATTTACTATCTTTGGTGGGTGTGCAGCACTGACCTAGCACCCGAATCTGCACACAGAAATCACCCTACGAAAGTAAAAGACTGGGTAGGCAGTGCAAAATACCCCCAATGAAAAGCAGGGGCACCATTGGTACACTAAGAGAAAACACCATGTGTCTGGGGCCCAAGACTGTTCAACAGCCTCCCACCATGTATGAGAAGAATTACCAATAGGCCCCTGGGAGGGAGCTGGACAGATACTTATTTGGTGCCAGATCAATTGGGCTGTGGTTCATACATTGGACCACATGTGGCCAGCAGTAACACCCTGGTTGATGAGGCCCTGATCCACTGGGAAGCCTGGTTATGGACCGGGCCGCAGGGGCGTTGATCTATGGAATACCCTCCAGGTAGACCTCAGGCAGGTAGCACACCCAGAATCTATGCCCCTGATGAGATAAGAGTGCCTAGAATGCTGCCCTGTGGCACCCCTATGTTGATAGGTTGAAATGAAATATTTTTGTTTTATTAACACAGAGGCTGTTTCCCACAGAGGTAGGGTGACCTGAAAAAGAAGAAACATTTTCACCATCATTCACTCCATCACTGTCTTGCCAGAGGCTCATCTACACTATAGCTAAAAAGCTGCAACATATCTCCATAAATGGCCACATGGTGTCTTTCATTGAGGTAGGACTATATGTATAAGCATAGCCTCTGATTCTGTATTGTTCTAATTTAGGCTGCAAGATGGTGTGATCTAATGTATCTAAAAGTTTATTTAGATTAGTAAAGAAGCTCATTGGATATTCTTTTACTTTTTTAGAGATGAATCGATTGAGTCAAGCATTTTACTGCATAATTTGTACTTTTTCATGGCCAGAAACCATACTGGCAAGGATTTAGAATTTTGTATTATATTTAGTCATCATTTCATACAATTATTTATGTATTTTTTATATAATAATAGTAAGTTAAATATTGGTCTTCAGTTCTTGGTTTCAGTTGGGTCTCAACCTTTGTGGACTAGCATAACACATGCTTGCATAATTATGTTTGGGTGAGGCTTGGGTTTTAAAAATCTGTTGAACAGTGTTGCAGTAATGTGTATTAACTCTTGAACAATATATGAGAATGTTAGCACATGCATTGCATACTTGTGAGCTTAACAGTATTTACATGTTAACTACATATCTGTACTGCATAAAAGAAATAAATATTTAATAATACTAATATCTTTGTTTCTACATTATTATTATTATAATCAAAAAGAAGCGCTAAGCCACAAGGACTATACAGCTTTGTTTCTACAAGTATATGTACAAGGCTTAGCTGAATTTAAAAATATTAACTTTGTTGTTTGCTCTTTTATTTAACGAGTGTTACTGAAGATATTAAACAGTTTATAGTTTGCATATGTATTTTATTCTGCTATAATTACATTTTGTAAAATAATTTACACGTGTAATATTGCCCTCAGTACTACACTACAAATGAAATGTGTGTTTAATGTTTCGATGTTTAATAACACTCATTTAATTTCTGGATATAACCTCCAGTTTTTAATTTTTAATTGTAGTTTTGCTTGTTTATCTTTAGAAATTTGTTTTGTTTAATCTTGTAGTTATTGTTTATGTCTAATAAAGTTGATAACTTAATCTTCATTGATTTTATTTTTATGACGTGAAGTTACAGTTCTGTGCTCGTACTTTTGTAATACTGACTCATGAAATCGTAATAATGTAATTACAGACAAATTGCAGAATGGGTCGGGTGTGTACCCATGACAGGTGAGTCTGGCTGTCAGTTGTAAAACTCACCTGCCATGGGTTCAAGTTCCACCTATTTTGTAATTTGACTTTTTTTTTGAATACTGCATTACCTGGGCTACCCAAAACACTTTACATAATGGATGCACTTCAAGTAAGGTGCCATGATGTCAGTAAAGGGCTCTGGATCCAAGAAGTTACTGATCTCCTCGGATTGAATTTAATTGCCTCCCATTTCCCAGAAGTCGTCAGGTTCATAGCTGCTTAATCCTATGGGTTTAGCACTCCCCCTTTATAATAGTAATATCTGGTTGGTACGGGTTTAGCGTTTCCTACGAATGTAATAATGTAATGGATGTTGTAGCCAAAATCTTGTTTATGAAAACAAATTTAGTTATTTCATGAACATTGTGAATGAAAAATATGATTATTATACCATGAATATTATACTGTAATAATGTCTACTCAGTGAGTGGACATTATTACAGTATATTAATCTACGTGCCTCTGGCAAGACGGTGATAGGGTGAATGATGGTGAAAGTGCTTCTTTTTTTGGATTACCCTATCTCGATGGGAGACAGCCAGTGTGCCAAAAAAATCATTAAGGGTTATAGGAGTTGTTCAGTGCACAGAGAATGGGAGATAATTAGGTTAGATCGAAGGAGGAGGATAAATACAGCTCTTCGGATCAAGAACCCTTCATCGATGTGAGGGAGAAGTGGGCAATAATATAAGTGACCAATACTGGAACACCTTCACCTGGTTAAAAACCAAGGTTCATAAAGGTATGGTTAATGGGGTTTAAAACCTATCGACTACATAAGGGGGTAAGGTCATTAAGGTAGTACGTAGCCTGTTCACCTCCAGACTAAGAATACTTCAATTACCTAAAATAATGATTAAAACAACCTTGGTGTATATTTGAAGCTCGTGGTTCAGCAGTAACATTGGATCACAAATGGAAGTCCTAGGCTTCATTCCGAAGTGGGGGGGCCCCTCAAGGAAGGGTCCTTGATGTTGGGGAGGGGCTCTTGATCTAGGGAATTGGATCTGTGCTCCAGTTCCCTGAATTAAGCCTGAATACCTTACACATCCATCCCCTCAAGGCGCTGCATAATTCTACGGGTTTAGCGCTTCCCCTTGGTTGTAATAATAATCTTAAGCGGGGAAAAAATGTTTGGCATGTTCCTTGACACCTGTTGCCCCTGTTAACCTAGCCGTAAGTAGGTACCTGGGTGTTAGTAAACTGTTGTGGGGTTACATCCTGGGATCCCCTCAAGGAAGGTTCTTGATGCTGGTGAAGGGCTCTTGATCTAGGGAATTGGATCTGTTCTCCAGTTCCCTGAATTAAACCTGAATACCTTCCACATTCCCCCACAGGCGCTGTATGATCCTTCGGATTTAGCGCTTCTCCTTGATTTTATGATGTTGGTGAGGGGCTCTTGATTTAGGGAATTGGATCTGTGCTCCAGTTCCCCAAATTAAGCCTGAATGCCTTCCACATCCCCCCCCAGGCGCTGTATAATCCTCCGGGTTTAGCGCTTCCCCCTTGATTGTAATAATAATAATCCTTGATTATAATAATGCATCCTGGGAATGAGGATCAGATGACCTCAAGAGAAATAAGCCTCACCGAGTGGCTTTCATGGGTTACTAACTGTCCAGGATAATAAACCGAAAACAAGTGTTTATCCCATGCAAGCAATGTTTTGAGAAAAAGTATGTTGGAAAAAGAGAGACACATAAACACTAATAAGAGACGTTAGAGCAAACAACCTCTTCAGAGACCCACGTCAGGAAGCGTCTTGTTTCTGTGCGTATGTAATCGTGTGTGTATGTCCTCGTGTGTGTACGTCCTTGTGTGCGCGCGCCCTGAACCGTGAGCTTTATCATACCTCTGCTTAAGGCTATGTATGGATTCTGACTCCACTACATCGCTTCCCAAACTATTCCACTTCCTGACTACTCTGTGGCTGAAGAAATACTTCCTAACATCCTTGTGATTCATCTGTGTCTTCAACTTCCAACTGTGTCCCCTTGTTGCTGTGTTCCATCTCTGGAACATTCTGTCTGTCCACCTTGTCAATTCCTCTCAGTATTTTGTATGTCGTTATCATGTCCCCCCTATCTCTCCTATCCTCCAGTGTCTTCAGGTCGATTTCCCTTAACCTCTCCTCGTAGGACATACCTCTTAGCTCTGGAACTAGTCTTGTGCGCCCTCGTGTGTGTGTGTGTGTGCCCTTGTGTGTGTGTGCACGCTCTTGTGTGTGTGTGCGCCCTCGTGTGTGTGCACCCTCGTGTGTGTGCGCCCTCGTGTGTGTGTGCGCCCTCGCGTGGGTGTATGACTTGGAGTTCCCCCACTTAATATTTATATTTATATACAATTGTGACTGGATGTGGCTCATTTGATGCTGGTGAGGGGCTATTGATCTAGGGAATTGGATCTTTGCTCCAATTCCCTGAATGGAAATAAGTCACTGACTTTTTTGGGTTATCCTAGGTTCTCTACACATATGCTGCTATGTATGATAATCTATGTAACTGTATTTGTGTATACCTGAATAAACTTACTTAGGTGAGCCTGAATACCTTCCATCCCTTTTACCCTCAGGCGCTGTATAATCCCTACGGGATTAGCGCTCTCCCACGATAATAATCAGTATCATACAAGTGTCGGTATATATATATATATATATATATATATATATATATATATATATATATATATATATATATATATATATATATATATATATATATATATATATCAGATAACTGGATATATTCAGGACCATACAAATGGCGGTGTGAGGTGTAGGCGATGCTGTGTTATTGTACCTGGCAGCAGATCTACTTGGAGTTCATTACCTTTGTAACTAGTTCAGCTATCATATCTTTGGGGTCCAGTCCCTGGGCCCATTATGTACCTTTGTAATCCTTTGACTACTGCCCACAGGATGGGTATGGGGTGCATAATAAAGATATTAAACTAACTAACGGAAGCCCCTCTGCTCTTAACATATTACATACTATATAGAAAGCCCCTTGCTATTGCAGAGCATTTCGAGGTAAATTAGATAAATTTTGTCCATAGGATGCGACCCACACCAGTCGACTAACACCCAGATACCTACTTACTACCAGGTGAACAATGACAGCAGATGTAAGGAAACATATATATATATATATATATATATATATATATATATATATATATATATATATATATATATATGTCGTGCCGAATATGTAAAACTGGTCAGTTAGCAAGAACTCATTTACATTTAAAATTAAGTCCTTTCTAAAATTTTCTCTTATACATATAAAGATATATTTTTTTCATTAATGTTAATGTAAAAAAAATAAAATTTGCACCAAAAGAATCTTAGAAAACTTACCTAACCTTGTTATAACAAGAACAATTTATTTTAGCCTAACCCAACTAAATATATTTTAGATTTGTTTACAATAATTTAATACTAAACAAACACAGTGAAACATATTTTTTTCGTTAGGTTCAGAATGATTTTGGCGAAATTATTGCATACACAAATTTTCACTTGTCCTATATGGCAAGATGAGCATTGCTATTTAAGCCAAGATTGCAAGTTCTGCCTATTCGGCACGAGATATATATATATATATATATATATATATATATATATATATATATATATATATATATATATATATAGAGTGTGTGTGTGTGTGTGTGTGTGTGTGTGTGTGTGTGTGTGTGTGTGTGTGTGTGTGTGTGTGTGTGTGTGTGTGTGTGTGTGCCGAATAGGTAAAACTTGCTATTTTGGCTTAAATAGCAATGTTTTTCTTGCCGAATAAGGCATGTGAAAATTTGTGTATGCAATAATTTTTCAAAAATCATTTGTGGAAAATTGCATTTATCTGAATGTAACTAATATGTACATAACAGTAAATGATAACAAAGATAATTATTATTTATCAATGTTACATAGACAAGTAGGAATTTGGGACACCTAGGTCGCAAAAAAATGTCCCCCTTCGATACCTACCACTGTCATAACCACAAGTTGCTCTGGATCTATTAATTAAATGAAATATACATACACCAGGAATACTGGTAAATATATAAATTTGTGGACTATATTAAAAATAATAAATGGTTATATATTTACACAATTACATAACAGAAGGAAAATATATCTTAATATCACTCACCAATTTGACTGGATATTAAGTTGTATCATACTCAGAAAAACTTCACTAACTAAATTTATGAAAACCCTGGCCAGAATTATATACAAATCTAGAGAGCTTATCTGAGGTTCCTGGAGCTGTCTTGTCCAGTCGTCTGATATCTCAAGTTATGCAGGAATGCATGTCCAACAATTTCGCCTCCTATTTGAGAGGTGTCAGCCCAATTTTAACCTCTAGAGCACGGAAATTCCTTCCCATTACACTAACGTTGTATCCAATTCAAAACCAAGATGGCGAGTCTCGTCTGCGCTGACGCAGGCTTTCCGTTTTCTATGACATAAATATTATTAAATACAGTATGGCCATCTATTTACATACAAATACTGAATTTCTGGAAAATATATACAGTATTTTCCACACTGCAGCCGGCCGAAGTTCGTTGCTAAACGATTCAAATTACTCCTTCCTTTAGGAGACGATTCCAGCCAGTTCTGGCTTGAGTGGCTGTTCTCCTAGTAGGTCTTACTACGATTTCATCTTCCGACATCACTTGGCCTGCGTTATCTTCCATATCACTCGTGTCATTTTCCCTCAGATTTTCATTTACGTTTGATTGAACACCTAATTCTAAGGAAATCAATTTATTAATTGTGTGTAAACTTTCCTGGCCACGACACAGCACTTTAACATTCCTGACAACACCTTGCGCATCTGGGTACAATGTCAGTACTTTGCCCAGAGGCCACAATGTTCGATGTTGTTCAGTGTCAATTAACACAATGTCACCTGGTTGAATGGTCTGTCGATTTACTGCCTCTGTCGCACCATAAAAGTGTTCACGTAGTGTAAGAAGATATTCCTTACGCCACACATTAGACCAATGATCAATTACTTTATTTAACATTTTAAGTTTATTACACAACACTGCCGCATCATTGTAATCTTCATCACTTTCTTCCGGATTATCTCTATAGACAGGGGCAGCTTCCAATTTCCTTCCACGTATTAGGTTAGAAGGTGTTAATACATCTGCATCAGGTGTATCACTCATGTACGAGAGAGGCCTATTATTTATACGATTTTCTGCCTCCACTAACACTGCACGGAATTCTTCCAAATTAATTCTCTTCCGGTGTAGTACTTTGCGGAGACACCTCTTCACTATGCCTATCAGTCTTTTGTACAGCCCCCCCTGCCAAGGGGCTCTAGGAGTAATAAATTTCCAGGTACACCCTCGCTGGGTTAACAGAGATTGAACATCGTTACTATTATTTAATTCTATCAAGTGTTGAGCACCTGCTACAAAATCTGGCATCCACACGGCGACATATTACACGAGATTTAATCACCCTTTTTACACTTTGCCGTCCTTGTGGAATCCAGAAAGTTTCCCTAATACAATTTAAGGTATCTTGTACCCCACCATGCATTACATTTTTATGGGCATTTAGAACAATTAAATTTGTTAGATGATGAGTTTTGGGCAGTAAGATAGGGTGTTTAGCATAATCACCCAATTCAGCATTTTGTAACCTACCTCTGCACCTAATTACATTGTTCTCTAAATACAGCCCCAATTTCTCTATTATGGAACCTTTCACAATTTTTCTTTCCATCATCAATTTAATCTCATTTCCATAGATTTCCTCCTGTACCCTCTTTATCCAATATTCAAGAGGATGTGAAAACTTATATGATATATTCATCTTGTTTAGAAATTTAAACACCAACTTAGTTACATTGATTAGTTTGGGTAAAGAAGAATACCTATTTATATCAATGGCTAAGGAAGGACAAACTATTGGAGCAGTGGTCACAGTAATTTCAACAGGAGCAATATACGCCTTTTGTACAGGCCAATTAGCTTTATTTACCAACCAGCTCGGTCCTTTAAACCATGATACAGCATTTACAAATTTAGCATAAGGTAAACCTCGAGACAAGAAATCAGCTGGATTCTCCTCACCAGGTATATGATTAAATGTTAACATATGCTGACCCAAACTATTATACTTCTCTTGCATCTGATTAATTTCAGCAACTCTGTTTTGTACGTACACAATTTTACTGTTTCCATTATGAATCCATTGTAAGGATACCTCATTATCAGACCAAATTACAGTGTCGCTAATATTTATCTCCTGCAACTTATTTCTTATATAATTAGCTAATTTGACACCTACATAAATGGCTGTTAATTCCAACTGAGGCAAGGTACGTGATTTAATTGGAGACACTTTAGCCTTAGACATAACAAGAGAAATAACACTATTACATTGAAGGTAAGCAACTGCTCCATATGCCAATTTTGAAGCATCACAAAAAATGTGGAGTACATTTTTCCCATTTGGATTGGCCACCTGGCGTGGGAACTCCAACATTGGAATTTTTTCATAATCACCAATTAATTCATCCCACCTGTTAATGAATTCCTCAGGTAGAATTTCATCCCAAGCACATTTAAGTTTCCATGCTTCCTGAATTAATAATTTCCCTCTTATAGTAAGGGGTGACACTAAACCTAGTGGATCAAAACATTTGGAAACTTCAGCAAGCAAAACTCTCTTAGTTAATTTATTGGGCATACTGTAATTATTAGGTTTTAACATTAACAAATCTCTCTCAGTATCCCAAATTAAACCCAATACATTACTACATTTTGGCACTTCATCTCCAGGGTAATCTTTACTTATTTTGTCCTTCAATTTGGACGAATTACTATTCCATTCTCTCAGAGGCATATTTGCACTTTGCATTATTTTATTAGCCTCTCCATAAGTCATTAACAGTTCCTCTTCAGTTGACGTCACACCCAGGAAATTGTCCACATAAAATTGTTTGCTCATTACTTTACTCAATGGACTTCCCGTACATTTAAGGTGTGCATTTATCACTTGAAGTAGGAACGGACTGGATGTAGCACCAAATAATACGCTCCTAAAGCGAAAGGTTTTCAGAGGGCTAAGTGGGTCAATAGGATTCTCAGACCATAAGAAGTGGGTACAATTCTGGTCAGCCTCTTGTAAACCCACTCTTAGGAAAGCTTTACTTATGTCAGCCATAAAGGCATAATGCTTCACTCTGAAATTTAATAAGATATCTCCTAATTTTTCCGTCAACGACGGACCTGTCATCAAACAGTCATTTAAACTAGGTACATTTTTGTTACTCCTGGCACTACAATTAAACACAATTCTCAGAGGAGTGGTCTTAGAATCCTTCTTCACTCCGTGATGTGGCAAATAGTGACCATAAATTTTGGCTTGCTCAGGAGGTACCTCTTCTATAAATTTATTAATTAACTGCTCAGCAATTATATCATTATAGGCAGTTAACAATTCTGGTGTCTTACTCAGTTCGCGGAGCTGAGCCTTTAATTGTCCATATGCCATTCTGTAATTAGTGGGCAATTCTGGATGGTTCAGTCTCCACGGAAGTCGTACCCAGTATTGTCCAGATTCAAATTTTACATCTCTCAGGTACTGCTCCTGTGTAAAAGAATCGTCTGGACTTTCTTCATTTACATTTATTCCAATGCTGTCTAATTCCCACAATTTATGCACTTGCTCAACACCATCCTCTATGGAAGAATTATACTGGGGTACGATTTCATGAGTAAGACACACAGTTATGGTATTTGTAGTTTCCTCTAGTCATGAATTATTATTACGAGGAATCCTACCATACATTACATGGCCTCCTGCAGTCTTCAAAAGGGTGACACCACATTTCTTTACCATACCCTTTACAAAGGAGGCATAATAGTCACTACCTATCAAAATATTTATTGGGCCTACAGAATCATCACTTACACCAGAAGGTGCTAAATTTACATTATGTGAAAGTCTTTCTGTAGCTTTACTAAGCCCTACTGTAGATATTTTCTCTGGAAGTCTATCTACAATTACTGCATTAACACGTTTTTTCTCATTGCCCAACCTGACAGTTACATAAACAGTGTCATACAATTGAGACCTTTTATCCGAGAGAAAACCAGATAATTTTAAAGTTGTGGGATCTCCCATCTGTACTTTCATACCATCAAGACATTTACGTTTTATGAAAGTACGCTGGGATCCCTGGTCCAATAATGCAGTTACATTTTTTGATTTATGCCTTTTATCATCAATTTTTACCTGTAACACAGGTAAGGCTACTTCAGCAAAACCATCATTATTAACATTAGCAGCAATTTTTACATTAGCCACTGTTGTGTCAGGATTGTCAACATTATCATTATTATCAACATTATCATATAGACCTTTACACATGACTATATGGTGTCTTCCTTTGTGACATTGATAACAGAAGTTTAATTTGGCATAACAATCCTTTACATTGTGATTACCCAAACACCTGATACATCTGTCAAGTTCCTCCAATCTTTCAACTTTATCATTCCATGAATTGTATGCATTGCAATTCTTAGAAAAATGAGTACCCTTGCAGAAGAGACAATCTCTCTTTTCTTTGACTGGTTTCTTATTAACTGGGCTACTCTTAGGAGGGTACTTATTCTTCTTACCTTGTGGAGAATCATTATTTCTGATTCCTGTTCCTTGATATGCCCCTATGTAACTCCTTTTAGGAAATGAATTTTGATTAACATTAGGATAATTTTTCCCTTTGTGAAACTTGGCAGATACCTCAGAGTTATCACGTGTTGCATCTTTAAAATGAGTTAGTTGGCTGGTCTGCAACTGAACAATTAATTCTTGTAGACCTAGTCTTATTTCCTCCAGACCAAAATAACCCTTGTGATATTTGTTGGAGTTCCATTCAAGTGTTTTATAGTTTAATTTATTCTGTACAATGGCACTCAATAACCAGTCTGATTCCTTCAGATTATATTTATTACTTAATGTTTTGAGAGTGCTCTCCAGTTTAACTCTAAACTGCTGTAAACCTTTGTAAGTGTGATCTGGAGATTTTAAATTAATAATGATATTCACTAGATCCAACCTACTTTGTTCTATATTACCATAAGTGACTTTCAACAAGTCAACTGCTTCCTTGTAAGAGTCATTTACATTGGGAAAGGCTTGTATGAGTATGTGAGCATCTCATACCTGTCCTTTGAGGTAAAATAATTTAGTTACACAGGCTAGGTCACTCCTGTCATGCACAGCTGCTTTAAAAATTGACCAAAATTCCTCCCAGTTTTCTCCAGGATTAAACACAGGTAAACATAGTTCTGGGAGTTTTGGCAAAGACATATTATTTGTTGGAGCAGACTGATTAACTGCCTGGTTTACACATTTTAATTTATTCAAGACCTGACTTTTACAAGAAAGAATCTTTTCTTCTAATTCATAATACTGATTAATCATAAGATCTACTTCAGTCTCATCTACACAGTTTACTAACAAATCTCCTTCATATTTGTTGTAATATAATTTGTATGAATCATATCTATTACCTAAAGCATCTAAATACAATTTTAAATCATCAGTATTCACAGTTTCTTGATTCATTAATTCCAAACATTTATTGTATGCTTTTGTTACATGACCCTTTCTAGCTTTCAGAGATGCTTTCTTTACTCTATATTCCATATGTTTGTCTTCTACATTAATTTCCTCATTTTCAGCCATGATGCAATGTATTAAATTCAACCCAATTAATAACACTGATTACAACTCACAACACTGACACAACCTACCTTTGAATAAATCCCAGCTACTTGAGCTTAGCAATTACACATGCAAGAAATTATAATATAAATGTTTAATACAAACCTGTGCTTATCAAAATTAATATTACACATCTTGCCAGAATTTGGCATAGCATCACAATATAATCTTTAGCCATATCAATTACACATACACTGACATAAATCTTGGCCAGAATTGTCTTATCAAATTGCCAGAATTTGGCATAGCAAAATTAATATACACATTAATATAATTAGTTACACTTGGCTTATCAATTACACATACATTGATATAAATCTTGGCCAGAATTGTCTTATCAAATTATTATACAAATACATTAATATAAATCCTAGCCACTTTGGCTTTGCAAAATTAATATACACATTATACACATTAATATAACTTAGTTACACTTGACTTATCCAAATTAATATTGTAATAATTATAATCCACTATACATTAAGTAAATTTGTGAACTTAACGTCCACCTCCTTCTGTTATTTCACATATAATTATTAAGTAATTAACTAATTAATGACTTCACTAATTACATCCGGTTCGAAGGACCAACAGGCAAATTAAATGTGGAAAATTGCAATTATCTGTATGTAACTCATTATGTACATAACAGTAAATAACAAAGATAATTATTATTTATCAATGTTAATAGACAAGTAGGAATTTGGGACACCTAGGTCGCAAAAAACGTCCCCCCCTCGACACCTACCACTGTCATATCCACAAGTTGTTCTGGACCTATTACTAAATGAAATCTACATACACCAGGAATGTTGGTAAATATATAAATTTGTGGACTGTACATTAAAAATAATAAATGGTTATATATATACACAATTACATAACAGAAGGAAAATATATCTTAATATCACTCACCAATTTGACTGGAGATTAATGTGTATCATACTCAGAAAACCTCACTCTAACTAAATCTATGAAAATAATGCTGGCCAGAATTACACACAAATCTAGAGAGCTTATCTGAGGTTCCTGGAGCTGTCTTGTCCAGTCGTCTGATATCTCAAGTTATGCAGGAATGCATGTCCAACAATTTCGCCTCCTATTTGAGAGGTGTCAACCCAATTTTAACCTCTAGAGCACGAAAATTCCTTCCCATTACACTAACGTTGCATCCAATTCAAAACCAAGATGGCGAGTCTCAAGCTAAATTATACTGCGATTCTTTTAATAATGTTAGGTAAGCTTTCTAGGTTCTCTCTCTCCCTGCTCCATAAGTTTTATCATACCTTTTCTTAAACGTATGTATGGTACCTGCCTCCACTACCTCACTTTCCAGATTATTCCAGTTCATGACAACTCTATGACTGAAAAAATACTTCCTAACATCCATGTGACTCACCTGAGTCTTCAACTTCCAAATGTGACCCCTTATTACTGTGACCCATTATTACTGTGACCCATTATTACTCTGTCTCATCTCTGGAACATCCTGTCTCTGTCCACCTTGTCGACTCCTGTCAGTATTTTATATGTCATCATCATATCCCCCCATCCCTCCTGTCCTCCAGTGTCGTCAGGTCGAGTTCTCTTAACCTCTCCTCGTAGGACATACTCCTTAGCTCCGGGGCTAGTCCTGTTGCAAACCTTTGCACTTTCTCTAGTTACAGCACAAGTGTTGAACAAAATAAAATAGAAAAGCTGGAGGAAAAGAAAAAGAAAAATCAAGCTACCTCTTAATCACAGGTGCTCCTCCAGAGTTACTAATTAATGAACACAATAAGAACCACGAATCACACTGATAAATTTTTCACAAAGATCAATTTTACTCATCAGTGAATGTCTCTGGACCATGAAATATACTTTAATTACGTAACTCTTCAGTTTTTAGATATATCAACTTAAAGATACACTGCGTTTAGTGCTTAATAAAAGAGGATTACACAGTATTTTGCTGAATAATAAAATAGTACATTCGCAGTTTGTTTGGCATTTATCCATTCTATACAGTTGCTTATGTTCTCTTCATTATTGTTCTAAAATAACACCATGGGACTTTTAGGCTTGGAAACATGCAGATAAATGTTGTACTATTCCTATTAATGTGCAGACATTCATATGAAATCACATTCGTTTTCTTATCGACTGTTTTCCCTGTAGCATTTATATTGGGAGTCACGAGTGAAGTTCCTGGTAAATTGTCTCACGTCCCAACTTACATAAATTAACATGAAACGGGACTAGCATCTAGAAATGCAAAGTTCGCGGACACGAAATTAGGGATAACTCGCAGCCGCATGTCTGGTTGAATGTTGGAGTATTTGAGGGCACCTACTGGAGAGTTTTTAAGGTTCGTCAGGAAACAGGACAAGTGTTTCCTGACGAGGGTCTTAGTTATATGATGACCCACCACTGGAGCTTTTGGTCATCTAACCGAGGCCTTCCGCTGGCTTACCGGTCCACCCCTTTAAAATTATGGTTATGATTATAAATATTTCATTTTGACCCATAAATTATCGTGTAATACAGCAAGATTTTCACAGAGTGATTTATTAGTGTGGACAAGTGACGAGTTATGCGTTTTTGTTAAAACATTGCCAGATATTAATTTAAAGCGCTGAGAAACCCGCTAGTTTAACCACTGCCCTGGGAATGTTGACGAGCAGTGTCATAAAGTGTAGCAAATATCTAGCTGCGAACAGCAAAGCTAACAGAAAATTAAATGTTATATCTAATAAAACTCAAGTATACAATTCCTAAAACAATAAGGACACCTTAATAATAATAACAATAATTATAATGTAATAATATAATAATAAATATAATAAATAATTATTATTACTGTTTCAATTAATATTTATATCTTTTGGGAAATGCTAAACCGGCTGGGGTCACGCAGCATCTAGACTCTAGGTCGTAATGTCTTTTTTAAGATCGATTTAAGGAAGGGTATAGTCGGCTTCCTTGAATCACGAGTCTCTCACCGGTGTCAAGGAACCTCCCACGAGAATGAGGACTCATGACACACTTGCCAGACCTCACTTCGAATATACTGTCCAGTTTTGATCCCCGAGGAGCATTAAAGGCGATGACTGACCAGACATAGTACATGAATCGACAGTGATCGCAGCATTAAAATTTTTACACTATGAAGAAAGGCTTTGAACACTTAATCTGTTCTCCCTTAGGAATTTAAGACTACGAAGATAATTAAAATAAATGACATAAATACGAAGTATATACACCGCTAAGCTATAAAATAATGCAAAGGGACGACACAGAATTCTGAGACAAGAGATATCTCACCGTCATAGAACACAAACATTCACCTTCCCTCCTCCCTCCCCGAGTCTGCGAGTGCAAAAAATACTACACTGAATTTAAAATAGATAAACAAATACTTTGCAGATAGTAGATTTAACTTGCTATAATAAAAGGGATCGTCGTGACCGCTGGAAGGCTGACACTGGATCACCCGCTACAGTAAGCAATCGGTTGAAGATCAGCCACCTAAGACTTAGTAATACCAGCAGTAATATAGGTAGTAGTAGGCACAAGAATTAGCTGTTCTTGCTGGGTTAGGGATAGATTGCTAGCGTTATATAAACGAAAGCAAAGAGTGTAATTCAAGGGAGCCCCTAAGCTAAAATATTAACTGAAGTCATTAAATGCAGGAAAACTTTTACTGGAGCACTGTCTCACCCGCGGGAAGGTGAATATGGCCATGTACGCTTTCTGCATAGTCACCCAGGTAGTGGCAACAACAATAATAATAGTAGTAGTACTGGTGGTAGAAGTTGGAACTACAATTTCACCTTTCCTATAAATATCTTTGCACCTTTTCAATCCATGATTATTCTCTTCACTCACTCTTTCAAGATGTGTGACCAGGAGTGGATAGAGGCTACAACACCCCTATCTATATTTCCTATATTATTTTGAAAAAAATTAAGAGGTAACATTTTATCTTTTCTCGTAGATAGTAATCACATACTCGTAGATTTCAAGGCCTTTCCCATTTTTTTCTCTCTCACCACAATAAGTTAATATCCTCAGCACGGTGAGTGTAGAAGCCTGTAATCTTCAGCTTCATCCCTCGTTCTCCATTTTTTCAACCCTTGACAGGATGATTGGTTAACCGCGGCTCCTGTAGGATTTGTGGACACCAACATCCCGTCTGACATGATATTGATCACTAGGTCCTGGGATGACACTAACGTTATTGATCAATACGTCGGAATGGCACCAACAAGATGACACTAACGTTATTGATCAATACGTCGGAATGGCACCAACAAGAGTGTCGATCACTACACCAGACATAGCATTGACATTAATGATAACACTGGCAAGGCAGTGTTGATCACTACGCTTAGAATGACTAACATTATATTTTTGATCATTTCTCCAAGCGTGACATATTGATAACTACGCCTGGGATGATGCTGCCAATATACCACAGATTTTGATTAACATTAAATAACAGGTAAAAAACACCGACAAGTTAATGAATAACGACATATGTCAAACATCTGGGCATCTATATTGAGAGACATCTCGCCCATTACTGGCTACGTAAATCTAATAAAGAGACAAGAATGGAGACTTCTGTAGAAGAGAAAATGGAAGAATTGATAGATGAAGCAGTTTTAGATGTTGTCATATATGGGCGAGGCCCATAAATGAAAGTACATCAGGCCCATAAGGCAGGCCACAGATACAGCAGTGATAAAAGAAGGTATTCTCTGTACTAAACTTTCATGGTGTTGCTGTGTCAGACAAGTATTAGTTTATATCTCTGATCTAATGATAGCTGTCGGACACATCGACGCAATGCAAACTGTAAAGATAATATCTTCAACATCTCCGCTGCAAATCTGTGGCTCACCTTTTGGGATTGACTTTCTACTACTTGTGAGCTCCGCCCCACATGATATTCTGTCTTCTGAGATCATCCAAGTCTCAAGAAGGAGAAATTCATTTGAGCACTATAATGTGGTAATGGTACATAGCTTACGAAACTCAACCCAGCTCAGCGCTCATTGTCAATGATATTTACCAAGTCACTTAACCTGAAGCTATACTTTTGCCTTTTCTACTAATTCAGCATTCTTACCAACCTCCTGAGAAATACGTCTGTGCAATTTTTAGCTTCTTTACCTAACACAAGAAAGGAAGCAATGATACATATGAACAATGACAAGATATCCATGTGAAGAGTATAGTGCCCAGGTTAATACGGTCATAGTAGGGAGGAAAATATATTTATGGAAGCTAAAGAAGAAAAGAATTACAGAGAAAATAACTTGATATGAATAAATAAAAGTAACTAGAGGACGTGTAAGTGGACATTTATATACAACAAAAAAATAAGTAATTAAGACATGACATTGAAAATACCAAATTTTAGGCAAGTGATAAAAATGATGAGAGAAGATGTAAATATATATAAATAATTATTAATTGATAAAGCCAAAAGATAATTTAGTGAGAAATGTAAACAAATATATAAGCTGAAATCCAGGGCACAAACAAGAAAAGAGAGCAGACAATTGTCCACATAAAATGGAGCTTGTCTAACTGATAGATGTGCCAACAAGGCAAACTGTCTTTCCAACAAGGGTTTAAAAACAAATGAAGGTACGGCGGACAGTTACTGACAAAAAACCAACCACACTGACACTACAGAGGACAAGAGAAGGAAGAAATAGTCTACACAGTGAACTATGTCCGTAGAATGAACAAAGCACTGGTTTCTTGGTTAGAAGTTGTAGCATATTTGTGCTGATCAAATCACACAACGGGTGGAGTTTGGCACCCACGGCAGGAGAGTTCTAAGACTCGCCGGCCAGATTATTATTATCATAATCAAGGGAGAAGCGCTAAACCCGGTGGATTATACAGCGCCTGGGGGGGGGGGGATGTGGAAGGCATTCAGGCTTAATTCGGGGAACTGGAGCACAGATTCAATTCCCTAAATCAAGAGCCCCTCACCAACATCAAGGAACCTTCCTTGAGGGGTCGCCGGCCAGAGTGCTTTGTCACCGAGTTTCAGGAATCTTCTGCCATTGGTTCGAGCATTATCCTTTCTGTGATTAGTTTGCCATCGTCTTACATTTATTTCACGAGTCAAATATATACAATATTTAAGTCGGGTATCATGAAATCGTCCAGTTTATACTATATAAATGTTATCACATTTTGCGAAAAAGCTTGAACACCTGGAGGGTGTTCCGGGGGTCAACGCCCCCGCTGGCCGGTTTATGATCATTGTAAGTTTTCTTGGTTTTACTAACATGTGTGTTGTCAGA
This sequence comes from Cherax quadricarinatus, assembly GCF_038502225.1. NCBI lineage: Eukaryota > Metazoa > Arthropoda > Malacostraca > Decapoda > Parastacidae > Cherax > Cherax quadricarinatus. The sequence continues at coordinate 13,643,780 of NC_091325.1, read as the reverse complement.
TAAAAGTAACTTCTCAGCAGCAGATTTGCTCCCTTGTTTGATACTACTACTACTACTACTACTACTAATAATAATAATAATAATAATAATAATAATATATTCTTTAATTGTTATTATTATTAAATTCAAAAACTCCTCATAAGCATTAAGGCTCCACAAAAACTTTCTTACTATGTTTCCTCAGATAACAAAAAAAAAAAAAAATCTATTTAATTCATAAGCATAAGGTGTGTTTTTAGTCTTACCCAACAATAGAGCAGGTATAAGTAATCATATATGTACACATGTTATTATAACCATGGGGGAGCGATAAACCCGTAGGATTATACAGGGGATGATGAAAGGTATTCAGGCTCAATTCAGGGAACTGGAGCACAGCTCCAATTCCGTAGATCAAGAGCCCCTCACTGGCGTCAAGGAACCTCCCTTGAGGGGTTAAGATAATATAGTAACAGTGTAATGAGTATTGATAACTTGTGTGATATAAATGGTAGAGAAAACTGACAAGTTGAAGAATAAGAGACTTGTAATGAAGATTCCCGAGTGTAGCACAAGAGTTTCATTCCTAAAGTGACAACTTGAACAGAGGAACCCATAGGAAGGAAGTGAAACAATTAGAACAAGTGTTGTGTAAATGAAAAGAATAAAAGACAATTCCGTGACTGGAACAATACACAAATAACCACTCACGTAGGAGGATGAAACTTGTGACGACGTTTCGGTCCGACTTTGACAATTAACTAGTCACACGCAGTGACTAGACGATGGTAAAAGTCAGACCGAAAAGTCGTCATAAGTTTCAATCTCCTGCGTGAGAGGTTATTTGTGTACTGTATATTTAGGCAACACACTGAAGAGGGTTCCATTGTAAGTCCGGAAAATGCAGTACTATTTTTCAATTTCAGTTTTATTGTCTCCTTGGAGGTTCATTGGTAGTCATTGTTTCCAAGACGATAAAAAATAATGTACATCTATTTTTTTCAACAAAATCCTGAAAAATCTTAATTACCAGCAAATGATATTTTAGTTAAGACTGTGATGACTAAGGACAAATATACGAGGCTCATTAGCATATAGATGAAAATTTCCTCCTTGGCTTGATGGGAGCTGCATAAGTACACGTAATTAACTGCTAGATGCATATAATTATTATATTTATGGGGAAGCGCAAAGCCCGCAGGGATCATTTGGCACAGCGTGTGGTGAATGGTCAATGGGAAGAAATAAAGTTTGATCAAGGGACAGCTACTGTTTGGTTAATGGGGTTTAAAAGCTCATTCACAGGCTAGGAACTGTATTAGTCATGTACAATTAATTATTTTAGAAGGCTGAGGACTGTATGAGATTTTCACACATTATTTTATAGATTAAGAACTGTGAATAGGAATAAATTATGATATCGGACGTGAAACATTGCATAACAATTTTAAATTAAAAGGAAGTCTTTGACGATGTTTCGGGTCTTCATGAAACATTATCTGGTCACAGCTTGATGTGAAGAAAAGTCACACTGCAGATCATGCCTCTGGTGGGACAACGTTTCGCTCTTTGTTGTCC
>NC_091325.1:13629723-13639723 GCF_038502225.1 Cherax quadricarinatus | reverse complement strand
CTGCCTCCACTACGTCATTTTCTAGGCTATTCCACTGCCTTACAACTCTATGACTGAAGAAATACTTCCTAATATCTCTCTGACTCATTTGTGTCTTCAACTTCCAATTGTGGCCTCTTGTTTCTGTGTCCCCTCCCTGGAACATCCTGTCTTTGTCCACCTTGTCTATTCCACGCAGTATTTTATATGTCGTTATCATGTCTCCCCTGACCCTCCTGTCCTCCAGTGTCGTCAGGCCGATTTCCTTTAATCTTTCTTCATAGGACATTCCCCTTAGCTCTGGAACTAACCTTGTGGCAAACCTTTGTACTTTCTCTAGTTTCTTGACGTGCTTTATCAAGTGCGGGTTCCAAACAGGTGCTGCATACTCCAGTATGGGCCTGACATACACGGTGTACAGTGTCTTGAACGATTCCTTACTAAGGTATCGGAATGCTGTTCTCAGGTTTGCCAGGCACCCATATGCTGCAGCAGTTATCTGATTGATGTGTGCTTCCGGAGACATGCTCGGTGTTATACTCGCCCCAAGATCTTTCTCCTTGAGTGAGGTTTGCAGTCTTTGGCCACCTAGCCTATACTCTGTCTGTGGTCTTCTGTGCCCTTCCACTATCTTCATGACTTTGCATTTGGCAGGATTAAATTCGAGAAGCCATTTGCTGGACCAGGTGTCCAGTCTGTCCAGGTCTCTTTGAAGTCCTGCCTGGTCCTCATCAGATTTAATTCTCCTCATTAACTTCACATCATCTGCAAACAGGGACACTTCTGAGTCTAACCCTTCCATCATGTCGTTCACATATACCAAAAATAGCACTGGTCCTAGGACCGACCCCTGTGGGACCCCGCTCGTCACAGGTGCCCACTGTGATACATCATTACGTACCATGACTCGTTGTTGCCTCCCTGTCAGGTATTCTCTGATCCATTGCAGTGCCCTTCCTGTTATATGCGCCTGATGCTCTAGCTTCTGCACTAATCTCTTGTGAGGAACTGTGTCAAAGGCCTTCTTGCAGTCCAAGAAGATGCAATCAACCCACCCCTCTCTCTCGTGTCTTACTTCTGTTATTTTATCATAAAACTCCAGAAGGTTTGTGACACAGGATTTGCCTTCCGTGAATCCGTGCTGGTTGGCATTTATACTCTTGTTCAGTTCCAGGTGCTCCACCACTCTCCTCCTGATAATCTTCTCCATAATTTTGCATACTATACACGTCAATGACACGGGTCTATAGTTTAGTGCCTCTTTTCTGTCTCCTTTTTTAAAAATGGGAACTACATTTGCCGTCTTCCATACCTCAGGTAGTTGCCCAGTTTCCAGGGACGTGTTGAAGATTGTGGTAAGTGGCACGCACAACATATCTGCTCCCTCTCTAAGGACCCACGGGGAGATGTTGTCCGGTCCCATTGCCTTTGAGGTATCGATGTCCCTTAGCAGTTTCTTCACCTCCTCCTCATCTGTATGTATGTCGTCCAACACTTGTTGGTGTATTCCTTGCTGGTGTCCCCATCTGGTCTGTCCCCCCAGAGTCCTTCCTGTCTCTACTGTAAATACTTCCTTAAATCTCGTGTTGAGCTCCTCACATACCTCTTGATCGTTTCTTGTGAGTTCTCCACCTTCTTTCCTCAGCCTTATCACCTGGTCCTTGACTGTTGTCTTCCTCCTAATGTGGCTATACAGCAGTTTCGGGTCAGATTTGACTTTCGATGCTATGTCGTTTTCATACTGTCGCTGGGCCTCCCTCCTTATCTGTGCATACTCGTTTCTGGCTCTTCTACTAATCTCCTTGTTTTCCTGGGTCCTATGCCTCCTGTACCTTTTCCATTCTCTGTTGCACTTAGTTTTTGCCTCCCTACACCTTCGGGTAAACCAAGGACTCGTTTTGGTCTTCCTATTATTTCTGTTTCCCTTGGGAACAAAACTTTCCTCTGCCTCCTTGCACTTTGTTGCCACATATTCCATCATCTCGTTTACTGATTTTCCTACCATTTCTCTGTCCCACTGAACCTCCTGCAGGAAGTTTCTCATACCTGTGTAGTCCCCCCTTTTATAGTTTGGCCTGTCCCCTTCAGTTCCTGTTACCTTCTCCACTTGTAACTCTACTATATAATCAAAACTCAGAACCACGTGATCGCTAGCTCCAAGGGGCCTCTCGTAAGTGATGTCTTCAATGTCTGAACTGCTCAGGGTGAACACAAGATCCAGTCTTGCTGGCTCATCCTTCCCTCTCTCTCTGGTTGTGTCCCTGACATGTTGATGCATGAGGTTTTCAAGTACCACATCCATCATCTTGGCTCTCCATGTTTTGGGACCCCCATGTGGCTCCAGGTTTTCCCAGTCGATCTCCCTGTGGTTGAAATCTCCCATTACCAGTAACTTTGCTCTGCTCGAGTGAGCTCTTCTTGCCACCTCAGCCAGTGTGTCCACCATCACCCTGTTGTTTTCTTCGTACTCCTCTCTTGGCCTCCTGCAGTTCTGTGGTGGGTTATACATCACTCCAATGACTACTTTATGTTCTCCGGACTGAATTGTACCTACAATGTAGTCTCTTTCTCCAATCATGTCCATGCCTTCCATTTCCTCAAATCCCCATCGGTGTTTTATGAGCAGTGCAACCCCTCCTCCCCCTCTACTCCTCCTATCTTTCCTCAGGATCTGATATCCCGTTGGGAAGATTGTGTCTGTTATTGTCTCAGCGAGTTTTGTTTCTGTGACTGCTATAATGTCTGGGGATTTTTCACTGATTCTTTCGTTCCACTCCTCATGTTTATTCATTATTCCATCCGCGTTTGTGTACCAAACTTTCAGTTTCTTTTCTATCATTGTGGTCATGCAAGAATATTGGGGTTGGGGGAGCGAGAGCCTTGGTGGGGGCCTATATGGGGCTGTGGTGTTGGTGGGGTTTGTGATGATGGGGGTGGGGTCAGAATGCCCATAAGGGACAGCTGTTGGGGTGAGGTTTTTTATATGGGGGTTGGTGGCAGAGGGAACAGTGAGTGGGTTGTAGTATAGGTTGCTCAGTTGTGTTGGGAATGTCGCGGTTGGAGTCTTTTGGTGGGAGATTCTGTGGGGTGTGTTTGCCCTTCCTCCTGTGTCTGGGTCCTGCTCATTTTCGTCATTGCCTCTCGTTCCTCCTTGCGTCTCTGTACCCTCTCTTTCAGTGTAGTCCTTTCTTCTTGTGTTCTGTCGCGGTCGAGGTATACTCTCTTGTACCCCTCTTTGTCCCTCAGTCTTGCTTTCTCTTGCAGAATCCTGGTTCGAACTGATTCTTCCTTGAAAGTTACTCTGACAGGCCGTATCCTTCCACTCGCAAACCACCCAATTCTCTGAAAATTTGTCACCTGGGTCATATCGCCCTCACCTATTGTTTTCATGATGCCTTCAATCATTTTTTTCTCCTCCTGTTTTATTTCTTCAAAGTTGTCCCCCTTGGCTTCTTGGAGCCCGTACACAAAAACTGACCTCGCCCTTTCCTCCTCCCACTGAGTCTCCATCTGCTTCCTCTGAGGCATTTTATTTCCTTCCATTGACATGTTCTTGCCTTCAGTCCCTGTCATATCTGAAACTTCTATTCTCAGTGAACTGTCTTTCATGACCAGCTGTCCCTTGCTACTGCAGTTGGCTGTTAGAATCTCTGCATACAGCATACCTTCATTGTCTTCGGACCTGTCATTTGATCTTAGTGTGCTCCTCGTCTTTTCCCTGGCCCCACGTGGGTCTGATAGGGCCTTCGTGTACGTCATGTCTCAGTTGTTGCTTACCGTCCCCTTGTCTGCGCCTGACATTGAATTTCCTGATGTCACATCTGAATTGTCATTTGTCTCTCTAATCTGTTTCAGGCTTTGCAGTTTCTCTTCTAAGCACTGTATCCTAGCTTCTGCTGCTAAGACCTGTACTTCCCACTTCCTGCACTCTTCGGCTATCTGCTCCTCCATTTTCTTACCAAGCTCTACTATCTTCCTTCCCCACTCTTCCTCCCTTTTTTGGAGCTCTAACTTCCAGTCTTTCCTCCCTGGTTCGTCTACCAGATCTCTGGCTTTCCTTTTTTTTTTTTTTTTTTTTTTTTACCACAGACAGAAGGCTAGAGGAGGGAGAGGGTGCGAGGGGGAGAGAGAAAGGGTAGAAAGAGGGAGAGAGAGAGGAGAGAGAAAGGGTAGAAAGAGGGAGAGAGAGGAGAGAGTATGGGGGTGAGGGATAAGACCAAGGGGGAGAGAGAGAGAAATGTGAGGGGGAGAGAAAGGGTAGAGAGAGGGAGAAAGAGAGGGAGAGAGAGAGAGAAAGGAGGGTGAGGGAAAAGGCTATGAGAGAGAGAAATGGAGAGATGGAGAGAGAAGCCTATAGAGAGAGAGGAGGGTGAGATAGGGTTATGGGAGTGAGGGAGAGAGAGAGAGAGAGAGAGAGAGAGAGAGTGAGAGGGTGAAGACGTGTCACCGTGTGCTCCACAAACTTTCTTAATATTACTTAAATACGAGGGTTGGTGAGGATAAAAACTGTTCAGTGACGTAGTACTACTTACAACACATTAGTACAAGTAAGCCAACTCCTCCACTGAAGTAAATATAAGCAATATCAGTGATATTAAGTGTGGTATGGTGAAGACATGGTGTGAGTGAGGGGACAGCGGCAGGCCTTAGGAGTGACTTCACTATTGCCTTCAGAGTGAGCATCTAATATTATATGTGTTTTGTGCTATGTACTAGCATCTGGTGCTTTATAACAACGTGACTGGTACAATGCAACACAGTGATTTGTGTAACATCTTCCTTTAGTGGAAAAGTGGATAGCATAAACAGTGTTTATTAAGTGATAGTGAGAAGGCAACACTTCCAGCTAGTGGCCCACTGCCGCCCGCCCTCACTACCACCCGGCTATAAACACCCCCACCCACCCAAACTCCACCCCACCCACGACATCACCACCCACCCTCTCTCTCTCCTGCGAACTTCAAACCTACAAGCCTCCTCTGGGATGACTTCACACCGCAAAATAGCAAGATTATCTACGCTATCTGGCTATTGTCCCAGTAGATACTGCAGTGTTTGTGGGTATACCACAAGGGACAAAGTTCTTCTTGAATGTAAGGAGCCTACTTGTTCCAACTACTGCCACACAGACTGCATTCCAGAAGGAGAATTTTGTTGCAGCCAGGTTGAAAATTTCAGAAAATTTAAGGATATCCATAATCCTGTGGTATATGTGGATACAAGCCTGGAGCTACAGGAGGAAGGTTCAGAAGTCCTACCTCAGGGACTCCTGTCCAAAGATCAAGACTGCCCTCTTGGGCTGTGTTGTAAAGTTGCAGCTAAGATAATCCATCACAGGGAAGCACTTCATGAGCTCCTCAAATCATTAGATAACCTACAAGCTATTGTAGAAGGCCAGTGCAAGCCTGCATCAAGTGACGTAAGCTGCTCAGCTGATGGCGACACTATTGACAAAGACTGGAAGTCCCACACTGAGCTTAACTCAGGGGTAAACAACTGGTGGAATTCTGTCATCGCTAAGGTCCCACAGACTGACAGAGTTCAAAACACTACCTTTGGGAATTCTAACACAATTCCTCTGACCACCACAGAGGGAACAAATCCTCTTCCCAGCAACGTGGCAAGCCTTGGATCTGTTAATTCTCCTACACCTGACATCTCTGCTTCAGCCACTGCCAGTCTACTTGACAGTGCACATACCATCTCTGATCCTACACCTGTCAGCACACCTGCCGATACTATTCTAGAATCTGGTAGTAGTGCTTCGACAGCAAGTTCTGAGCCAGGAGCTTCTCCACCAGAGAACGGTGCAGTTAGTGATCAGGGAACTATCACTGCACCTGATCACCTACTGCGCCGAAGTACGAACAGCAGGGACACATCTGTCAGAACTGGTAGAGGGCGGGGTAGAGGACGTGGAGGAGGACGTGGAGGAGGAAGACATCCACAGCCGTCTCACCCTCCACTAACACAGTTCCAGCGGCAGAATCTGAGGACAAATCTGCGAAACACAGGAGGTGCAACAAATCCTAGTCCACCCTCCCAGGCACCTAGGCTGTGCTCTCGCTGTCACCGGAAGGGGCACTCTGCCAACAACTGCCTGCGAGATACCAGGTGTAATTACTGCTACAAGAAAGGACATAAGGAGGACCAGTGTCGGAAGAAAAAGGAACTTGACAGACAGGGCCACCTGTTTAGAGACCTGTTCTCAGAACAAACCAGCAGGATCTCTGAATTGGTAAACACTCTCACACGTCACCCACTTAGCTACTCCTATCCCAGCCCAGCAGGTGGGATTGGGCCTTATACACGACCACAGACCTACATCCCTGCAGCTGCCTCAGTACCCTACCTCTCTCAAGGGCAGGCACCTTACATTCCCTACACACCCACCACCTCAAGCTGACCACTTCATCATGAGGAGCCAGTCTATCAGCATCCTGTCGGCCAACATTAGAGGTTTCATTACTAATGTTGGAGAGCTCACACATAGCTTTGTGAACACTCGACGTCCCGACATGATAGCTGTTGTTGAAACATTTTTGGATGACAGGACTCCAGAAAATTTTGCAAGAATTGCTGGCTACACCTCATGGATGAGAAGAGACAGGCAAGGGCAAGGAGGTGGTGTTGCTGTGTGCTTCTCTAAAAGTGTTCATGCCCAGCACATAGATGTTGCCACCCCTACACATCTTGAAATGATGTTCTTCAAGCTCTGTATAAACACTAGTACCTCTGTACTAGCATGTGCAATGTACAGACCTCAGTGGCAACACGCAGACCCTATCAACTTCCTAATGGAAAATATTGACTCCCTTCTGCTACAACACAACTGTCAACATATTATAATTGTTGGTGACCTCAACCAGCACCTTATACAGAGGGACTTTGATGACCTTCTTGCAGTGTTTGACATGAGAAACTTTGTTGATTTCCCTACTCATATCTCTGGCTCCTCCCTTGACCCAGTAGTGAGTGATCTGGCAGAAGACATAGTCACTTGTCAACCCCTCGGCTACGTTGGATCGTCTGACCACAAGGCTGTTTTTACCACACTTAAGATCCCAACAGAACGAGGTGAGGAGTCCACACGCACAACCTGGCTATGGGAAAGAGGTAATTGGCCAGCCCTTTGCTCTGAGCTCGCCACCACCGACTGGAATGCTCTTCTCCAGGGGGATGTTGACAACCAAGTGAAAGCCTTCACTGGACACATCCTTAATCTGCAACAAGAACACATTCCTCACCGGCAATATGTGACAAAGCCTACAGATCAGCCTTGGTTTGGCTTTCGTTGTAGAGAGGCTGCTACTGCTAAGTACAAAGCATGGCGAAGGTATAAGAGACATCCTACCACCTATAACAGGAACTTGCACATGCAAGCCTGTAGGCATATGGGTGATGTTCAAAAGTGGGCCATTGCTAAATGGGAGGTGGACACTAAAAGAAAGTTAGCATCAGGTAGGGTAGGCTCCAAAACCTGGTGGTCCCTGGTCAAGGACAGACAAGGTTATCTGCCTGATGAACTTATTCCACCTCTAAATCGACAGGATGGGACCACCTCTACTAGTAGTCAAGAGAAGGCGGACCTCTTTGCTGAACACTTTGCTACCAAAATGCAAGTTCCTGATCCAGCAAGGGACCCTCCTTGGCTAGCTGCAAGAACTGTGTCAAAGCTGTCAGTGGTGACAATAAGGCAGGAGGAGGTGCATTTCCTTCTTAAATCACTTGACCAAGAAAAGGCTGTGGGCCCAGACAAGTTGAGCCCAAGATTGTTGAGAAGATGTGCAGACCAGCTAGCAGCACCTCTAACTCGCATCTTTCAGCACTGCCTAGTACAGTGTAAATGGCCCTCTCCATGGAAAGAGGCAAATGTAGTCCCTGTTCACAAAAAGAAGAGCAGAGCAGAAATCAGCAACTACAGACCAGTGTCACTCCTGTCAATCACTGGTAAGATCCTTGAGACAATAATCTCAAGACAAATGACAGATTTTTTTGACTACCACTCACTACTTTGTGATCGTCAATATGGCTTCAGGAAAGGTTACTCTGCTGCTGATCTGTTGTTAAACCTCTCCACTAAGTGGCACCAGTCACTGGATGAATCCAAAGTCAGCTGTGTGGTAGCACTGGACATTGCTGGCGCTTTCGACCGGGTGTGGCACCAGGGCCTCTTAGCAAAACTTCAAGCACTGGGAATTGCAGGCTCTACGCTATGTCTCCTCAGTGATTACCTTCATGGTAGATCTCTAAGTGTAGTCCTCAATGGAACGGAATCAGCAAGGCATCCTATTGGGGCAAGCGTTCCACAAGGAAGCGTGCTGGGTCCACTGTTATGGAATGTCTACTTCAACGACCTTCTTCATCTCATCCCAGAATCACATGCATATGCAGACGACTGTACACTGACATTCACTTATCCAAGAGAAGAAATGCCAGCTGCTCTAAGCTACATCAATCACCAGCTGAGAGCTATATCAGCTTGGGGAAATAGATGGCAAGTAACATTTGCACCTGAGAAAACGCAAATGATGATCGTCTCTAGGCACCATGATGGTAATGCTGGTGCAGTAGTAAGGATGAATGGGACGATGTTGGCACCTGGAGAAGAAGTTGATATCCTTGGGGTGAAATTTGACTCCAAACTAACCATGAAGAACCATGTTGTAAATCTTGCAAACAAGGCAGCCAGGAAGCTTACAGCACTTCGCCGTATCTCGCATCTGCTTGACAGTAGGGGTTGCAAGATCCTGTACGAGGCACAAGTACGCTCACACCTTGAGTATGCTCCACTTTCTTGGTTTGCCTGCCCCCCCTCTCATCTGCGACTGCTTGACAGAGTAGAGAACAGAGCAAGACGTCTCATCTCTCGCCTGGACCCATCCTGGATAGATCTGTCATTTCAGCAGAGCCTTCAACATAGGAGGGATGTGGGTGGCCTTACTGTTATGTACAAGGCCATTATTGTCAAAATACCACACTTGGATCCACTTCGAGGACAGCGTGAAACAAGCTTTTATGCCACAAGACGGGCAGAAAGCAGCAACTTCACTCTGGCTGTACCCTTCTCCAGAACATCACTCCATCTGAGATCATACATACCCAGGATGACTCGAGTATGGAACACATTCGTACAGCATAATGATGTCAACGAGATAAAGTCAGTTGATCAAATGAAAATGCTGGCCCACAGATGGCTCCAACTTCATCCTGTCCCGTACTTGTATGTCTCATAACAATAAAAATGCTTTCAAATGAGCTGATGTAGGTAACAGCTCTTAGCTTGCCAATAAAGTTAGGAATCCTTAACCTGTAATATAGCTGTCAATAAAGCTAGGGATCCTTAACCTTGTCAAACCCTGTGTAAAAAAAAAAAATAGGTCCTCTCTCTCCCTGCTCCATGAGCTTTATCATACCTCTCCTTAAAACTATGTATGGTTCCCGCCTCCACTACTTCACTTTCTAGGCTATTCCACGGCTTGACTACTCTATGACTGAAGAAATACTTCCTAACATCCCTTTGATTCATCTGAGTCTTCAACTTCCAATTGTGACCTCTTGTGTCTGTGTCCCATCTCTGGAACATCCCGTCTTTGTCCACGCAGTATTTTATATGTCGTTATCATGTCTCCCCTGACCCTCCTGGCCTCCAGTGTCGTCAGGCCGATTTCCCTCAACCTTTCTTCGTAGGACAATCCCCGTAGCTCTGGGACTAGTCTTGTTGCAAACCTTTGCACTTTCTCTAATTTCTTGACGTGCTTGACTAGGTGTGGATTCCAAACTGGTGCTGCATACTCCAGTATGGGCCTGACGTAAATGGTATACAGAGTCTTGAACGACTCCTTACTGAGGTATCCGAACGCTATCCGTAGGTTTGCCAGGCGCCCGTATGCTGCAGCAGTTATCTGATTGATGTGCGCCTCAGGAGATATGCTCGGTGTTATACTCACCCCCAGATCTTTTTCCTTGAGTGAGGTTTGCAGACTTTGGCCATTTAAACTATATTGTGTCTGCGGTCTTC
>NC_091325.1:13499723-13624723 GCF_038502225.1 Cherax quadricarinatus | reverse complement strand
GAAGCTTCCACCAAGCTTCATCTGACGAATATTTGCATAAATAAAGAGAAAAATTTCACGTCAACCCGAAAAGTTTAATTAGCAGCCTGGGTAGCTGGTCTATAAGTCAGGTGTGTGAGGGAGAGATAGTTCCTGATCCTTAATGAAGCTAAAGGAAGTCTGAATATTTTACTTCAAGATTTTAATTTGGATTTTTTATAGCTGATGATACGTTTTCTGTGTACCTAGTAATTAAAAAAAATTAATCTGAATCTTGGGTAAATTCAATAAGTGATTTTTTTTAGCTCACAGGGTAAACATACTGTGTGTGTGTGTGTGTGTGTGTGTGTGTGTGTGTGTGTGTGTGTGTGTGTGTGTGTGTGTGTGTGTGTGTGTGTGTGTGTGTGTGTGTGTGTGTGTGTGCGCATATAAGAAAATGAGAGTGATGGAGTTGGTGTGTTTGAATATAAGTGCTGTAAAGGGGATTGTGGTAAAGTAGGAGAGTGACAGGGGAAGGGATAGTAGAAGTGAGTTGGACTGGAGTTGGTAGAGAGGAGCTAATAAGGTTGGGGGTGACTGAACAAGGGGGTAGAGTGGGGTAGTAGAGGAGTCAGTAGCAGATTGAACTGGCAGAGGGGAGTGGAAGGGGGGTGTCTAAGAATGTATTCGATGTAGAAGTTAATCGATTGCAGTGTGCCTCTGGAGATATGCTTGGTACTCTGCTCACTCCTAGGTCCTCCTTGTGTGTGGTTTGTCAACCTGTCTCCAAGCATGTATTCACTTTCTAGGCTTTTTTACCTTCAACAGTTTTCATAACCTTATATAAACAGTGGTTGAATTCCTGTAGCCATTTGCCTGTCTAACCCCTGAAGTTCGTCCAGGTTCTGATGTAGTATCAGTCTGTCCCCTCCCTATTATATTCACATTCAGGAACAGCGATACATGATACGACATTTTTTCCGGAATGTCTTTGACAGGTACACCAGAAAATAGTTCCGGTTCCAGTGCCAATTCTTGTGGAACCCCATTTGCTACACTTGTCTATACTATCTCTCCCAGGACTATTACTACCTTTCATTCCCTGTATCGAATATTTTATTCATTGTAGTATTTTTTCTCTAATCCTTTCCGGTTCATCGATTTTTTTTCCAGTCTCTTGTAGGATACAATGTCAAATGTTTTCTTACAGTTCAGGAAGATGAAGTTCACGCATCCCATTCTCAAATCCAGCCATTCTCACTAGTAGAAATTGTTCAAGTTGTTTTCTGTTCTGTACCAAGATACCATTTGTTTCAGACTATGGAACGATACTCTTCTCCAGACTGAGGGACTGACCACCTCAAAACTTCAAGGGTGATAGGCTGATTACATCGTCTTCACGTCTCTTCTATCAACTTTTATGCACTCGACTGAAGAAGCCTACTGTGTAGGCGAAACGTTTCGAAATAAAGATACCTAATTGTTGCCTATGTGTCTTACCTAACAACCTGTCGGCATTTTATACAATTTTAATATTCAACATTCCTTAGACTCATCTGAGTCTTCAACTTCCAAGAGTGACCCCTTGTCTCTGCGTCCCCTCTCTAGAACATCCTGTCTCTGTCCACCTTGTCCATTCCACGCAGTATTTTGTATGTCGTTATCATGTCTCCCCTAACCCTCCTGTCCTCCAGTGTCATCAGGCCGATTTCCCTTAATCTTTCTTCGTAGGACATTCCCCTTATCTTTGGAACTAACCTTGTCGCAAACCTTTGCACTTTCTCTAATTTCTTAACGTGCTTGGCCCAGTGTGGGTTCCAAATTGGTGCTGCATACCCCAGTATGGACCTGACGTACACGGTGTACAGTGTCTTGAAAGATTCCTTAATTAGGTATCGGAACGCTATTCTCAGGTTTGCCAAGCGCCCATATGCTGCAGCAGTTATCTGGTTGACGTGTGCTACCGGAGACGTACTTGGTGCTATACTCACCTCAAGATCTTTCTCCTTGAGCGAGGTTTGCAGTCTTTGGCCACCTAGCCTATACTCTGTCTGCGGTCTTCTTTGCCCTTCTCCGATCTTCATGACTTTGCATTTGGCAGGGTTGAATTCGAGAAACCAGTTACTGGACCAGGTGTCCAGCCTGTCCAGGTCTCTTTGAAGTCCTGCCTGATCCTCTTCTGATACAATTCTCCTCATTAACTTCACATCATCTGCGTGTGTTTGTGTGTGTGTGTGTGCACGTGAATCTGACAAGCTGCAAGTTGAGTGGTGGCGCGCACACACACACACACACATACACACACACACACACACACACACACACACACACACACACACACACACACACACACACACACACACACACACACACACACACACGCACACACACACACAATACTATTGTTTGCATACAGCAGTTACCTCTGCTTCCTCGTCGTCATTTCATTCTCATCTTCCTAAATTATCACTCGTCTTGTCATATATCTCCATCGTTTTCTCTTTTCTATCTGTATTTCACTTTTACTCAGGAAATTTCCATGCATGTTCTCTAAAACCTGAATGAAAGAGTCCAATTTAGAAGGCAAACATAGGCTCCTCATTAGCGAAGTTTGGGCTTAACAGGAGCGTCCAACAACTGGGCCCATTAGCTGTCAACATCACAATATAGTTTTACGAAATTTGGTAATGAGATTTTGTAATGTAAATCTTTATTACCCGTAATTAGAGTTTTGACTGTTGTTGTTGTTACTGCTGTTGTTGTCATTGTTGACATTGTTATTGTTACTGCTGATGTTGCTGTTGCTATTGCTGCTGACTTGTTGTTACTGTAGTGACTGTTATTCGCTAGTGCACTCAGCTCACACACTGATGTCTAGGATCGATCCCCGGTACGACTGTATGTCAGTAATATCAGCTAGGCCTGTATACCATGTACATGTACTAGTAGAAACAGAGATATTATTATTATTATTATTGCTGATGTTGTTGCTGCTGCTACTGCTGCTACTGTTGCTGCTGTTGTCGCTGTCTCACTGCTGTTTTTTTATTGCTGCTGCTGCGTAATTCCGTCACTAAGTACCTATAACTACCCCACAGAAATCCTTTTTTTAATAATGTTCTCATTGTACCTTCATGCTACTGTTAATGACAGTATTTTTTCACTTTGATCATGACTTTATTGTCGTATTCTGTCTCGCTTAATGAATAAACAAAAACGACTTTTCTATTATTTCAGCAGTATTCATTTTTTTTAAATGTAGTTAAATATTACTTTTTTCAGATATCTGATAATGACAACAGAGACAGTAGAAATATAGCGGAGAGGCTGCTGCTTATTTGAAAGCTTCTGTTAGTGTTTCTGAACCCTATACGCTTCTACATATATATATATATATATATATATATATATATATATATATATATATATATATATATATATATATATATATATATATATATATATATATATATATATATTTATACACACACACACACACATCTTGGGTTCACCTGTATTTATGTTTAATTGTGGGAACCCATAGTCTTGATATTTGAAAGACAACTGGAATGCCTATTTGTCAGTAAGTTAAACAAGGAGGTTGATATCCGTAGACTTCACGAGTTCAATATGTGAGATGCCTCGCTCTCAGGAATTACTCTGGCCCTTTGTCTGAGTTCTGTGCACACAGGGCTCGAGACACTACAATCCTGCTATATTGTAATGTCTATTTGACATTTCCATATTGGACTTCCTGTTTTCGAGTTTCCAATTACTTGCCGCTTATTATAACTAATATGACCTTCATAGTTTCAATATTATCAGTGTCATTAGGCAAATGTTTACATAATTAATAAAAATCCAACAGGGAAAAAATAATGTTAAGAGCAGTTTAGGTTAAGTTTCTTAGTAAAAATATTATTCAAATGCTATTACAATGTTAGGAGAGTTTCTCTCTATTTTCTAAACAAGGGGTTAAGTTAGTCCCAGTAAAGCAGCAGATGCTGGAGTGTTTACTGGGAGCGTCAGTTCCCATATTTTATAATAATATGTTATTTCTCCACTATAATCTACCTTGTCCATAATTACTATCGCATTTGATTTGTCTGCTTTCGTAAGGTGAAGTCCAGGATCTTTCCTTAATTCATGGTATAACTTAACAAATCTTTGAGAACAATTGTACTGTAGAGGTCTGAGCTTTGTTTATTCCTCTACAACACAGTTGTATATATATATATATATATATATATATATATATATATATATATATATATATATATATATATATATATATATATATATATATATATATATATATATATATATATATCTACATATTCATTTCAGCCTATGCATTTTATGCATATTTTTCCATTTGTTTAGCGCTGATTTACTTATTATTATATGTATTTATCTGCTGTGTCTTTTGCTTTGCATATTCCAGTGCTCTGATACCTCTTACAATTTATTTGTAACGATTTCGCTTTCTATTTCTCTCTGTCTCTCTTTCACACACACACACACACACACACACACACACACACACACACACACACACACACACACACACACACACACACACACACACACACACACACACACACCACTTTATAGCACTCTTTTTCTCCTTGCATCCCACCCTAATTTTTTCTAACCTCCCTCTTCTTTCACCTTAATCCATCTCTCCCTTTTTCAATTTCTCCCATTCCTCTTTGTCCCTTCTTGCTTGCTTTCCGTCCCTCCCTCCTCTCGCCCTCCTCATAGTTTAAGTTCTTTAATATTATTGTTCAGATGATAATGTTTAATGTTATTCTGTTCATAAGTTCCGTATGTTAACTATCTTCACTTTTCTGTATATTTTTTTTGCATCTCAGTATTGGGACATAGCGGAAGAAGATGAAAAGGAGAAGGAGGAGGAAGAGGAAGGGAAAAAAGAGGAGGAAGAGAAAGGATATTACGAAAAATGGAAGAGCATAATTCAAACGAAAAGATGACAAGGGGAGGAGAATAAAGATAATGGAATGATACTGGAATAGGAAAATGTGTACCTATCGTTAAGTCTTATGTGCGTCTTAATCACTTGTTTCTCCTTCATTTGTCCTGCCTCTCTGTTCTATTATTTTGTCTGTTAAGTCGCTATGCCCTGTTTCTTTTCGCGTAGTGCATTCTTCCCCCCTTCCATTAATTTCTTCATTTCCTCACGTCCTTCTGTCCAGTTTCGCTCCTATCCACGAAGTCTCCCTCCCCTCCATTCTCTCCACATCCCTCTCTGTCACAGTCACACACACACACACACACACACACACACACACACACACACACACACACACACACACGCACACACCTATCATATTCTCTAATATATATTTTCACCTAACTCCAAGATCAAAAGCACAGGCTTGCTCCTCTCGCCTGTGTCAAGAGACACTAAAGAGCAGAAGCATATTTTCCACCTATTGAAGTAACCTGATGATCACACGTTCTGAGAGGAAAAATTTGTCTCCTCTTGAAAAATGTAAGATTGATATGTCACTGAAACTGATGAAAACGACGGAGAATTTTGCCCAAGGAATTTATCTATAGTGTGTGTGTATGTGTGTGTGTGTGTGTGTGTGTGTGTGTGTGTGTGTGTGTGTGTGTGTGTGTGTGTGTGTGTGTGTGTGTGTGTGTGTGTGTGTGTGTGTGTGTGTGTCTTTCCACATATCTCTCTAATCATAAATCGTTACTTATGAAGAGGTGGAGACATAACGTTGATTTATGTTACTAAACCTTTCATGTCTGGATATCTGCTCTTAAATATGAGCTCCTGAACACCAGCTCCTCCAAATTGCCAAGTCCTCAGAAATACCAGCTCCTCACACACACCTGCTCCTCACAATCACCAGCTCCTCACAAACAAATACCAGGTACTTCCAAACTAGCACCAAGTACTTCCAAACTAACACCAGGTACTCCCAAACTCACATCTGGTACTCCAAACTAACACCAGGTGCTCCCAAACTAACACCAGGTACTTCCAAACTAACACCAGGTACTTGCAAATTAACACCAGGTACTCCCATGTTAACACTTGGTACTCCCAAGCTAATACCAGGTACTCCCAAACTAACACCAAGTACTTGCAAATTAACACCAGGTACTCCCATGCTAACACTAGGTACTCCCAAATTAACACCAGGTACTCCCATGCTAACACCAGGTTCTCCCAAATTAACACCAGGTACTGCAAACTAACACCAGGTACTCCCAATTTAACGCCAGGTACTTCAAAACTAATACCAGGTACTCCAAACAAACATCAGGTACTTCCAAATACACACCAAGTACTGCCAAACGAACACCAGGTACTCCCAAACTAACACCAGGTACTCCCAAACTAACATCAGGTACTCCCAAACATACACCAGGTACTCCCAAAATAACACCAGGTACTCCCAAACTAACATCAAGTACTCCCAAACATACACCAGGTACTCCCAAAATAACACCAGGTACTCCCAAACTAATACCAGGTACACCTAAACATACACTCGGTGCTGTCAAATTAACATCAGGTATTCCCAAACATACACCAGTACTGCCAAACATACACCAGGTACTGCCAAACATACACCAGGTACTGCCAAACATACACCGGTTACTGCCAAATATACACCAGTACTGCCAAACATACACCAGTACTGACAAACATACACCGGGTACTGCCAAACTAACATCAGGTACTGTGAAACATACTTCAGTACTACCAAACATACTCCAGGTACTGCCAAACATACACCAGGTACTGCCAAACATACACCAGGTACTGCCAAACTTACACCAGTACTGACAAACATACACCAGGTACTGCCAAACTAACATCAGGTACTATCAAACATACTCCAGTACTGCCAAACATACTCCAGGTACTGCCAAACATACACCAGGTACTGCCGAACATACACCAGGTACTGCCAAACATACACCAGGTACTGCCAAACATACACCAGGTACTGTCAAACATACACCAGTACTGTTAAACAAACACCAGCTCCTCCCAAACACCCGAGGTTCTTCGTGCTTCATGTAAACCCTTCAGGGTGGTGGAGTACAGGCTCGCCTCAGCCTCGTTATCTCTGGGATCAAAATCTAATAAACATCACTGAAAACTGAGCCCTGGTAGGTGTCTGGCTGGGAGGTGTCTTGCTGGGAGGCGTCTACCTGGGAGGTGTCTGGCTGGGAGTTGTCTGGCTGGAAGGTGTCTGACTGGGAGGTGGTCTGGCTGGGAGGTGTCTGGCTGGGAGGTGTCTTGCTGAGAGGTGTCTGGCTGAGGGGTGTCTGGCTGGGAGGTGTCTGGCTGGGAGTGAGGGCAGAGGAAAATGGAGGGAGGTGAGAGAGAGAGAGAGAGATTAGAGTGAAGGATGTGAAGGGGGAGAGAAGAGAGGTAAACGATGGAAAAAAAAGGTAAAGAGATTAGTAGTGGTTGGAATAAAGACTGATAAGAAAAGAGAGAGAGGCAAGGGATGAATAAGAAGAGAGAAATTGAATGGATAGAAAAAGGTAGATGGGTAGAAAGCTATAATAAAAACAGGGATAGACTCAGCAACCCTCTACCAAACCACTACCACACCTACTCTATAGCTCATCTGTCTTCAGCATCGTTCGAGTCTCCTGTTCTTGATATTCAAATTAAAAGAATATCTTCTTTACAATTTCCTCTTCAAATCCATCTCCCCATTAAATTCGCCAGGTTCATTTTCTAAAAATAAATTGAAATTACGTACTTCTCTCAGTTCTGGGACTAATCTGCTTGCAAACTTATGAATTTTTTGGGGATGATGTAGATGTTGGTGAGGTATGAACTTCATACAGGAACTGTATGCTAGATGATGAGAGCAATATATACACCATGCATTAAAGTCTGAAGACTTCTCTGTTTAAGTTCCTAAATGTTGCTCTCAGGTTTGGTAGTCTTCAATATACCGTTGAAGTCATATAGTTTGTAAGTACCTCTGGTGATATGTTTGTAAGCACCTCTGGTGATATGTTTTAAGTGCCTCTGGTGATATGCTTGTAAGTACCTCTGGTGCTATGTTTGTAAGTACCTCTGGTGCTATGTTTGTAAGTACCTCTGGTGCTATGTTTGTAAGTACCTCTGGTGCTATGTTTGCAAGTACCTCTGGTGTTATGTTTGTAAGTGCCTCTGGGGATATGTTTGGCGTGAGATAAACCCGAAGATTTCCTTTTCATGATATTTGAATGTTTTTGCCTCCTAGGCCGCACATTATCGTTGTCATCTCTCTCTTTCTCCAGCCCATATAGCTTTCCATTTATTAATATTGAACTCCTTCATGCATGTGTTGAACCAGCTCTGCAGACTGTCCTGGATCCCCTGTCAACTTTGTCCTTTCCATCTTGTTACCCTTCTCGTTAGTTTTACACTATCATCCAAGACAGTTTGTTGAGATATACATACACGAGCAATATAACCATAGGGAAACGTAGTGGCATTCCAGTTGCTTCCGTGATTTCTCACGTTATTAAGGATAATGCGAAAAATTACGAAACCTATTAGAATAGTACTATTTTTCACTGTAGTTATACTGGATATTAAGATATCACTTGTTTCTTGCGATGTCATCGTATACATATATGTAGGTGCGTATAAATATCTTTATGTGTTACGTCTACATGTGTGTGTGTCGCGCAGTCATCAAATATTAAATGACACGGAAGATACATCAGGTACTTGGCTTCATTATGGACTAACACTAATAACCACACGAGTTAATGGAAGGATCTGAAAATATGATTATTCTAGGAGAGGCAGAGTTGGCCATTATAGAAATCCCAATGAAAGTTAATTCATTTTTCTGCTTTTAGTGCAGTAATTTTTCTAAAAGCCATACCAATAAATGAGTTTGAACTTCCATTATCATAATTTGCATCATGAACGAAATTAGAATAATAATTATAATCATTATTATTACGTATTAGAGTGGTGGAGAATACTAGAGAAACAGGAGAGAAGTTCGATCTCTCTAAAGTCACACTCTTTTATTTTTTTTTTTTTTAGCAGAAGCATGACGATTGTACCGAATGAAAATTCCTATCTCTCTTTCTTTCTTTTTCATCATCTATCCGTGTACTTGTGACTGTGTCCATATCTATTCTTGCATTTCTTACACACTCTCCCATTTTTTACACAGGGTTTTACAAGGTTAGGTTAAGGGTTACCAGGTTACTTACAAGCTGAGAGGTATTTCCTACATCAGCACATTTGAAATCTCCCTCTCTCTCTGTCTCTCTCTCTCTCCCTCCCTCCCTCCCTTACTATCTCTCTCTTTCCCCCTCTCGCTCTCCCCCCCTCTCTCTCTCTCTAACTCTGTCAATTTACTTCAACTTTCCTCATCGACTTGTACTGCGGAGATAAGCAGTCAGACAAACACCCGAAGATGGAAAACAAATTCCATCTGTTTCGGAATTTAGGTTAATAATAATTTAATAATTATATTCATGGAGAAGCGCTAAACCCATGGGACTAATACAGCTCCTCTTGGAGGTGGGGACATGAGAGGGAATCAGGTTTAATCTCAGGAGAGCGGTGCATCTAAATACTTGGATCAATAGACTGGCAATAGAGTTAAACTTTAAGACTTATCCACTGTACTTGTTAATGATAACTGTCTCCACTGCCCTTGTTAGTGATAACTGTCTCCACTGTCCTTGTTAGTGATAACTGTCTCCACTGTCCTTGTTAGTGATAACTGTCTCCACTGTCCTTGTTAGTGATAACTGTCTCCACTGTCCTTGTTAGTGATAACTGTCTCCACTGTCCTTGTTAGTGATAACTGTCTCCATTGTCCTTGTTAGTGATAACTGTCTCCACTGTCCTTGTTAGTAATAATTGTCTCCACTGTTCTTGTTAGTGATAACTGTCTTCACTGTCCTTGTTAGTAATAATTGCCTCCACTGTCCTTGTTAGTGATAACTGTTTCCACTGTCCATGTTAGTGGTAACCGTCTCCATTGTCCTTGAACTTTCTCCACTGTCTTTATTAGTGGTAACTGTGTTCCCTGTCCTTGTCACTGATAGCTGTCTCCATTGTCCTTGTCACTGATAGCTGTCTCCATTGTTCTTGTCACTGGTAGCTGTCTCCACTGTTCCTGTAAGTGGTATTTTTTTTTACATCAAGGAAAATCGTCACTGAAGGACAGTCGAGAGAGGATCGTCGATAAAGAATTGTCAAAGAAGGATCGTCAAGGAAGAACCGTCGAGGAAGGATCATCGAAGAAGGATCGTCTCCAGTAACAAGCACTCTACAGTGACATCTGAGATATTGTCTTGTGGTGTGGTGGTTCTGGTGCCGAGGTCCCGAGGTGTGGCTCTGGTGCCGAGGTCCCGAGGTGAGTCAAATATCTGTTGCACAGAGAGAATGCTTGTTTTTTCTCCAAGTTTTATTCATAGAGGATAATATAATAATTTTTTTTCGTTCTCTGTCTTTTCGAGTCTTCTCACTCGGGAAATGTATCTTGCACGTATGTATGTATGTATGTATGTATGTATGTATGTATGTATGTATGTTGTTTTGCATAATTTAAAATCACCTGTTTACTGTGATGTTATTGCATGTATATATGTATTTATGGATGTATGTATATATGTATTTATGGATGTATGTCTGTATGACTGTAGGTTTGCGGTATGTTTGTGCACTCTAGAGAGAAAGAGAAAACGTCCAGAACATCACTTCGTCTGAGATCATATATACCCAGGATGACTCGAGTATGGAACACATTCGTACAACATTATGATGTCAACGAGATAAAGTCAGTTGATCAAATGAAAATGCTGACCCACAGATGGCTCCAACTTCATCCTGTTCCCTACTTGTATGTTTCATAACAATAAAAATGCTTTTAAATGAGCTGATGTAGGTAACAGTTATTAGTATGTCAATAAAGTTAGGAATCCTTAACCTTGTCAAACCCTGTGTAAAATAAAAAGAGAGAGAGAGATAGAGATAGATAGATACATAGATAGATAGATAGATAGAGATAGATAGATAGATAGATAGATAGATAGATAGATAGAGAGAGAGAGAGAGAGAGAGAGAGAGAGAGAGAGAGAGAGAGAGAGAGAGAGAGAGAGAGAGAGAGAGAGAGAGAGAGAGAGATTGATTTCGAACATACAATGGTACTTTCGTATTTCAGTATTAGAGTACAGTTAAATTTTAATAGAGTGATAAATGTTAGAATACTGTTGATTTTTTGAGCACTATTGGATTTTAATATCTGACAAATAAGAGTTGCAGTTGCAGCATTTAACTTCCTGGCCACATCAAAATAAATTACAAAAAACTCTCAACAATCGTTCATTTCTTTTGAATTTCTGTATCAGACCGTTCAAGATAAATTTCCAGTTTATGCTGTTTAATGCTCCTAATGAACTTATATACAATTTTATATAATTTTTTTTTCATTACTTTAATTAATTTGAGCTCATAAATAACTATTTACAGAGTTTCCATTTCATTCAGTTAATTTGAAATTTAAAATCATATTTCGAAATAGTTCCACAATAGATTTATTCTTCCGAAATGAAATTGGTCACTCACGCAGCTTCAGTACCACGTCGTTTGTAATCTTTTATTTGAGCTGAAAAAATCTGTACATGGTGAAGCTCACGCAGGATCTATGACCATGGCACAACAACCATTACTTGCGAGACTTATATGTTTGCAATACACGGTCACTTGTATATGACCGAATGTACCTGGAGCAAAGTTCAAGATACTGACCTTTTCCCCAGGAGAGGAGACCTTGTCAACTTTAGCTCACTGAATATTGCGTGGTTGAAGCCTCACCTCACACCCACCACGTCCGCACTTGAACATTTAACACAGGAACTAACTTTGTGGCAGCTGAAACACAACTCAGTTACTTTTACTTAAATTACTGGTATTATTTTTTTATTTCACGATATAATTCTGGAGCGCTTTTCCCAGTATGTTATATATAATTTAATCAAGTTGTGCTTAATTAAGAGCAATAATTACTTAGAGTCATTATTTGCTGCAAAATGAGGACATGTTTCGTGTGTGTGCAATTTGTGTCAGTCATTCTGTTGCCCACTGAATGTCTTAATTCTATCAAAGACTGAATTAAAGAGAAATCTATCTATCTATCTATCTATCTATCTATCTATCTATATATATATATATATATATATATATATATATATATATATATATATATATATATATATATATATACGTGTTTCTTTATGTAAATACAGGAAGGTACCACCTCAGAGAAGACAATAAATGTACCTCAGGGAAAACTCAAGGTTCTCCACGGAGCTGTTTGAATATTTTCTTCTCCTACCACCCCATACATTATACATTTTATGTGAACTTTATTAATAGACAGAATACACTGACAGAACACACAAACATGAATGCATTGGTACAATATATCAAAGATTATGAATCTCCTCCAGCTCCTCCGAAGCCGGACGTGAGCCCAGTGTGCAGCATGCACTTCCCCTCTGGATGGCCACTCATATATATATATATATATATATATATATATTTTTATTTTTTTTTATTATCACACCGGCCGATTCCCACCAAGGCAGGGTGGCCCGAAAAAGAAAAACCTTCACCATCATTCACTCCATCACTGTCTTGCCAGAAGGGTGCTTTACACTACAGTTTTTAAACTGCAACATTAACACCCCTCCTTCAGAGTGCAGGCACTGTACTTCCCATCTCCAGGACTCAAGTCCGGCCTGCCTGTTTCCCTGAATCCCTTCATAAATGTTACTTTGCTCACACTCCAACAGCACGTCAAGTATTAAAAACCATTTGTCTCCATTCACTCCTATCAAACACGCTCACGCATGCCTGCTGGAAGTCCAAGCCCCTCGCACACAAAACCTCCTTTACCCCCTCCCTCCAACCCTTCCTAGGCCGACCCCTACCCCGCCTTCCTTCCACTACAGACTGATACACTCTTGAAGTCATTCTGTTTCGCTCCATTCTCTCTACATGTCCGAACCACCTCAACAACCCTTCCTCAGCCCTCTGGACAACAGTTTTGGTAATCCCGCACCTCCTCCTAACTTCCAAACTACGAATTCTCTGCATTATATTCACACCACACATTGCCCTCAGACATGACATCTCCACTGCCTCCAGCCTTCTCCTCGCTGCAACATTCATCACCCACGCTTCACACCCATATAAGAGCGTTGGTAAAACTATACTCTCATACATTCCCCTCTTTGCCTCCAAGGACAAAGTTCTTTGTCTCCACAGACTCCTAAGTGCACCACTCACTCTTTTTCCCTCATCAATTATATGATTCACCTCATCTTTCATAGACCCATCCGCTGACACGTCCACTCCCAAATATCTGAATACGTTCACCTCCTCCATACTCTCTCCCTCCAATCTGATATTCAATCTTTCATCACCTAATCTTTTTGTTATCCTCATAACCTTACTCTTTCCTGTATTCACCTTTAATTTTCTTCTTTTGCACACCCTACCAAATTCATCCACTAAACTCTGCAACTTCTCTTCAGAATCTCCCAAGAGCACAGTGTCATCAGCAAAGAGCAGCTGTGACAACTCCCACTTTGTGTGTGATTCTTTATCTTTTAACTCCACGCCTCTTGCCAAAACCCTCGCATTTACTTCTCTTACAACCCCATCTATAAATATATTAAACAACCACGGTGACATCACACATCCCTGTCTAAGGCCTACTTTTACTGGGAAAAAATTTCCCTCTTTCCTACATACTCTAACTTGAGCCTCACTATCCTCGTAAAAACTCTTCACTGCTTTCAGTAACCTACCTCCTACACCATACACTTGCAACATCTGCCACATTGCCCCCCTATCCACCCTGTCATACGCCTTTTCCAAATCCATAAATGCCACAAAGACCTCTTTAGCCTTATCTAAATACTGTTCACTTATATGTTTCACTGTAAACACCTGGTCCACACACCCCCTACCTTTCCTAAAGCCTCCTTGTTCATCTGCTATCCTATTCTCCGTCTTACTCTTAATTCTTTCAATTATAACTCTACCATACACTTTACCAGGTACACTCAACAGACTTATCCCCCTATAATTTTTGCACTCTCTTTTATCCCCTTTGCCTTTATACAAAGGAACTATGCATGCTCTCTGCCAATCCCTAGGTACCTTACCCTCTTCCATACATTTATTAAATAATTGCACCAACCACTCCAAAACTATATCCCCACCTGCTTTTAACATTTCTATCTTTATCCCATCAATCCCGGCTGCCTTACCCCCTTTCATTTTACCTACTGCCTCACGAACTTCCCCCACACTCACAACTGGCTCTTCCTCACTCCTACAAGATGTTATTCCTCCTTGCCCTATACACGAAATCACAGCTTCCCTATCTTCATCAACATTTAACAATTCCTCAAAATATTCCTTCCATCTTCCCAATACCTCTAACTCTCCATTTAATAACTCTCCTCTCCTATTTTTAACTGACAAATCCATTTGTTCTCTAGGCTTTCTTAACTTGTTAATCTCACTCCAAAACTTTTTCTTATTTTCAACAAAATTTGTTGATAACATCTCACCCACTCTCTCATTTGCTCTCTTTTTACATTGCTTCACCACTCTCTTAACTTCTCTCTTTTTCTCCATATACTCTTCCCTCCTTGCATCACTTCTACTTTGTAAAAACTTCTCATATGCTAACTTTTTCTCCCTTACTACTCTCTTTACATCATCATTCCACCAATCGCTCCTCTTCCCTCCTGCACCCACTTTCCTGTAACCACAAACTTCTGCTGAACACTCTAACACTACATTTTTAAACCTACCCCATACCTCTTCGACCCCATTGCCTATGCTCTCATTAGCCCATCTATCCTCCAATAGCTGTTTATATCTTACCCTAACTGCCTCCTCTTTTAGTTTATAAACCTTCACCTCTCTCTTCCCTGATGCTTCTATTCTCCTTGTATCCCATCTACCTTTTACTCTCAGTGTAGCTACAACTAGAAAGTGATCTGATATATCTGTGGCCCCTCTATAAACATGTACATCCTGAAGTCTACTCAACAGTCTTTTATCTACCAATACATAATCCAACAAACTACTGTCATTTCGCCCTACATCATATCGTGTATACTTATTTATCCTCTTTTTCTTAAAATATGTATTACCTATAACTAAACCCCTTTCTATACAAAGTTCAATCAAAGGGCTCCCATTATCATTTACACCTGGCACTCCAAACTTACCTACCACACCCTCTCTAAAAGTTTCTCCTACTTTAGCATTCAAGTCCCCTACCACAATTACTCTCTCACTTGGTTCAAAGGCTCCTATACATTCACTTAACATCTCCCAAAATCTCTCTCTCTCCTCTGCATTCCTCTCTTCTCCAGGTGCATACACGCTTATTATGACCCACTTCTCGCGTCCAACCTTTACTTTAATCCACATAATTCTTGAATTTACACATTCATATTCTCTTTCTCCTTCCATAACTGATCATTTAACATTACTGCTACCCCTTCCTTTGCTCTAACTCTCTCAGATACTCCAGATTTAATCCCATTTATTTCCCCCCACTGAAACTCTCCTACCCCCTTCAGCTTTGTTTCGCTTAGGGCCAGGACATCCAACTTCTTTTCATTCATAACATCAGCAATCATCTGTTTCTTGTCATCCGCACTACATCCACGCACATTTAAGCAACCCAGTTTTATAAAGTTTTTCTTCTTCTCTTTTTTAGTAATTGTATACAGGAGAAGGGGTTACTAGCCCATTGCTCCCGGCATTTTAGTCGCCTCATACGACACGCATGGCTTACGGAGGAAAGATTCTTTTCCACTTCCCCATGGACAATAGAAGAAATAAAAAAGAACAAGAGCTATTTAGAAAAAGGAGAAAAACCTAGATGTATGTATATATATATATGCATGTGCGTGTCTGTGAAGTGTGACCAAAGTGTAAGTAGGAGTAGCAAGATATCCCTGTTATCTTAGCGTGTTTATGAGACAGAAAAAGAAACCAGCAATCCTACCATCATGCAAAACAGTTACAGGTTTTTGTTTCACAGTCATCTGGCAGGGCGGTAGTACTTCCCTGGGTGGTTGCTGTCTACCAACCTACTACCTATATATATATATATATATATATATATATATATATATATATATATATATATATATATATATATATATATATATATATATATATATATATATATATAAGTCTTCCTAGCTTACAATAGTGCCTTTTCAACTAAATCCCTGGGATATCTCAGGTTTGTGGCTATGTTAAATATATTAATAATTTTATCTTCTACATACTACGGACTGCAGGTACGCAAGGCTCTAAGGAACATTGTAACGAAAACACTCCTTTTGACCCTTGATTCATGATGGGAATAGTAGTGAATGTATGACAACACATTGGTGGACCTCCTATAAACTGTAAATTTGAATCTGCTGCCAACACGATGGATTAAAACATCTAGAAAAGGCAGTGTTTTCTATTTCATGTCCTGTTGTGAACTTAATGGAAGGTACTAGACCACTGAGTCTAGGTAGGAACTCAGTGTTGTGATCTCTAGGCCATAGGCAAAGAACATCGTCAACATATCTGAAATCAAGGCTTGTCCCGCTCATCCCCAACGAAGGAACCCAGAAGACAGACCCTAGTTCATTAACTTTCTGGTGTGTGTGGCTCAGTCATCCTGGCCAGAAGGGAGGATCAAGGGTATGTGTTGTCAGAGCGACGCTGGAGGCGAGGCTTTTCAGAATGACTGTGTTGAGGGAGATGTTGAGTGTGTGTGTGATGGTGATGTTTATTGGTGAGAGAGATGTAGTGTGCGAGGGTGATGTTTAGTGGTGAAGATGTTTAAGGGATGTTTATTAGTGATGGAGATATTTAGGGGTTATAGAGATGTTTAGCGGTGAAGGCGATGTTCAGTGGTGAAGATGTTTAGTGGTGAGGAATATGTTTAATTGTAAATTGTAAATTTTAACGGTGAGGGAGACAATGTGTGCATGTGTGTTTTTGTATATATATATATATATATATATATATATATATATATATATATATATACATATATATATATATATGGTGCATTAATATCTTACTAATAATATTAATAAGTAACAAGAAACTCAAAAACCAGCGTGTAAAATTTGTATAAATTTTTATTATTTTTTTTTATTATCACACTGGCCGATTCCCACCAAGGCAGGGTAGCCCGAAAAAGAAAAACTTTCACCATCATTCACACCATCACTGTCTTGCCAGAAGGGTGCTTTACACTACAGTTTTTAAACTGCAACATTAACACCCCTCCTTCAGAGTGCAGGCACTGTACTTCCCATCTCCAGGACTCAAGTCCGGCCTGCCGGTTTCCCTGAACCCCTTCATAAATGTTACTTTGCTCACACTCCAACAGCACGTCAAGTATTAAAAACCATTTGTCTCCATTCACTCCTATCAAACACGCTCACGCATGCCTGCTGGAAGTCCAAGCCCCTAGCACACAAAACCTCCTTTACCACCTCCCTCCAACCTTTCCTAGGCCGACCCCTACCCCGCCTTCCTTCCACTACAGACTGATACACTCTGGAAGTCACTCTGTTTCTCTCCATTCTCTCTACATGTCCGAACCACCTCAACAACCCTTCCTCAGCCCTCTGGACAACAGTTTTGGTAATCCCGCACCTCCTCCTAACTTCCAAACTACGAATTCTCTGCATTATATTCACACCACACATTGCCCTCAGACATGACATCTCCACTGCCTCCAGCCTTCTCCTCGCTGCAACATTCATCACCCATGCTTCACACCCATATAAGAGCGTTGGTAAAACTATACTCTCATACATTCCCCTCTTTGCCTCCAAGGACAAAGTTCTTTGTCTCCACAGACTCCTAAGTGCACCACTCACCCTTTTCCCCTCATCAATTCTATGATTCACCTCATCTTTCATAGACTCATCCGCTGACACGTCCACTCCCAAATATCTGAATACATTCACCTCCTCCATACTCTCTCCCTCCAATCTGATATCCAATCTTTCATCACCTAATCTTTTTGTTATCCTCATAACCTTACTCTTTCCTGTATTCACTTTTAATTTTCTTCTTTTGCATACCCTACCAAATTCATCCACCAATCTCTGCAACTTCTCTTCAGAATCTCCCAAGAGCACAGTGTCATCAGCAAAGAGCAACTGTGACAACTCCCACTTTATGTGTGATTCTTTATCTTTTAGCTCCACGCCTCTTGCCAAGACCCTCGCATATACTTCTCTTACAACCCCATCTATAAATATATTAAACAACCACGGTGACATCACACATCCTTGTCTAAGGCCTACTTTTACTGGGAAATAATTTCCCTCTTTCCTACTTACTCTAACTTGAGCCTCACTATCCTCGTAAAAACTCTTCACTGCTTTCAGTAACCTACCTCCTACACCATACACTTGCAACATCTGCCACATTGCCCCCCTATCCACCCTGTCATATGCCTTTTCCAAATCCATAAATGCCACAAAGACCTCTTTAGCCTTATCTAAATACTGTTCACTTATATGTTTCACTGTAAACACCTGGTCCACACACCCCGTACCTTTCCTAAAGCCTCCTTGTTCATCTGCTATCCTATTCTCCGTCTTACTCTTAATTCTTTCAATAATAACTCTACCATACACTTTACCAGTTATACTATTATTATTAGTAGTAATAATTTTATTATTGTATCATATGGGTCACACGGGATAGGAAGAGTAGTTAAAAAGTTTGATTATTATGTAATTGTTCAGTGTTCAGTGCAACCCACCTGATAAAAGAGAATACAGAGCGAGATTTAGAGAGACGTGAACACAAATTTCCTATGATTTCTACATACGTGAAGGGACGAGAGAGGAAGGGGCTGCAGGGACGAGGGAGGAAGGTGCTGCAGGGACGAGGGAGGAAGGTGCTGCAGGGACGAGGGAGGAAGGTGCTGCAGGGACGAGGGAGGAAGGGGCTGCAGGGACGAGGGAGGAAGGAGCTGCAGGGACGAGGGAGGAAGGTGCTGCAGGGACGAGGGAGGAAGGTGCTGCAGGGACGAGGGAGGAAGGTGCTGCAGGGACGAGGGAGGAAGGGGCTGCAGGGACGAGGGAGGAAGGGGCTGCAGGGACGAGGGAGGAAGGGGCTGCAGGAACGATGGAGGAAGGGGCTGCAGGGACGAGGGAGGAAGGGGCTGCAGGGACGAGGGAGGAAGGAGCTGCAGGGACGAGGGAGGAAGGTGCTGCAGGAACGATGGAGGAAGGAGCTGCAGGGACGAGGGAGGAAGGGGCTGCAGGGACGAGGGAGGAAGGGGCTGCAGGGACGAGGGAGGAAGGGGCTGCAGGGACGAGGGAGGAAGGGGCTGCAGGGACGAGGGAGGAAGGGGCTGCAGGGACGAGGGAGGAAGGTGCTGCAGGGACGAGGGAGGAAGGTGCTGCAGGGACGAGGGAGGAAGGGGCTGCAGGGACGAGGGAGGAAGGGGCTGCAGGGACGAGGGAGGAAGGTGCTGCAGGGACGAGGGAGGAAGGTGCTGCAGGGACGAGGGAGGAAGGGAGGGACGAGGGAGGAAGGGGCTGCAGGGACGAGGGAGGAAGGGGCTGCAGGGACGAGGGAGGAAGGTGCTGGGGACGAGGGCGGAAGTTGCTGCAGGGACGAGGGAGGAAGGTGCTGCAGGGACGAGGGAGGAAGGAGCTGCAGGGACGAGGGAGGAAGGTGCTGCAGGGACTGCAGGGACGAGGGAGGAAGGTGCTGCAGGGACGAGGGAGGAAGGGGCTGCAGGGACGAGGGAGGAAGGTGCTGCAGGGACGAGGGAGGAAGGTGCTGCAGGGACGAGGGAGGAAGGGGCTGCAGGGACGAGGGAGGAAGGGGCTGCAGGGACGAGGGAGGAAGGGGCTGCAGGGACGAGGGAGGAAGGGGCTGCAGGGACGAGGGAGGAAGGAGCTGCAGGGACGAGGGAGGAAGGGGCTGCAGGAACGATGGAGGAAGGGGCTGCAGGAACGATGGAGGAAGGAGCTGCAGGGACGAGGGAGGAAGGTGCTGCAGGGACGAGGGAGTGGAAGGGGCTGCAGGGACGAGGCAGGAAGGGGCTGCAGGAACGAGGGAGGAAGGAGCTGCAGGGACGAGGGAGGAAGGGGCTGCAGGGACGAGGGAGGAAGGGGCTGCAGGGACGAGGGAGGAAGGGGCTGCAGGGACGAGGGAGGAAGGGGCTGCAGGGACGAGGGAGGAAGGGGCTGCAGGGACGAGGGAGGAAGGGGCTGCAGGGACGAGAGAGGAAGGGGCTGCAGGGACGAGGGAGGAAGGGGCTGCAGGAACGATGGAGGAAGGAGCTGCAGGGACGAGGGAGGAAGGGGCTGCAGGGACGAGGGAGGAAGGGGCTGCAGCGACGAGGGAGGAAGGGGCTGCAGGGACGACGGAGGAAGGGACTGCAGGGACGAGAGTGGAAGGGGCTGCAGGGACGAGGAAGGAAGGGGCTGCAGGGACGAGGGAGGAAGGGGCTGCAGGGACGAGGGAGGAAGGGGCTGCAGGGACGACGGAGGAAGGGGCTGCAGGGACGACGGAGGAAGGGCTGCAGGTACGAGGGAGGAAGGGGCTGCAGGGAGGAGGGAGGAAGGGGCTGCAGGGACGAGGGAGGAAGGGGCTGCAGGGACGAGGGACGAGGAAGGAAGGTGCTGCAGGGACGAGGGAGGAAGGGGCTGCAGGGACGAGGGAGGAAGGGCTGCAGGGACGAGGGAGGACGGGGCTGCAGGGACGAGGGAGGAAGGGGCTGCAGGGATGAGGGAGGAAGGGGCTGCAGGGACGAGGGAGGAAGGGGCTGCAGGGACGAGGGAGGAAGGGGCTGCAGGGACGAGGGAGGAAGGGGGAACTGGAGGAAGGTGCTGCAGGGACGAGGGAGGAAGGGGCTGCAGGGACGAGGGAGGAAGGAGCTGCAGGGACGAGGGAGGAAGGTGCTGCAGGGACGAGGGAGGAAGGAGCTGCAGGGACGAGGGAGGAAGGGGCTGCAGGGACGAGGGAGGAAGGGGCTGCAGGGACGACGGAGGAAGGGGCTGCAGGGACGAGGGAGGAAGGGGCTGCAGGGACGACGGAGGAAGGGGCTGCAGGGACGAGGGAGGAAGGGGCTGCAGGGACGAGGGAGGAAGGGGCTGCAGGGACGAGGAGGAAGGAGCTGCAGGGACGATGGAGGAAGGGGCTGCAGGGACGAGGACGGAAGGGGATGCAGGGACGAGGGAGGAAGGGGCTGCAGGGACGAGTGAGGAAGGGGCTGCAGGGACGACGGGGAGGAAGGGGGGCTGCAGGAACGAGGGAGGAAGGGGCTGCAGGGACGAGGGAGGAAGGGACTGCAGGGATGCGGGAGGAAGGGGCTGCAGGGACGAGGGAGGAAGGGGCTGCAGAGACGAGGGAGGAAGGGGCTGCAGGAACGATGGAGGAAGGAGCTGCAGGGACGAAGGAGGAAGGGGCTGCAGGGACGAGAGTGGAAGGGGCTGCAGGGACGAGGAAGGAAGGGGCTGCAGGGACGAGGGAGGAAGGGGCTGCAGGGACGAGGGAGGAAGGGGCTGCAGGGATGAGGGAGGAAGGGGCTGCAGGGACGAGGGAGGAAGGGGCTGCAGGGACGAGGGAGAGAGATACGGCAGCCACTCGATACTAATTAGTCAATGCGGAAAAAAATGATTAAAGCCCAGATCAACGACCTCAGGTAACACTGACCTCTCGGGAGCCTAGATCAACGATACCAGGTAACACCGACCTCACTGGAGTCCAAATCAATGACCCCAAGTAACGTTGACCTCACTGGAGCCCAGATCAATGACTCCAGGTAACGCTGAACTCACTGGAGCCCAGATCAATGACTCACGTAACGCTGAACTCACTGGAGCCTAGATCAATGACCTTAGGTAACACTTTCATTACCTCACTGAAGCCAAAACTTATCAACCAGTCCAGGTGAACCATTGACAAATTCCCAACTATGCCTTAATTCACTGAAGAGTTCATTCACCTGTTCCCTCTACAATATCTTCCTCTGTGTATTGTACCATGTATATATGTATACATTTAAAAAACACACACACACACACACACACACACACACACACTTATCCACACTTATCGTGTGTGTGCTATTTCGTTGAATTCTCCCAGTCATGTTATTGTGCCTTGTATTTTTTACGTATGCAGCTGTTTTATAAGTTAAATACGAATGGCACGAAATCTGTTTTTATTTCGTTGATCGTCAAGAGTTACGTGTGTTTATATTACTCTTGATCAGATCATATGGAATCTGAAAGTGGTAACGTCTACCGGTTTGTGAACGGATACATGAGCAACTTACACCGGAACGTTGCTGCGGCAACGTTCCGGTGTAAGTTGCTCTACTTAAGAGTGAAAAGATCTACAAATGAAGGATTATTCGACATACATAGCGATCCTGTTTAATTGTCACCGCGTGATGGAACAGGGCTGGGGAAGCCTAACTAGCGTTGTTACCCTAGTGTTGTATACAACAGGGAAAGTTTTACACACACACACACACACACACACAGAGCAGATGTGTGTCCTCACCTCAGGGTGACAGACTTCATTAAGTGAGGGAGCAAATGCATCCACTGTGATGGAATACAAGAATACATAGATAACTTCGGCTCCCGCTATGTAATTCTTGTGCAAAGCAGAGCAGCAGAACACTGTTGGTGGACCCTTTTTTTGAAAAAAAAAAAAAAATTGTATATATAACCTCAGTCATCATGATGAACCGCTAAAACCGTTGGGGTCACACAGCACCTAAGGAATAGGAGAAGTGTTATCCAAGAAAAAAAATAGCTCTATTTCCCTTGGATTAGGAGCCCTTCACATACATCAAAGGGTCGAAATCATAGGGTTAGCCCCGTAGGGCGTGTCGCCCGCTCCCTCGAGAGGAGGTCTTCGTCATGGGGCCCCCGTCATGGAACCCCCATCATGGGGCACACATCCGGAAGTGGATCAGTCCATTAACTGGACTAGTGTCAGGCGATCTTTGCGTGATGAATAATTAAATTAACTTAAAATTCCAAACCATTACTTCAGTACACCTCTCACCACAGGTGGCAGCACACTCACTCCCACTCATTGTTGCATTACACCTATCACCACAGGTGGCAGCACACTCACTCCCACTCCTGGCCACTCACTGTTGCATTACACCTCTCACCACAGGTGGCAGCACACTCACTCCCACTCCTGGCCACTCACTGTTGCATTACACCTCTCACCACATGTGGCAGCATACTCACTCCCACTCCTGGCCACTCATTCTTTCTTCCTCCCACAAATCTTCCTAGGAAGCGCCCCTCCCATAGCTTTCCCAGGACATTGCCCTACCAAGTCTCTCGGCTCAGGCTAACAAGTTTTAAAGCTATGTATGTATGTATCTTATCTTATGTAACGAAATACGACGGGGAAACATAGCTGGCCTTCGTTCCTATGCATGTAACTTATTTTATGTGACGAAATATGACAGGGAAACATAGCTGGCCTCCGTTTCCACTATGTGATTATCACTAAGAATAGGTTAGCAGCACATTGTTAATGTATCCAATTTTCTCTCCCACACCTGTCCCTTGGAGCGACATCCTCCGTGCTCACTTCAACACTCAACACCTTGCAATGATTATACTAAAATGTTGCAAAGGAAAACCTCTGTCTTAGAGTAATTTGCCTCAGGTATGCACACAGGAGCTTCGTGAACCATCACTGGGTCTTCCCAAGTGATGTTATATTACAAAATTCAGAGATGCTGTTTTTCTTATGCACTCCTGCTACCTTAACAAAACCACTTTATCTTGAAAGTATGTTTAAACTGTCTTTTTAACAATTTAACATTTTTTGACATAATTTTGATAATTACTGTCAAAACTTTCCAACTATCACATTACTCAGAAAATGATCTATGAAGAGTTTATTATTATTATTATTATTATTATTATTATTATTATTATTATTATTATTATTATTATTATTATTAACTCCATCGTATATCTTTCTTCGGCTCTATACACCATATAAATAAGACCCCCGTCAGGTGATTTCCTTTGAAGGATATTACGAACGGACGAATCCTCCCCCTGAAGGGTATTCGTGAGATGGTATTGTGTTTTTCCCTCTCGTGTGACTCCCTCTGAGAACAATCTTCACCAGCATCCATTCCCATCTTGGTGATCCTGGACCACCCGCTCGCTCTCATCCTCAAGATCAACAAGATTTTCAGTTATTTATCTCGTTCCTCGGTACGAACCTCTGTTGCTTTTTGCTTCTCACGATGTCCCTTCGCTCTTGCTTCTCTAGCTGATGTTTCATCCATTCCTGTTGATGTTTCTCCTTCCTTCTCCTCTAGCTAATATTTTCGTTCCTTCAACTGATGTTTTTCATCCCTCTGCAAATGTTTCTCTTCTCCAGGTGATATTTCTCTCCTCATGATCATCTTTTTTTAATAATTCTCTTCTTCAGCTGATATTTCTCTCTTCTTACTGATGTTTCGTTTATCCTCAACATCATTCTCTCCTTCTCCATTTGATATTACTCTTCCCTGCTCGTGTTGTTGATGCTGCTCTAATCACGTTGATATTTCCTTCCTTCAGCTGACGTTTCTATCGTGCTCCTACCATCTCTAGGAGATATGCTAGGAGATTTGACAAATAACAGTAGAAAATACTTCTTTTTTTAACACAGTGGTCGTCTCCCACCGAGGTAGGGTGACAAGAAAATGAAGAAATATAAAGTTTTTTTTATATTGGGTAATTTGTACAGGAGAAGAAGGTACTAGTCCTTTGCTCCCGGCATTTCAGTCGCCTCTTTCGACACGCATGGCTTACGGAGGAAAGATTTTTGTTCACTTTCCCTTAGAGAGGAAAACACTACTGCTTATGTTTATTACTGGGGAACTCCTGAACCAATAGGAGTCATACAGCGCCGGAAAAATGAATCATGGGAAATCAGGTCAAATCCTGGGAAAGGAATGGTTGCTCCATGACCTTGGATCAGTAAATCTTCACCATCATGATATCCCAGGCCGAGAAGGGTGCTCACACTAAGGTAAAATTGTAACAACTGTAGTGGATGCTAAATATGTAACTCCTATGAATTATCACTTTATAAACGGAGATTACTAGCAGCAGTTATTATTATGTTCACTGGGAACTGTTAGTCCCGTAAATGTGATACAGCGCCTGAGGAATGGGAGGTAATCAGGTTCGATATAAGAAAGGGATGGATGGAGAAATTTCTTAGATCAAGAGCCTTTCACCGGTATCAAGGTAACCTCCCCTTCCCGTTGAAGGGTGATAGGTAGCCTGAGAATGAACAGTATTATGTTCCCCTAGATGTTTGCGACGTTCACAATGGTCATTTCCTTCTAGTTTATTGAAAAACATAAAAATTAATTAAAATTTATATTATAAGTGTCTTCCTCCTCCTGGCGCTGCTTACCACTCTAACACACATCACGAGTCATAAATTTAGGTTACTGCAGCGTAATTTTCTATGGTGAGCTCTGAATTACAGACGTGTGTGCGTGTGTATACGTGAGGGCAGAAGATAACACTGAACTGACTGGGTGAATTTCTTTCCACCCAGAAACTTCAATTTCGCTAATGGATCTATTTCAACTCGGCTCGCTAGTATTTGGAGTGGGATAGTTTTTCTTTTATGATTAATTTGTATCGTTACTATATAAGCTTATTTTTTTTATTAAACGTCTGTCGTGTACTTGGCTATAATGTTATGTTATAATATATTTAATGTGCAAAGTTGTTTCTCCATTCTGTAGTCGAACCTTTCAGAAAGTGGTTGTTTTTCGGTTGTTGTGTGATGCGTGAGGTGTCAACGCCCCCGTAGCCCGGTCCGTGACCAGACATAGTACATTGTGGCGCACAAGTTTCTAATTTCTGTGTGTGATAAATGGTTTAAAAAAACGACAAGTTGAAGATTGAGACACTTATACAACATATGGGAATCTTTATATATAAGCCACGTCTACGGCCCTATGTTGTACTTTCTACAAGACTGATAAGACTGATCACATCGACTGCAGGCTGAGGGACTGATTACCTCAAACTCCTCCTCTCCTTACACCCTTCTGATTTGTATTGGACTGATGAAGCCACTGTGTGGCGAAACATTTCCTCAATAAAGATTCCCATATGTTGCATAAGTGTCTCAATTTCTAATTTCTGTTCGTCCTGAAACCTTGCAAATCAGACAAGTGTAAACACTGCGATGAATGAACGTTCCACTAATCAGCAAGCAAGTCAGCTCACTGTTACGTAGCTGTATTTACAGGCTAAGAGCTGTTATCGTATCTCGGCTCAATTCAAAGCCCAGGGCAATCTAAGGTGTAATAACACACTCCCCTCCTCGGGATGAGACCCACAACAGTGGATGCCTTGTAAGATTCTTAATGAGGAAAACTTTCACTCCAGTAACATGTATTGCATTATGTTTCAGTGTTTAAAAATCCAAGAAGGATGTACAATACAATGATCTGAACTCAATTTACTCAGGATTATTATTATTGCATTGACGGGGAAGCACTAATCCCGCAAGGGTCATGCAACATCTTAGTATTGAGAGGTAATCCCGACTGATCTCATGAAAGGGGAGGGAAGTTTGAATTACACGGATTAAGAGGTAAGTGCTTCCAAAGCTCCTTATTTATTTAATTATAATTTACGACACCTTGACGAAGAGTTTACCTGATTACAGTTCGCCTCTCTGTGCGATACCAAACGTTAATTTATAGTCTTTGCTCCAAGTAGAGCTTTGTCAGAATCTATTCTGATCGATATGGTCTTTCATAAATAAAGGTTTGCCCTTTACATAGCCATTTTTTTCGCCATATTTTTTAGACAAGTCTTTTCATCCATTAGTTCGCCTGCCTCGAGAGATGTATAAAATATGCAAGTAAGGAACTCAAGAACAGAGCTTACCAGGAGCAAATGCATCAGAACAATAATTCAAATCACTCGAAATAATCTTCACTTGTTTTTCGTTGTGGCCCAGTGGTCAAGGGGCTACATCACGGCCCCGTGGGCACTGGCTATATCATAATCCTGTGGTCATGGGTTACATCATGGCCTAGTAGTCATGGGCCACATCATACAGCCATGGAACTCTTTCGAGTGATATGAAATATATTTCTTAATGAATCTGGTCCTAGTTTCTTAAGGCAACAATAATCTAAATTACACGTCGACAAGCTATTCTTTCTCAGAGTCTCTCATGCATATTCCTAGCGTTTACCATACGACATAAATAGCCTGCAGATAGGAGAAAGAAACTTACCACGACGTCTCGGTCCGACTTGGACTATTCACCGACTAGCTTGTGCTAATAGGTCTGATGCTGTGCTCCTTCCGTAAGTGGATATAACATGACCTAACTTGACTAGGTGGGTGTTATGACTTTGGGTCGCGCAACTTAAATAAAAAGTTCTGGCTCCTAAAGGCTGCTTAACTTGCTGTCTAGGGGCATTTAAATTATATTGAAAAAAGCAACCACTCTAGCGCCAGAACCTTCACATTAAACGTGGAATATTAATTGGTTAATATTAATTATTATAAGGAAGGACTCAAAAACTCACCTATACAAAAATATATATTAATAGTAACGTATATACAACGACAGTACTACAACGTCATCTTCACTCCAGTTCACATTAGCTCACTAACACACTGCTACTAGTGAGTAAAACGAAATATATGAACATTTATAAACAAGGAGACTCCATGACACCCTACACCCTTTTTCTGTCGGTCTGTACACCGTACACCCTTTTTCTGTCGGTCTGTACACCGTACACCCTTTTTTTGTCGGTCTGTACATCGTACACCCTTTTTCTGTCGGTCTGTACACCGTACACCCTTTTTTTGTCGGTCTGTACACCGTACACCCTTTTTCCTGTCGGTTTGTACACCGTACACCCTTTTTCTGTCGGTCTGTACACCCTACACCCTTTTTCTGTCGGTCTGTCTACCATCAGGCAAAACACAATATGAGTACTCTCCCAAAACTTAAGCAGGCCTCTGCACACTAGGGCCTTAACGGTAAACATAAGAGCACTTAAAAACAAATAAAATAACCTATAGTATGCACTAAAATAAAAAAAAAAACTCACTAAACCACCTACTCACACCACTACATATTGCTCCCTCTGCTGTGCTTCACCTAGTGCACTAAACACCTCACTCTCCTCTCGCCTGGCCACTCTGCCTAACCAGGAATTATACGTGTCCGGTTTCAGTACAATCCCGGAAACATGGCGCATTATTTTTTTTTTACAATATTTTAAATGCAGCACACTGTATAATAGTGGGTCATTGGTTTAAGCCGGGAGGTGAATTGAACCTGCCTCGCATGGGCCAGTAGGCCTGCTGCAGTGTTCCTTATTTCTTATGTTCTTATGAAACGTCGTCGTAAGCTTCTCTCTCCTCTGTGCCGGTTATTTGTGAATTGTTCCAGTGACGGTATTGTGCCTTTTTGTTCTTTCACCAGCAAACAGTTCAGTGGAGTTGGCTCTCATTCCCTTTCCAATATAAAAAATCACTCACGAATATTTCCGATTCTGTTTCTCTCTTGCACTGATGAATATACCGGTACATTGCAGTGAATTCCCGTAGTATGGAGAATTTTTTTCCCCACCAGACTTGTTGCAGACTTAATTGGTGACCTTGTCAGGTCCTGATAAACTGGTGAAGTATAATATAGCTTAGTCCCAATTTGTCATAAGACTGCCTAGGTTTAGTTAGTGTTGAATGGTTTTCGTGAGGTAGTGTTTGTTTTATAGCTTTCAGTCTGGTTTTTTGCAAGCTATTGCAACGATGAATTTGAATGGCGTTTATATGTATACATTTATAGGTATATAAATTTAACCAATTAATTTTGTTTTAATATTCTTTTGTCTCAGTCTGTGATATCTTCATCACTGTGTGTGTGTGTGTGTGTGTGTGTGTGTGTGTGTACTCCCCTAGTTGTACTCACCTAGTTGAGGTTGCAGGGGTCAAGTCCAAGCTCCTGACCCCGCCCCTTCACTGGTCGCTACTAGGTCACCCTCCATGAACCGTGAGCTTTATCATACCTCTGCTTAAAGCTATGTATGGATCCTGCCTCCACTACATCGCTTCCCAAACTATTCCACTTCCTGACTACTCTGTGGCTGAAGAAATACTTCCTAACATCCCTGTGATTCATCTGTGTCTTCAACTTCCAACTGTGTCCCCTTGTTAGTGTGTCCAATCTCTGGAACATCCTGTCTTTGTCCACCTTGTCAATTCCTCTCAGTATTTTGTATGTCGTTATCATGTCCCCCCTATCTCTCCTGTCCTCCAGTGTCGTCAGGTCGATTTCCCTTAACCTCTCCTCGTAGGACATACCTCTTAGCTCTGGGACTAGTCTTGTTGCAAACCTTTGCACTTTCTCTAGTTTTTTACGTGCTTGGCTAGGTGTGGGTTCCAAACTGGTGCCGCGTACTCCAATATGGGCCTAACGTACACGGTGTACAGGGTCCTGAACGATTCCTTATTAAGATGTCGGAATGCTTTTCTGAGGTTTGATAGGCGCCCATATGCTGCAGCAGTTATTTGGTTGATGTGCGCTTCAGGAGATGTGCCTGGTGTTATACTCACCCCAAGATCTTTTTCCTTGAGTAAGGTTTGTATTCTCTGGCCCCCTAGACTGTACTCCGTCTGCGGTCTTCTTTGCCCTTCTGCAATCTTCATGACTTTGCACTTGGTGAGATTGAACTCCAGGAGCCAATTGCTGGACAAGGTCTGCAGCCTGTCCAGACCCCTTTGTAGTTCTGCCTGGTCATCGATCGAATGAATTCTTCTCATCAACTTCACGTCATCTGCAAACAGGGACACCTCGGAGTCTATTTCTTCCGTCATGTCGTTCACAAATACCAGAAACAGCACTGGGACCCAGCTGGTCACAGGTGCCCACTCTGACACCTCGCCACGTACCATGACTCGCTGATGTCTTCCTGACAAGTATTCCCATATCCATTGTAGTGCCTTCCCTGTTATCCCTGCTTGGTCCTCCAGTTTTTGCACTAATCTCTTGTGTGGAACTGTGTCAAACGCCTTGCAGTCCAAGAAAATGCAATCCACCCACCCCTCTCTCTCTTACCTTACTGCAGTCACCATGTCATAGAACTCCAGTAGGTTTGCGACACAGGATTTCCCGTCCCTGAAACCATGTTGGCTGCTGTTGATGAGATCATTCCTTTCTAGGTGTTCCACCACTCTTCTCCTGATAATCTTCTCCATGACTTTGCATACTATACACGTCGGTGACACTCTTCTGTAGTTTAGTGCTTCATGTCTGTCTCCTTTTTTAAAGATTGAGACTACATTTGCTGTCTTCCATGCCTCAGGCAATCTCCCTGTTTCGATTGTTTCTTGTTGTCTCTCCTCCTTCCTTCCTTAGCCTGATTACCTGGTCCTTGACTGTTGTTTTCCTCCTGATGTGGCTGTATAATAGTTTCGGGTCAGATTTGGCTTTCGCTGCTATGTCGTTTTCATATTGTCGTTGGGCCTCCCTTCTTATCTGTGCATATTCGTTTCTGGCTCTACGACTTCTCTCCTTATTCTCCTGGGTCCTTTGCCTTCTATATTTCTTCCATTCTCTAGCACACTTGGTTTTTGCCTCCCTGCACCTTTGGGTGAACCATGAGCTCATCATGGCTTTTTCATTATTCCTGTTACCCTTGGGTACAAACCTCTCCTCAGCCTCCTTGCACATTGTTGCTACATATTCCATCATCTCATTAGCTGGCTTCCCTGCCAGTTCTCTGTCCCACTGAATCCCGTTCAGAAAGTTCCTCATTCCCGTGTAGTCCCCTTTTTTGTAGTTTGGCTTCAATAGTCCTGGCCTTCATGCTTTCCCCTCCACTTGTAGCTCTACTGTGTATTCGAGGCTTAAAACCACATGATCGCTGGCCCCAAGGGGTCTTTCATATGTGATGTCCTCAATGTCTGCACTACTCAAGGTGAATACTAGGCCCAGTCTTGCTGGTTCATCCTCTCCTCTCTCTCTAGTAGTGTCCCTTACGTGTTGGTACATGAAGTTTTCCAGTACCACCTCCATCATCTTAGCCGTCCATGTATCTTGGCCCCCATGCGGGTCCAAGTTCTCCCAATCGATCTCCTTGTGGTTAAAGTCACCCATGATCAGGAGCTTTGCCCTGCATGCATGAGCTCTTCTGGCCACTGCAGCCAGTGTGTCAGTGTGTGTGTGTGTGTGAGTGTGTGTGTGTGTGTGTGTGTGTGTGTGTGTGTGTGTGTGTGTGTGTGTGTGTGTGTGTGTGTGTGTGTGTGTGTGTGTGTGTGAGAATGTGTGTGTGTGAGAGAATGTGTGTGTGTGTGTGTATGTGTGTGTGTGTGTGTGTGTGTGTGTGTGTGTGTGTGTGTGTGTGTGTGTGTGTGTGTGTGTGTGTGTGTGTGTGTGTGTGTGTGTGTGTGTGTGTGTGTGTGTGTGTGTGTGTGTGTGTGTGTGTGTGTGAGAGGCTATCCTGAGATATGGTAATTCTCACTTAACAGTAACTACTGAACTGGAACACAACCTTAGAAGCTCCTGTAGCTGCTGCATTCGGAATGGAATACTTGACGGTCTTCATTGACGAACTGAAGTCTCCCAGCTCAGGCTGACAGATTTCATCACTTAATGTAAATAAAGACTTTTATCAATATTAATGGACTGAGCACATCGACTACAAGCTGAGGGGACTGATTACCTCAAACTCCTCATCTTCAACCTTCCTCTGCACTGGACTGAAGAAGCCACAGGCTGGCGAAACCTTTCCAGAATACCCAAATGTTGTACAAGTGTCTCGTTTATCTATATCACTTAAGATTAGTAACCTATCCTGTGTGCTGGAATACGCCCTCCCCCCCCATAAAAAATAGGTGCATTTATGGCTATTTAACTATAATATAGAGTAAGGTAGGAGCATCCTGCTGGCGTACCCAGACTTTTTAATAAAAAACTCAAAATCTTTTAATTATTTGACTGTTTTTTTTATTTCTAGCTATTACAGATACACAATCGTTAATTAAGACTTTTACCGATGTTAATTCTCTTGTGACACCCAATCCTAATGGTCAGTCCGCTCTGATGGCAAAAGTTTTGGCTAAGACAAATACAGTGACTCATAAGGCCATATTTACAGAGCGGATATCGCTGGAAACATATAACCGTAAGTGGAAAAGTTACACAAACTGTCCTTGCAAAACAACCGAAGCCAGTTTGTTGCTGCAAGAGCATTTCACACACACACACACACACACACACACACACACACACACACACACACACACACACACTACACAACGTAGTGTAGTGGGTCACAAGCGCCAGGCTCCGAGAATCTTTGTGTTTTTAGGGCGTGCTTGAGCAGCTAGAAGCAACCAGTGTTAGTGACAACGTCAGTGAACAACCCTACAAGTGAAAACCAAAGTATTAGCAAAAAAAAAAATAAAGTAAAGGCGAGAGAAAGCCCGAAATTATACAACAAAATTTCGAAGTGCCAGTTCGTTGAGGCCTAGTTGGCACTTGTTGCCACACTGTTACAAATATACAAAGTACAAAGCGAGTGACTAAAGACAAAAGATCAAATAGAATTAAGAGAGGTTGGCTAACGAGAAACTGTGATGTAGCACACAGCCAGCGTGAACAAGCTAGCCAGAAAGGGGATATATATGTATATATATATGTATATATATGTATATATATATATATATATATATATATATATATATATATATATATATGTATATATACATATACATAAATATATATAAGCAGAGAAGGTGGCAGCAGTAGGCCTGAGAAAGTAGCGCGGCCATAACAGGTTGGGTGTCATCACAAATGAGAAGTGTATTTACCAAAAGTGAAGTGTAAATTATAAAAGTAGCAGTATACAAGTGATAAGAGTGGTAAATGAGGACTCAAAAGGGCAACGAGAAAAGAATAGTTGAAGAAGTCAGAGGCGGAAGGGCGAGGTGCCCGAGTCATGTACAGCGAGCATCGTACAGCGAGCATCGTACATCAGGCATCTGGATGGACGTCCCCTCTGAGTTGTAACGTACAAATCGCCTGTTTGTGGTTGGCGGGAAGTTTTGAGTGTTAGAGCCGGCCCTATGGTCACTGGTAGCTGGCTATCACAAACCCTGCTCCAGAGCGATT
This sequence comes from Cherax quadricarinatus, assembly GCF_038502225.1. Taxonomy (NCBI): domain Eukaryota; kingdom Metazoa; phylum Arthropoda; class Malacostraca; order Decapoda; family Parastacidae; genus Cherax; species Cherax quadricarinatus. The sequence goes on along the minus strand of NC_091325.1, from coordinate 13,591,485 downwards.
ATCATACACACAACACCTAGCAGTAGTAGGAAGATAAAATTTGTAGGAACAAGAAATAGGCAGGAGGATTAAGTCGGGGCTAATGGGACTACAGCCCTGACAACAATTTCGAGAGATAATGTTTTAGGACACAAAGACAGTACAATCTGAGAAGCAAGTATTGGGTACACATGTAGTAAAAGGTAGTACATAACTGGGTGAAAGAAAGACTCGTTAACACACGCTAGTATTATAATTATTAGAATTACTCTCAGTGTTAATGGTATCTTATTAGTATTACGGATACACAACTGACGTGCTCACACACACACGCGTGCACACACATACACACTCGGGGCCAGGAGCTGAGTCTCGACCCTTGAAACCACAACTAGGTGAGTACACACACACCCACTCATTCACACAGCTGATCCTTGGAATTTGACTGCGTCCCCTCACCCCCCCACACACCTTTCCCTCCCCCACAGACCTTTCCCCTCCCCCGCTCTTGCCTTCACTCCCTCCTCCCTCCTATCTCTCATAGCCTTTTTCCCTCCCCTTCCCCCTACTCTCTCTCTCTCTCTCTCACTCCCATAATCCTATCCCTCACCCTCGTCTCTCTCTATAGGCTTCTCTCTCCATCTCCCTTTTTCTATATTTCTACCCCTCCCTCGCATTTCTCTCTCTCATAGCCTTTCCCTCACCCTCCTTTCTCCCTCTCTCTCTCTCTCTCCCTCTCTTTCTCCCTCTCTTTCTCCCTCTCTCTACCCTTTCTCTCCCCCCTCACATTTCTCTCTCTCCCCTTTTGGTCTTATCCCTCACCCCATACTCTCTCCTCTCTCTCCCTCTTTCTACCCTTTCTCTCTCCCCCTCTCACCCTCTCCCTCCTCTAGCCTTCTGTCTGTGGTAATAAAAAAAAAAAAAAAATAAAATGGGTGGCCCTAGAGGACGGAAAACCAGAGATCTGGTGGACGAACCAGGGAGGAAAGACTGGGAATTAGAGCTCCAAAAAAGGGAGGAAGAGTGGGGAAGGAAGATAGTAGAGCTTGGTAAGAAAATGGAGGAGCAGATAGCTGAAGAGTGCAGGAAGTGGGAAGTACAGGTCTTAGCAGCAGAAGCTAGGATACAGTGCTTAGAAGAGAAACTGCAAAGCCTGAAACAGATTAGAGAGACAAATGACAATTCAGATGTGACATCAGGAAATTCAATGTCAGGCGCAGACAAGGGGACGGTAAGCAACAAAGGAGACATGTCGTACGCGAAGGCCCTATCAGACCCACGTGGGGCCAGGGAAAAGACAAGGAGCACACTAAGATCAAATGACAGGTCCGAAGACAATGAAGGTATGCTATATGCAGAGATTCTAACAGCCAACTGCAGTAGCAAGGGACAGCTGGTCATGAAAGACAGTTCACTGAGAATAGAAGTTTCAGATATGACAGGGACTGAAAGCAAGAACATGTCAATGGAAGGAAATAAAATGCCTCAGAGGAAGCAGATGGAGACTCAGTGGGAGGAGGAAAGGGCGAGGTCAGTTTTTGTGTACGGGCTCCAAGAAGCCAAGGGGGACAACTTCAAAGAAATAAAACAGGAGGAGAAAAAAATGATTGAAGGCATCATGAAAACAATAGGTGAGGGCGATATGACCCAGGTGACAAATTTTCAGAGAATTGGGTGGTTTGCGAGTGGAAGGATACGGCCTGTCAATGTAATTTTCAAGGAAGAATCAGTTCGAACCAGGATTCTGCAAGAGAAAGCAAGACTGAGGGACAAACAGGGGTACCAGAGAGTATACCTCGACCGCGACAGAACACAAGAAGAAAGGACTACACTGAAAGAGAGGGTACAGAGACGCAAGGAGGAACGAGAGGCAATGACGAAGATGAGCAGGACCCAGACACAGGAGGAAGGGCAAACACACCCCACAGAATCTCCCACCAAAAGACTCCAACCGCGACATTCCCAACTCAATTGAGCAACCTATACTACAACCCACTCGCTGTTCCCTCTGCCACCAACCCCCATATCACAAACCTCACCCCAACAGCTGTCCCTTATGGGCATTCTGACCCCACCCCCATCATCACAAACCCCACCTACACCACAGCCCCATATAGGCCCCCACCAAGGCTCTCGCTCCCCCAACCCCAATATTCTTGCAAGACCACAATGATAGAAAAGAAACTGAAAGTTTGGTACACAAACGTGGATAGAATAACGAATAAACATGAGGAGTGGAACGAAAGAATCAGTGAAAAATCCCCAGACATCATAGCAGTCACAGAAACAAAACTTGCTGAGACAATAACAGACACAATCTTCCCAATGGGATATCAGATCCTGAGGAAAGATAGAAGGAGTAGAGGGGGAGGAGGGGTTGCACTGATCATAAAACACCGATGGGGATTTGAGGAAATGGAAGGCATGGACATGATTGGAGAAAGAGACTACATAGTAAGTACAATTCAGTCCGGAGAACATAAAGTAGTCATTGGAGTGATGTATAACCCACCACAGAACTGCAGGAGGCCAAGAGAGGAGTACGAAGAAAACAACAGGGTGATGGTGGATACACTGGCTGAGGTGGCAAGAAGAGCTCACTCGAGCAGAGCAAAGTTACTGGTAATGGGCGATTTCAACCACAGGGAGATCGACTGGGAAAACCTGGAGCCACATGGGGGTCCCGAAATATGGAGAGGCAAGATGATGGATGTGGTACTTGAAAACCTCATGCATCAACATGTCAGGGACACAACCAGAGAGAGAAGGGAGGATGAGCCAGCAAGACTGGATCTTGTGTTCACCCTGAGCAGTTCAGACATTGAGGACATCACTTACGAGAGGCCCCTTGGAGCTAGCGATCACGTGGTTCTGAGTTTTGATTATATAGTAGAGTTACAAGTGGAGAAGGTAACAGGAACTGAAGGGGACAGGCCAAACTATAAAAGGGGGGACTACACAGGTATGATAAACTTCATGCAGGAGGTTCAGTGGGACAGAGAAATGGTAGGAAAATCAGTAAACGAGATGATGGAATATGTGGCAACAAAGTGCAAGGAGGCAGAGGAAAGGTTTGTTCCCAAGGGAAACAGAAATAATAGGAAGACCAAAACGAGTCCTTGGTTTACCCGAAGGTGTAGGGAGGCAAAAACTAAGTGCAACAGAGAATGGAAAAGGTACAGGAGGCATAGGACCCAGGAAAACAATGAGATTAGTAGAAGAGCCAGAAACGAGTATGCACAGATAAGGAGGGAGGCCCAGCGACAGTATGAAAACGACAAAGCATCGAAAGTCAAATCTGACCCGAAACTGCTGTATAGCCACATTAGGAGGAAGACAACAGTCAAGGACCAGGTGATAAGGCTGAGGAAAGAAGGTGGAGAACTCACAAGAAACGATCAAGAGGTATGTGAGGAGCTCAACACGAGATTTAAGGAAGTATTTACAGTAGAGACAGGAAGGACTCTGGGGGGACAGACCAGATGGGGACACCAGCAAGGAATACACCAACAAGTGTTGGACGACATACATACAGATGAGGAGGAGGTGAAGAAACTGCTAAGGGACATCGATACCTCAAAGGCAATGGGACCGGACAACATCTCCCCGTGGATCCTTAGAGAGGGAGCAGATATGTTGTGCGTGCCACTTACCACAATCTTCAACACGTCCCTGGAAACTGGGCAACTACCTGAGGTATGGAAGACGGCAAATGTAGTTCCCATTTTTAAAAAAGGAGACAGAAAAGAGGCACTAAACTATAGACCTGTGTCATTGACGTGTTTGGTATGGAAAGTTATGGAGAAGATTATCAGGAGGAGAGTGGTGGAGCACCTGGAGCGGAACAAGAGTATAAATGCCAACCAGCACGGATTCATGGAAGGCAAATCCTGTGTCACAAACCTTCTGGAGTTTTATAATGAAATAACAGAAGTAAGACACGAGAGAGGGGTGGGTTGATTGCATCTTCTTGGACTGCAAGAAGGCCTTTGACACAGTTCCTCACAAGAGATTAGTGCAGAAGCTAGAGCATCAGGCGCATATAACAGGAAGGGCACTGCAATGGATCAGAGAATACTTGACAGGGAGGCAACAACGAGTCATGGTACGTAATGATGTATCACAGTGGGCACCTGTGACGAGCGGGGTCCCACAGGGGTCGGTCCTAGGACCAGTGCTATTTTTGGTATATGTGAACGACATGATGGAAGGGTTAGACTCAGAATTGTCCCTGTTTGCAGATGATGTGAAGTTAATGAGGAGAATTAAATCAGATGAGGACCAGGCAGGACTTCAAAGAGACCTGTACAGACTGGACACCTGGTCCAGCAAATGGCTTCTCGAATTTAATCCTGCCAAATGCAAAGTCATGAAGATAGGGGAAGGGCACAGAAGACCACAGACAGAGTATAGGCTAGGTGGCCAAAGACTGCAAACCTCACTCAAGGAGAAAGATCTTGGGGTGAGTATAACACCGAGCATGTCTCCGGAAGCACATATCAATCAGCATATGGGCGCCTGGCAAACCTGAGAACAGCATTCCGATACCTTAGTAAGGAATCGTTCAAGACACTGTACACCGTGTATGTCAGTCCCATACTGGAGTATGCAGCACCTGTTTGGAACCCGCACTTGATAAAGCACGTCAAGAAACTAGAGAAAGTACAAAGGTTTGCGACAAGGTTAGTTCCAGAGCTAAGGGGAATGTCCTATGAAGAAAGATTAAGGGAAATCGGCCTGACGACACTGGAGGACAGGAGGGTCAGGGGAGACATGATAACGACATATAAAATTCTGCGTGGAATAGACAAGGTGGACAAAGACAGGATGTTCCAGGGAGGGGACACAGAAACAAGAGGCCACAATTGGAAGTTGAAGATACAAATGAGTCAGAGAGATATTAGGAAGTATTTCTTCAGCCATAGAGTTGACAGGCAGTGGAATAGCCTAGAAAATGACGTAGTGGAGGCAGGAATCATACACAGTTTTAAGACGAGGTTTGATAAAGCTCATGGAGCGGGGAGAGAGAGGGCCCAGTAGCAACCGGTGAAGAGGCGGGGCCAGGAGCTAAGACTCGACCCCTGCAACCACAAGTAGGTGAGTACACACACACACAAACGCTTGCAGATTATATATATATATATATATATATATATATATATATATATATATATATATATATATATATATATATATATATATATATATATATATATATATATATATTATTCTTAACAAGGTTCAAGTAATTTGAAAACGACTAGGCCTCGTCAGATCTTCAACTAAAGCAAAGATACTGACAAGCAAGCGACATCTCCCACCCATTTGTTTTTAAAGGCTGGAAACATAAACTACATAAACTGAATGTAAACTTTGTGTACAGAATCTTGAAATCTCACTCAGGGGCGAGCATCACTCAGGGGTGAGCATCACTCAGGGGTGAGCATCACTCAGGGGTGAGCATCACTCAGGGGCGAGCATCACTCAGGGGTGAGCATCACTCAGGGGTGAGCATCACTCAGGGGTGAGCATCACTCAGGGGTGAGCATCACTCAGGGGTGAGCATCACTCAGGGGTGAGCATCACTCAGGGGTGAGCATCACTCAAGGGTGAGCATCACTCAGGGGTGAGCATCACTCAGGGGTGAGCATCACTCAGGGGTGAGCATCACTCAGGGGTCAGGATAGTGTCGAACACATCGCCAGCGGCACACATCAAACGGACAATCTCTGTAACAAATGTTTGCTTAGTAAATAAAAAAATAACTTTCAGGAATCTCAATAAAGAGTCATTCTCGGCAGAATATATTACATAAGTTAGCCATATCGATGAGTATGCACCAGTAGGGAACCCTCAACTAATAATGCATAGGTATACAACTAGACTAGTCCTAGAGTAAATTGGAATGAGCTAGAAGGAGAGGCTAGAGGAACTGAACAGGACGACATTAGGATAGAAGAACCAGGGAAGACATGGTAACAGGTAAAATACTCGGAAGACTTCATCGGGTTGACAGAAAGAACGGGTACACAGGAGCATATTTGGAAACCAAATACACAGATGAGTCATAGGGATGTTAGGAAGTATTTCATCAGCCTCATGGTCAAAAAAGTGAAATGACCTGGACAACGAAGTAGTAGAGCCAGGATCTATGCATAACTTTAAGAGAGTATGATAAGGCCCCCGAAATCGGGAGAGAGGATATGCAGTATTGGTTAGTTTGAGAGGCAGGACCAGACGAAGACACACGACCTGTGCAACCACAAATAGAAGAGTACACACACAGGCACACACACACACACACACACCTGAAACCCTCTTCAGGTGATCACATTATTTCAATATACCGAGCACGTTTTGCCTTTGCTCGTATACCACCTGCAAGGCACCACACCACCATCACTTTATCCGTTCAATCGTAATTACTTTGCAGGGAGGCGATCGCCCTACGCCTGGACGAGCAAAGCAAGGCGACCACCACGAATTTTACAGCACTATCAACATGAAAGCTCTCCGTGTACCGTGTAAAATGTTGCCCGCAGCCAGCACTTCAGCAGATGCAGTGTACAGTGTAAGGTACATCCCAAGTTAACACTTACACAGGTACAGTGTACAGTGGTTCCCACACCAGCGTTTACACAGTATCCGCCAGCAGTAATGCTTGTGTCTCCCTTTGCTTTTCACTAATATATTTCTGACCTGTGTGGGGAAGTTTCATTTTTTATTCACTAGATGCTTTCCCTTGTCCACAAGGACAGCTTGGGTGATGGTGTGGGTGTGATGTAGTGGTAGTGGTTGATTGTGGTGGGTGGTGGTATAGTAGTGATGATGTAGGTGGAAAGAGTTGGTGGTGTAGGTGGTGTAGGTGGTGTGTGGTGATGATGGTCGTCGTGATTGTAATAGTGGTGAGAGTCGCGGTAGATCAAGACAAATGAAGTATAATGTAATAACTCACTAACAACGCGTCACCCACACTGTTGGCTTTATCAAGTCACAAATAGATCCACCTGGTAAGAGAAGTGTGCAAATGTACTCATGTATGTGTGTACGTATATATATATATATATATATATATATATATATATATATATATATATATATATATATATATATATATATATATATATATATATATATGCAATAAGATCACAGTAAACAGGTGATTTCAGAATATGCAAAACAACCACTGTGAAAGAATACAGAAGTTCCAAGCGCTTTCGTGACTACTCACATTATCAAGGAACAATGAAAGTAAAGCATCAGAGGAAGGTATATAAAAGGGGTAGCCCACACCTCTCTATCAGATCCCACAACAAAGAAACACCTGACGCGAGACAGCAGGCCTGCCGGCCGAACTAGACAGGTCCTTCACACAATGCACCAACAAACTATTCTACCCAAGAAATAAGAAATTTAAACAATTATTATTTGTCCAATGTATTATTAAATTCTTCCCAAATTCTATTAATTATAAATGGATCTAATTTATATAAACCAAAGGAAATATTCATATTATTGTCAAAACTGCTTTTTATGAAACAAGATTGTTAAACAAGATGGTTAAAATGCTATATTTATTCATGTAAGAGATTTTAACCATCCAATTGATTTTCAAAAAGTTGAGAAAGTAGTATCAAGCAAGTCCATGGTCGATAAGAATATAATTGAATCTTATTTCATAAAAAGCAGTTTTGACAATAATATGAATATTTCCTTTGGTTTATATAAATTAGATCCATTTATAATTAATAGAATTTGGGAAGAATTTAATAATACATTGGACAAATAATAATTTTTTAAATTTCTTATTTCTTGGGTAGAATAGTTTGTTGGTGCATTGTGTGACGGACCTGTCTAGATCGGCCGGCGGGCCTGCTGTCTCGCGTCAGGTGTTTCTTTGTTGTGGGATCTGATAGTGAGGTGTGGGCTACCCCCTTTATGTACCTTCCTTTGATGCTTTACTTTCACACAGTTCACAGAACAGTTGTTCACAGTACACACACACTCAGTTCACGGAGTTCACTACCTTATCACAAGATAGGCGCATGGCTTCTGCCGAAAAGAAGAGGCCACGATGCTCCATGAACACGATGGAGGACTCGGATTTGGAAATGTGGGGCGCAATTCTAGCGAAGAAGTTGCGAGAGGAAGAGGAAGATCCTGCTCACATTGTAGCAGATCTAACAGTTCCAACCATGGAGCCAGCGACAATGGAAACAGGGGAGGAAATAAGCACCCCGCCCCCCGAAAACCAAGAGGGATGGAACACTGTGGACAACAAGAAGAAGCGCCGTCCATCCAAGGAGCAGGCAAACCAGCTCAACCGACCTGGCAAATTCAAGGTGAAGTCTTACGGGGACCACAGAACCCACTATGGCGTTGTTTCATACCTGGAATCACGACACAACCTGAAGTTCAAGATATGGTTCAACTTGAGGGGAGAACCAATATTGACTCCTCTCAACAAGGAAATGTATGCTACCTTGAAAAGAGTCATGGAGACAGATCGCTCATTCACCCTGGAGGAACTGGACTCTCGGCAGAAAATCACCAAGGGTGCATTGATGCAATACCCGCTGATGATGCCCATCGAGGCAGTAGCAGCTCACCCCAGTGTGGTGTCAGCTCAACGTCTCAAGGCAAAGACGGCAGGCAACACACCAACCCGACAGGTCCTCATTCAGCATGTAGGACCACTGCCATCCCAGCTGGACCTCGGTTCTTTTTGCAAGTACGATGTCAGGACCTTCACAGCAGAACCAGTTCGCTGTTTCAAGTGTCAGCGTTATGGACACCTGGGTGCACTCTGTCCGAACAGAGTAATCTGCAGTGTCTGCAACCAGCACCACCCTACCGAGGAATGCATCACCAAGCTGAAAAATGCATCGCCACCCACTCCACAATGCCCGAACTGCAGGCAGAAACATTATGCCTGGAATCCTCGATGCCCCAAGAGGCTCGCCAGAATTCAAGGAGTCTGGAAGACGCCAAAAACTCGGCAACAGGCTACGACGGATCATCATTCTCAGCAAACGATGGGTGCAGAGAACGCTGCCATACCGCAAATCTCTCAGCAGCTAACCCAAGTCAATGCCCAGGAATTCCCAACCCTCGAAGCCTCAATCAGGCGTCAAGGTCAAGAACCTCCTGCAGCCCTACCTCAACGAAGAAACAGAAATAAGAGGAACAGGACGCGTCAACAGGGTGCATCTGGTCAATGCGATCAACAGGTGGCACTAAACGAGCCCCCACCGGCCATAGCACGACAACGCAGGCACTCCTTACCAGGCACAGGCGCTTTGCAGACTCAACTGGCACCTCACCAGCAGATCCCGGCTACCCAACCTGGTATACAGCAACAGACCACGATGCATACAATAAAGAAATCCAACCCTCAGCAGTCCCTACAGACCACAACAGCCCATATAATATCCACTGTTTCGAACCCAACCCCAAAGCAGGCCCTCACCAGGGAGGATCTCGTAGCACTCATCAAGGTGTTCCCGGAACTTATTTGCAACACAATCAACTCCACGGAACAACAGAGCACATTCCGGCAGATGGTCAATACGCTCCTGAGAGTGTGCTTACTGACCGAGGAGGAGACAGTGGATGCCATGAATTTGCAAGTTCTCAGAGCGGGCAGGACTCAGTCTCCAGCTCAACAAACAATCCTGGCCTGGATAGAGTCCTATCTTAGGGGCAGGCAGGCCTGTGTCAGCTTTCAGGGACACTACTCTTCCTTTAAAACCCTGGAAAACGGTGCGCCACAAGGAGGTGTGCTCAGCCCTACCCTGTTTAACATCCTTATGCAGGAACTTGTGAGCCTTCCCTTTCATAGTGGTACACAGCTCCTCAGCTATGCTGATGATCTTGCACTCGTAGTGAATGGGAAAGGCAATTTAGAACGACAGGCTCAGAGAGCTTTGGACCTAATTACGCAGTCTTGCAAGGAACTAGGCCTCAAGATCTCGGCCGAGAAATCTCTTGCAATGATGTTAAAGGGACCAGATCCTGTGAATAGATTACGTATTCAGGATATAGAACTTGAGTGGACAGGCTCCTACCTGTACTTGGGAATCTACATTGATAAAAAGCTGACCTTTCAGAAACAGGCCGAGTATGTCAGGTCACGTGCTCTACTCAGACTCAACGCCATGAGAGCCATGACGAGGCACCGTGCAGGGGCAAGCAAAGATGTACTTCGCTTGTACTATATACAAGTTATACGCTCGCTCATTGACTACGGTGCACCGGCGTTAGCTCATCTCTTCCCGCAGAGCAGGCAAAGGGTGGAGGTCGTACAAAATCAGGCGATAAGAACTATGCTTGGGGCCCCCATCTGGACCAACACAGTATGTCTCAGATCTGAGGCCCGGCTTCCTTCCTTGGCTGACAGAGTAAGATACATAAACGCCTGCGAAGTGGCCACGATTCTGCACCGGCAGCAAGGTACCCCAGTAAGGAGACGGATATTAACAACTATGACACAAGATCCCACACTCTTCACGGATTACTCCTGGATTCGTTCGTTTTGTGCTGCTGGGCCGAAGCTGCTGCCTATACAACTACTCCTTGAGAAGAGTTGTGACCTTCCTGTTGCTGGGTACCATCCACCACCTCCCTGGCGCCCAGATCCAGCCGATGTTTGCATCATGCAGCTACCCATCTCTAAGCGTCTCTGCAGTCAAGACACCCTCAGCAATCATGCTGAGACAAGCATGGCACTGGCAGAGGGAGGCACATGTGCAGTGTATTTCACAGATGGTTCTGTCGACCCTGACAGGAAGAGAGCAGCAGCTGGACTGTATCACAATGGTCACACACAAGGCTGGCGACTCCCTGACCACTGCACGATCCTTCAAGCTGAGCTGGTGGCGATTCAGCAGGCATTGTCACATGCCCTACGACATCGACTCCGACCTGTCATACATGTTGATTCCACCTCTGCAATCAATGCCCTCTCCCATCCTCAACCACAGGACAATGTTCACCTCATCACATCGATCCTGAGCATAATGACAGCCTTAGAAGTTCAGGGTAACAGATCGACATTGAACTGGATCCCCAGCCATGCTGGCATCGGGGAAATGAGGCGGCAGATGATGCAGCCAAGGCAGCAACAGACTATCCACATGTTGGGATTACTGTCAGACCAAACTGGTGGCTGCCAGAGCCACGAAACTTATGGGGGAGGTCTTAGGTGATACCCCATCTCAACAGTGGTACCGAGCAGCGACTCAGGGAGAACCCCCTCCATATGATAGAAGCTGGTCCAGAGCGCAGTGTACCGCCATCCATCGGCTTCGTTTGGGCTTTCCCACAGCTAAGATGATGGTAGACAAGGCTGAGGAGATGTGCCAGTACTGTCAGCACGTTGTCCAGCGGCCCCTAACACACTATCTTCTGGAGTGCGAAGCTACTGAGACACTCCGCAGGCAACTAGGAGTGATATTCCCTCCCGAAGAGGACCCAGAGATGACTGCGGCCACACTAGTGTACCATGGGGTCAACGAACCAGACAAGCTGTTACCTGTGATAACGACATATCCTCCTCCTCGCTAGTGTCCATAGTTAGGAGTACATATGGTGTCGCTTATGAGATGCACCAGTTGAACTGACCAGAAGAGTGTTTGAGCAGCATACGTCGCGTCATTGTAGAAACCTTTCTCCATCGGGAGCCAGAGACGGGTCATCGCAAGATTGAGACCCGTGCCAGGACTACGGTCTTGGCGAACATTATACATACATACTTTACTTTATTTGTTCCTTGATAATGTGAGTAGTCACGAATGCGCTTGGAACTTCTCTATTTTTTCACAGTGGCTGTTTTACATATATATATATATATATATATATATATATATATATATATATATATATATATATATATATATATATATATATATATATATATATATATATATATATATATATATATATATATATATATATATATTTTTTTTTTTTTTTTTTTTTTTTTTTTATATATATAGGATGGGGTCCACCTCTGGTGTAAATTGTGGGACCCATAGCCTCGGAGAAGTGGATAAAAAGGCTTCAAGGAAGAATATTTGGATTTCTTCCTGAAGCCATTTGAATATTCCGCTTCCCCTACCACCCCATCTTTTAAACTATTTTTTTTTTACCGATAGGAATATTTTATTACATAATATGGTACAGAAGATTTAAGAGATACATTGTTGATATAAAGGTGGCATATACGGTACATGTTGTTACGTGTGTATCACCGATTATAAGGCGAAAATCTCATCCAGCTCCTCAGAGCTGGGGCGTGTGCCCAAAATGCAGCATGCATTACCCCTTTGAACAGCCGCACTGAGCCGCTGGAACAGAAAACTAGCTGCCCTGGGATCCCTAGTTACCCTGATGAGTCTTTTTCCCAGCTCCTTAAGGAAATTAGATGCACTCTTTCCCCATGAGCCAAGGGTCTCTGAGCCTATGGGAACAAACATATAATGATGGGCAAGTTCTCCATATTTTCTAGACTTTTGGGACTCCCTAAAGCTGGCAGCTGCCCCTCCTTCCTCCCTGGTGTATTGGAGATAGGTATCAGCCAAGGTAGATGCACATGTATAGTCCCACACCACCTGCTTCCCATCTGTCCAGGCTTGAAGGTTGATACCATCTGGACGCTTCTGGCTGCCGTCAGATCTGCATAGTTGCGGTGGCTCCCTTACTGCTGGGCATCCAGCTGTTGTGAGGCTCCTCTTGATAATGTTATTAACCTCCTCATGTCTTGCAATCTTTCCCTCGGATTTACGGCACACAAGACCATGGTACCCGAATCGGTCTGCTGCTTCACTGCCACAAATACACCTGTGTTCGGCGAGAATAGGGGCGGCAAGTCGAAGGGCAACACCGATGCGGATGGTCTCTGGGTCGAGGCGTGTGCCAAGGCTGGAGTTGGGAACAGCCAACAGAAAGTCCCCAGCATGAGGGGCTCTCACTGCCAGCAGGCGGGCTCTATCCTTCCCTGACACACTCTGAAGCATCGTTGAGGCTATATTTTCCACTATTGGACCATCCCAGTGCGATTGTTTGTAGTTGTTGGGGGGAGCAGGTCTGGTTTCTGAGCCCGTTAGATTATCCCAGATCATTGCTCCGTCAATGAATTTTTGGTCCTGGGCTCCAATCTTGTCCCTAAGATGTTCAGGGAGAATCGCTGCTACAAGCTCTCTGAATGCAATACACGAGGACAGAAAAGCAGGTAACGCAATCTGTGATGACTTGCGGACACCAATGCCTCCTAGTCTGACTGGAAGTGTAGCTTGGTTCCACTGCCCGTCTTCTAGAGTAAGGTTAAGTACTTTCGTAAAAATCTGCCTCAGAATACTGTCATATTCGTGCAGTATAGGGTTATCATATGAAGGTGCACATCTTAGGAAATATGTCAACCTGGGCAGACTCAAGCACTTTGTGAGAAGGTACAAGGCATCGTGGGTGTCCAGATTGCCTATTCGTTGTTCCATTCTCCTTAACTCTTCCAATTTCTTCCTGAGAATTGTGTCAATGGCATTGCTTCCCAGAGGTGCTCCTAGCAAGACACTATATATTTATATATATAAATATATATATATATATATATATATATATATATATATATATATATATATATATATATATATATATATATATATAATGTCAAGAGTTTCATATTCAAGGAAAAGCTGTTATTAGCCCTAAAATAAGTAACAGTATATCTTTACTCTCCCACTATGATGTCTTGTTCAAATAAAAGTTTGAGGGTATATGGTAGATACAGGCAGTGAAGTAACTATTATATCATTATTACTACTACTACTACTGCTACTACTACTACTACTACTACTACTACTACTACTACTACTACTACTAAGCACGACGTCGTTTAGTGCATCTCTTGCTTAATCTGTTTTAAGTAGAAATGTTACTGTAGGCAGAACATTTTCAGTAAGATGACTTCATAAGTGTCTTATAATCTCTAATCATCTTGCTACCATGACTGATAAAGGATTCTTACAACCACGAGTTAAAAGGCATCTGTGTGCGTGAAAGAGGCAGAATAACTCATGCAGAAATAAATTTATCTGATGCTCTTATAGAAAATGGTAGATCATTACTATGAATATGACACACGTACAACATCTGGGTATTTTATTTTTTCAAAATAAAGAAATCCATATGTTGAACATGTCTCTTATTCATCCTCTGCAGTGCATAATAATCTCCCCACATATTGATGTCCGACATGTCTATACTTCTGATACATTCGCTTCTACGTATCCATCTCGAGAACCTCCTCTTCAGTTCAAAACTGTTCCTTTCCATGGTCACTATCCTGTTTACATTTTTGTTATTAATGGCTTAAAAACCACCAAACAGATACATAAGACACGTGTGTATTACTTACGAATCTTTATTGTGGAGATGTTTCTCCAAATGATGGCGTTAACAATCAAATAAAGAGAATAATCGTTGATTGATTAAGCCACTAGTTAGCGAAACGTCTGTGCAATGAAGATTTCCTAGTGTTAAAAACATGTATTCATCTACAGTGTTCAAGAAAGTGACCAATGAGGAAATTCAGAACGGAAGAGGTTATAATGATGGATGCATAGCGGGAAATGTGCCAGGTGTATAGCGGTGTAGGAGATCAGTATGTGTGAGAGAGTACTATGCAAACAAGATTTTTTGTGGGGAGGGGGGGGGGGCTTTTGTATTTAACTTTGAGGCTTGTGTGTAAGACGAGCCTTATCTTCCTCATCTCGTCCTCAACTTTCTTTGGGTTCTCGCAAACTTATGTCCTCTAGGAAAAGTTGCAAAACTCAGGCACCTATTTGCCCTCTCTCTCTCTCTCTCTCTCTCTCTCTCTCCCTCTGTCCCTCTCCTCTCTCTATCTCTTTTGTACACAGTGTTTTACAAGGTTAGGTTTAGGGTTACTAATTTTATTTACAAGCTAAGAGTTGTAACCTACATCAGCTCATTTCAGAGCCTTTGTTTTGTTATGAGACATACAAATATGCAGCAGGATTAAGTCGAATCTATCTCTGGGCTAGCTATTTCATTTGGTCTCTCTCTCTCTCTCTCTCTCTCTCTCTCTCTCTCCCATATACTCTGCTTCGTTTAACTTTATATGGTACAATGATTTTTGAAAAAAAAAACTAGAAACCATCGTGTATGAAGAGAAGAGGAATGAGAAGAGATAGGGAGCAGAGGGAACGACATAGGGGAGTAAAAGTAAAAATAAAGATATGAGAGGGAAACTGATAGAGAGGGGAGGAGCCGAAGGAAGGGGTAGAGAGATACAGAAGTGAAAAAAGGGTAGATAAGATAGGGAAATGGAAAGGGAGAATTTGAAAAAAAATAAAGACAGGAGAAATGACGACTCTCCCCATTGATGTTACCACCATCACTATCACCTCCACCACTATCACCTCCACCATTATCACCTCCACCACTACCACCATATCACCACAACCATTATCACTATCACCACCACAACCATGATCACTATCAGCATCATAATCACCAATATCATTACTATCACCACCAACACCAGAACATCACCTCATTTTCCAACTCATTTTCACACCTCAAATTACAACTCAAGCACATTTAAATGTTCCCTGGTACTTTTCAACTACTGCGTTGCCAGACGTGCTGCAGCATTTTTTCCCCTTTCCTCATTTAACGAATTAATTCCCTGAAACTAGTTCCTGAAACTAAATCCCGAATCCCAATTCCTGAAATTTACGGGCAACATTGATAAACTGACGTTGGGACTTGCGTACGAAAAATAACGTAATAAGGATAGATTCTACTTTGGCTAGAGCTTCGGAGAAAGAGAATATTTTATTTCCTGTGGAATGCAATTCAATTAGATTATGTCCCATACTGACAGACATCATGCATACTCTGATTATCATATATACCTATATGGTAAGCACATACAGGTATATTTTATCCAAACGCAGATAATATATAGTGTGAGCAGCTCTCAGCTATTTCGTATGACTGTCTCCAGTCATTCAGAACACCCTGATCTCACTGTGTAGAGGTGGCTGCTCTTCAGCGTGAAAATCCTACCATTAAGAACTATGTCGATTAAACCTGACACAAAATGGGAAGCATAACCCGTAAATAAGACCAAGAGCTGTGTGTTATTTCTTTTTTTTTTTGGATATAGTCAAGTGCAAAATAGAGGATCTGTTTTCTTTCTTTAAAAGTCAGTTTTTTTTTATTACTAAAAATATTTACCATGCAAGATGTACATACACTCATTCTGTTAGCGTGATGGCAGTAGAAAATTACGAAAAAAATTTGTGTTGTAAGAAATCCACTAACTTTCACACACATTCTTCATTTTACTTTCTATCCTTTGCCAGTCATTAAAATCTTGGGTGGCCCAACTACTGTCACAGAACTCACTAGAAACTCATCTGTAATTGCCTTCCACTGTTTCCTCGAGTGATAGATCTCGGCATGTGGTCTATTACCAAATCAGTTCGGTATGCTTCCTCTGTGTCGCCATGTTTATAAATATCACTTTTCAGCAGAGCCAGATGTTGGGAGTGTGCAGGGTATGCTGCTACCACACAGAATGAAACGGGCGGTCGTTTGGAATTAAGCTGCCCCCATCCTGTCCTGCGTTGTCAATCGTCGCAAACAAGCTGACTATTCAGTAACTTCGATTACTAGAGGTCATATAAACATCAGCATATGGTCAAATTGAATTCTGTCGGTATGTGTGTGTGTGTTCTGATAGTCCTCGCCTCTTAACCTACAATCGATCGACATGGCTTCTAGCCTCGTACGAAATATGATAATATTTACTCAAGAAACTATATGCAGGCACTAGAATCTAGTTATTCCTTACACGGTTGAAGTTACTCGTTAGGGGCTGTTATCCTACCTCAACTCATTTGAAATACAGCCCTAAGGAATATTACCATCCCCACCAGGATGCATCTCACAGCAGTTAACTAACATCCAAGTTAGCCTCTTGCATTTTCTCCAGGCTAAGAGATTGACAATCTTTCACCAAACTTCCTCTACTTTCTTTAGGCTTTCAATTCATCAGTGAATTCGACTGGCGAAGTCTGCATCGCAAGCGAAAAGTTTCGTCAAAAATATATCAACTGCTGCAGGAATTGGAAGGGAAAAACTGTTTGCAGACTTAGTCAACATATGCATGATTTATGGCCCTCTGTTGTATCCTAGTGTACCTAAC
Source organism: Cherax quadricarinatus (assembly GCF_038502225.1). NCBI lineage: Eukaryota > Metazoa > Arthropoda > Malacostraca > Decapoda > Parastacidae > Cherax > Cherax quadricarinatus. The sequence goes on along the minus strand of NC_091325.1, from coordinate 13,574,273 downwards.
TGCCTATCAAGATTTTTTAAGTAGGGAATGAAAATATTTCACCTAACAGAATTAATTGATAAATCTAACATTTTTTAATACGATTTATTGCATTAATAAACTGGAAGACTTTCTTGAATGTGAATCCTTATTACAAATTGAGCTTTAAAAACTTAAAGCTTTAAAAAACTTAAAGCTAATTAAAAATTTATCAGGGGTGAGGCTCTCCCTTACCTGTTCGAGATGAGAAAAACCCACCAGTAAGGTAACCCAGTTTGGGCGATCAAAAGATGAACTAAAACTGCAGTCTTTAAGACCTGGATCTGTATGGTTAATAATTGACATCTATAGTGCCACTTTCCTTTAGGAAAAAAAATAGTTCTAGATATGGGTGAAGGGCTGTTGACTCAAAGAGCTATATCTGCCCTCCTCAGGTCAAACATATTTACCTCCCATTAACTAGGCACTCTGACTCACGACGGGTTAATCATCATAAATAACCTTTACCTGGGAAACTTACGAAGACGTTTCGGCCCATTCTGGGCCACTGTGACATGACAGTGGAACAGAACGGACCAACGTCGTCATAAATTTCTTAAGTGCGGGTTATTTATGAATTGTTCCAGCAATGGTATTTTTACTTTATTTTCCCTACGGATTTAGTACTTCCCCATGGATAATAATAACAACCGGAACTACATATACGGTATGTTGTTACGTATCTTATAAGGCCCATCCATCCTCAGAGCTGGGGCGTGTGCCCATAATAATAATAATAATAATAATAATAATAATAATAATAATAATAATAATAATAATAATAAAAATAATAATAATAATAAAAGATAATAATAAAATAATAATTACGGAACTGTATGTATATATATCTCTATCCTTCCCTGACGAAGCATTGTTGAGGCAATATTTTCCACTATTGACCATCCCAGTGCGATTGTTTGTAGTTGTTGGGGGGAGTAGGTCTGGCTCCAGAGCCCGTTAGTATCCCAGATCATTGCTCCGTCAATGAATTTTTGGTCTGGACTCCTACCTTGTCCCTAAGATTTCAGAGAATCGCTGCTACAAGCTCTCTGGATGCAATATATCTGTGATTTGCGGATAGTCAAAGTGTAGCACTGCCCGTCTTCTAGAGTTTAAGTACTTTCGTATCTGCCTCAGAATACTGTCATATTCGTGCAGTATAGGGTTATCATATGAAGGTGCACATCTTAGGAAATATGTCAACCTGGGCAGACTCAAGCACTTTGTGAGAAGGTACAAGGCATCGTGGGTGTCCAGATCTGTTGTAAACTCTTCCAATTTCTTCCTGAGAATTGTGTCAATGATTGCTGAGGTGCTCCTAGCAAGCTTTTGTGGGGGCAATGACTGCTGCTCCTGGTAGTTTTGCTCTCACTGCATTTATATATATATATATATATATATATATATATATATATATATATATATATATATATATATATATATATATATATATCTGACGTTATGAAGGGCTGGTTAGATGAGATGCTGGTTATCGAGAGGAGGGGGGGGGGTGTTGGGGGAATGAGGGGAGAGTGTGATTGAAGGGGTGAGGCGATTGCGGTAGGGGGTCACCAGAATGGATGGGAGACGAGTGGGAGGGGGAGAGAGAGAATTGCAATGGCGGGGGGGGGGGAAGTTAAATGTGTATGTGTAACTTATTGTGAGGTGTGAGCCCCCTCAAGGAAGGTTCCTTGATGTTGGTGAGGGGCTCTTGATTTAGGGAATTGGATCTGTGCTCCAGTTCCCCGAATTAAGCCTGAATGCCTTCCACATCCCCCCCCCCAGGCGCTGTATAATCCTCCGGGTTTAGCGCTTCCCCCTTGATTATAATAATAATGTGAGGTGTGATTGTCGGTGACTATAAGACCCTTCACTCCTTCACTTGTTCCGTAGTCAGCCAAACTTCTTCCCGTGCATCGTCTCTCTCTTTCTCTTGCCTTCCTCGGCGTTTCCATTCTTCAAATCTACATTAATTTCCTCTCTTACTAACATCTGCTTCTTTTTACTTCTCTTTCCACTTCCCTGCCAGCATGTAGGGAATTAACATTTTTTATTGTTTCTTCCGAGTGCTTATCCTCATACGTAGCTTCTCCATCTCCATTGTTCTTATTCTTTATTTCTCCTCTTATTCTGTCATCACAACATCTTTTTTTTATGTTGACCTTATTTCCAGCTAATGTTGTTTTAGGTGAGGCCACAGAAAGTAAGCTTGCTTTTACTTCCTCAGCTTACCAACGTCAATGAGCTCGTTGTGATGTTGCAGTAACAGCTGATGTGTGTGTGTGTGTACTCACCTAATTGTACTCACCTAATTGTGGTTGCAGGGGTCGAGACTCAGCTCCTGGCCCAGCCTCTTCACTGATCGCTACTGGAGCCTCTCTCTCTCTGCTTCCTGAGCTTTGTCATACCTCTTCTTAAAACTATGTATGGTTCCTGCCTCCACTACTTCACTTGCTAGGCTATTCCACCTGCTGACAACTCTATGACTGAATAAATACTTCCTAACGTCCCTGTGACTCGTCTGAGTCTTCAGCTTCCAGTTGTGACCCCTTGTCCCTTTGTCCCCTCTCTGGAACATCCTATCTCTGTCCACCTTGTCTATTCCCCGCAGTATCTTGTATGTCGTTATCATGTCTCCCCTGACCCTTCTGTCCTCCAGTGTCGTCAGTCCGATTTCCCTTAACTTTTCCTCGAACGACATTCCCTTGAGCTCTGGGACTAGCCTTGTTGCAAACCTTTGTACTATCTCTAACTTCTTGACGTGCTTGACCAGGTGTGGGTTCCAGACTGGTGCTGCATACTCCAGTATGGGCCTAACATACACAGTGTACAGTGTCTTGAACGATTCCTTGTTAAGGTATCGGAACGCTAATCTCAGGTTTGCCAGGCGCCCGTATGCTGCAGCGGTTATTTGGTTGATGTGTGCCTCCGGTGATGTGCTCGGTGTTATGGTCACCCCAAGGTCTTTCTCCCTGAGTGAGGTCTGTAGTCTTTGTCCACCTAGCCTATACTCTGTCTGCGGTCTTCTTTGCCCCTCCCCAATCTTCATGACTTTGCATTTGGCTGGATTGAATTCGAGAAGCCAGTTGCTGGACCACATGTCCAGCCTGTCCAGGTCTCTTTGCAGTCCTGCCTCATCCTCGTTCGATTTAATTCTTCTCATCAACTTCACGTCATCTGCGAACAGGGACACTTCAGAGTCTATTCCTTCCATCATGTCGTTCACATATTTAAAAAATAGCACTGGTCCTAGAACTGACCCCTGTGGGACCCCGCTCGTAACAGACGCCCACTGTGATACCTCTTCACGTACCATGACTCGTTGCTGCCTCCCTGTCAGGTATTCTCTTATCCATTGCAGTGCCCTCCCTTTTACGTGCGCCTGATCCTCCAGCTTCTGCACTAATCTCTTGTGGGGAACTGTGTCAAAGGCCTTCCTGCAGTCTAGGAAAACGCAATCTACCCACCCCTCTCTCTCGTGTCTTACTTCTGTTACCTTGTCATAAAACTCCAGGAGGTTTGTGATACAAGATTTGCCTTCCATGAACCCATGCTGGTTTTCATTTATAATCTTGTTCCTTTCCAGGTGTTCGACCACTCTCCTCCTGATAATCTTCTCCATGACTTTGCAGTGTGTGCGTGCGTGTGTGTGTGTGTGTGTGTGTGTGTGTTTGTGTGTGTGTGTGTGTGTGTGTGTGTGTGTGTGTGTACTCACCTCACCTAATTGTGCTTACAGGGGTCGAGATTCAGCTCCTGGCCCCTCCTCTTCACTGACCGCTACTGGGTCCTCCCTCTCCCTGCTCCATTAGCTTTAACATACCTCGTCTTAAAACTAAGTACGGTTTCTGCCTCCACTACATCGTTTGCCAGATTATTCCACTTCCTAACAACTCTGTGGCTGAAGAAATACTTCCTAACATCCCTCTGACTCAACTGAGTCTTCAGCTTCCAATTGTGACCCCTTGTTTCCGTGTCCCATCTGTGGAACATCCTGTCTCTGTCCACCTTGTCTATTGCACGCAGTGTTTTGTATGTCGTTATCATGTCTCCCCTAACCCTCCTGCCCTCCAGTGTCGTCAGGCTCCAGTATGGGCCTGAAGTACACGGTGTACAGTATCTTGAACGATTCCTTACTAAGGTATCGGAACGCTGTTCTCAGGTTTGCCAGGCGCCCATATGCTGCAGCAGTTATCTGGTTGATGTGTGCTTCCGGAGACGTGTTCTCCTTATTAACTTCACATCATCTGCGAACAGGGACACTTCTGAGTCTAACCCTTCCATCATGTCATTCACATATACCAAAAATAGCGCTGGTCCTTTGGACCGACCCCTGTGGGACCCCGCTCGTCACAGGTGCCCACTGTGAAACCTCATCACACACGTACCATGACTCGTTGTTGCCTCCCTGTCAGGTATTCTCTGATCCATTAGTGCCCTTCCTGTTATACGTGCCCGATCCTCTAGCTTCTGCACTAATCTCTTGTGAGGAACTGTGTCAAAGGCCTTCTTGCAGTCCACGAAGATGCAATCAACCCGCCCTTCTCTCTCGTGTCTTACTTCTGTTATTTCATCATAAAATTCCAGAAGGTTTGTGACACAGGAGTTGCCTTCCATAAATCCCTGCTTGTTGGCGTTTATACTCTTGTTCCGTTCCAAGTGCTCCACCACTCTCCTCCTGATAATATTCTCCATGACTTTGCATTCTATACACGTCAGTGGCACTGGTTTAGTGCCTCTTTTCTGTCTCCTTTTTTAAAAATGGAAACCAATATGCCGTTTTCCATACCTCAGGTAGTTGCCCTGTTTCAAGGGATGTATTGAAGATTGTGGTTAGTGGCACACACAGCATTTCTGCTCCCTCTCTAAGGACCCACGGGAAGATGTTGTCCCGTCCCATTACCTTTGAGGTATCAGTGTCCTTTAGCAGCTTCTTCACTTCCTCCTCAATTGTATGTATGTCATCCGACACTTGTTGGTATATTCCTTGCTGGTGTCCCCCTCTGTTCTGTCCTCCCCGAGGCCTTCCCGTCTCCACTGTAAATACTTCCTTAAATCTCATGTTGAGCTCCTCACATACCTCTTGATCGTTTCTTGTGAGTTCCCACCTTCTTTCCTCAGCTTGATCACCTGGTCTTTGACTGTTGTCTTCCTCCTAATGTGGCTATACAGCAGTTTCGGGTCAGGCTTGACTTTCGATGCAATGCCGTTTTCGAAGTGTCGCTAGGCCTCCCTCCTTACCTGTGTATACTCGCTTCTGGCTCTTCGACTAATCTCTTTATTTTCCTGGGTCCTTTGTCTCCTGTACCTTTTCCATTCGCTGGTGCACTTAGTTTTCGCCTCCCTACACCTTCGGGTAAACCAAGGACTCACTTTGGTCTTCCCATTATTTCTGTTGCCCTTGGGAACAAACCTTTCCTCTGCCTCCTTGTATTTTGTTGTTACATGTTCTATCATGTCGTTTACTGACTTTCCTACCATTTCTCTGTCCCACTGAACCTCCTGCAGGAAGTTCCTCATACCTGTGTAGTCCCCCCTTTTATAGTTTGGCTTTTCCCATTCATTTCCTGTTACCCTCTCCACTTGCAACTCTACTATATATTCAAAGCTCAGAACCACGTGCTCACTAGCTCCAAGGGGCCTCTCGTAAGTGACGTACTCAATGTCTGAAGTGCTCAGGGTGAACACAAGGTCCAGTCTTGCTGGTTCATCCTCCGTGACATGTTGATGCAAGAGGTTTTCCAGTACCACATCCATCATCTTGGCTGTCCATGTTTCGGGACCCACATGTGGCTTCAGGTTTTCCCTGTGGTTGATATCCCCCATGTGTGTGTGTGTGTATGTGTATGTGTGTGTGTGTATGTGTATGTGTGTGTGTGTGTGTGTGTGTGTGTGTGTGTGTGTGTGTGTGTGTGTGTGTGTGTGTGTGTGTGTGTGTGTGTGTGTGTGTGTGTGTGTGTGTGTGTGTGTGTGTGTGTGTGTGTGTGTGTGTGTGTGTGTGTGTGTGTGTGTGTGTGTTGAGAGACCCTTTCTCTGAACCTACAATCGATGAAGGTGGCTTCTAGCCTCTTAGCAAACACGACAATATTTACTCATGAAACTGTGTTTGTGCACACTAAACGAGATGCACTTACTTCGCCGAGCCTTTGAGGGGAAGGGGTAGGGTAGAGCTTCAGTTTATGGCATCACGTCTTTACCATCAATCATCTAATATGGTTGGTTCTTACAGTCTTAAGATCTAATCATAATCTTTTATGAATTGAAATTGCTTGCATTACCTCCTCGCATAGATCATTATCGTTTTTCCAAACTTAATATTTTAAAATATATCACTATATTCCCTCTAATGCCAAACTCTGCCATTGTTCACACTGTCAATATTTGTGAGTACGCTTTGCGCCATGTTATCTTTTCTGAACCATCCAACCTCTCGTTTAGTGCAGCGAATAACTGTCGCCCCATTAAAAATGTGAAAGGTGGAACTTCAAGCTTAAGTCTGTATTTCTAGGCTTCATCCTGAAACTTGTTCGGCCGGGCTGTGGTTGGTACGTCGGACTTCTTGCGGCCAGCACGTAGTCCGACGTACCAACCACCGGGAGGCTTGGTCAAGGACAAGGCCACGGGGGAGTTGACCCCCGGAACACACTGCAGGTAGACTCCAGGCAGGGACTGAAATGTCATAAACACTGATCCATGAAAAGTGACAAACCACTTGGACAGAAAACTGAAATATAGGTATGAAGAGATCTGTATATATCTGCCTCAGAAGCCGTCTTCGGTAATTTGGCTAAAGTGAATCTGCGATCGAGACAGAAATAAACAACTCTCTTTCTCTTGCTTTTAAATGCATATTAAAATATGCGATATTAAAATATGCCCAACAACCATTGTGAAAAATTAGTGAATTTTCAAGCGTTTCCTTGATTTCTCACATTACCAAAGGCTTGTCCTCGATAATGTGAGGGGCCTTGATAATATGAGAAATCACGAAAGCGCTTGGAAGTTCACTATTATTTACACAATTGTTATTTTTGCAAGTATAAATATACATCGTACACACGAGGCTGTCTTCACAGTCTTACAAATCATGAAGATACGTGTTTCCTTTTCTTTATTTTCTTTCATACCTTAAAGAATATCAAAATTACTTAATGTTTATAATATTATTATTCAAATCTTCCTGATAATACACTGCGTGTGTTTCCCACATTTTTGTAAGTTCTCGTCATATGGGTGTCAAGTGTGAAAAGAAGTTTGTGTTAGTGATTATTTTTGTTTTGTATACTCTAGAGTCCATAATTCTTCATGGAAACTTTACACATATAATCTCAAAATTCCTTCCAAATTCAGTGAGCCTACTTAAAAAAAAAATGATCTTCTTAATTTTTATTTTGATGAAAACAGTTTCTCTTTCCTCCACCTTGGGCTTCTAGCACACATTAATGCCTTCTGAATTTGATTCGATTATTTAATTTGAGTATTTCATATCAATAAAATCGACAAAGAAAAAAACGAAATGAGTTAACACGAAGGAATGAGAAGCAGCTTAAGCATACAGCTTCATCTTGTTGATTCTGAAGAGTTATTGTTCTGAGGCTGATGTGGACAGTGTTGGGGCGGCGTCTGACGTAGTGCACCATAACGTTGAACACACACACACACTCTCTCTCTCTCACTCCTTCACTCTCACCCTCACTATCATTCTCTCCCACTTCCCAGAAACCCACAGACCTAAAATCTACTTGGACAACTTCTACTAGTGAGAATGGCTGGATTTGAGAGGGACCTGACCTCCCAACGAATACATTCTTACCTCTGCTAGTGGCCTACTTGTCACCTCCTGGCGGTATATAGGCTCCTTCCTGTCACTTCAACTCCATATTGTTTGAGACTATGGAACAATACTCTTCTCCAGACTGAGGGACTGACCACCTCAAAACTTCAAGGGTGATGGACTGATTACATCGTCTTCAAGTCTCTTCTGCTTCTATCAACTTCTCTGGAGTTTACCTGGAGAGAGTTCTCTGTACTGTGTAGGCGAAACGTTTCGAAATAAAGATACCTAACTGTTGCATGTGTGTCTTACCTAACAACCCACCGCTAGTTGTACCCTTCCCATCTCTTCTATTCTACCTCGCACATCACCTCCACCCTCTCCCATTTACCTCGCCACCACCTACATCCCCTCCTACCTACCTCACCACAACCTCTGCCCTCCCATCAACCTCACCTCTACCTCCACCCCCTCCCATTTATCCCATCACTCCTTCCCTCCCCCTTCCAACTGATCCGACCACAACCACCACTCCCACAGAATAAGCAGAAATTAGTTGATTTTATGACAAATTTGTTTTTGCTGTGCCTTTAATTTTCAAATATTCTAATTTCACCCTATTGTAAATATAGTAACAATATATTATGTAGATTAAAGGGCTTAACTCATTGCACTCAAAACCGGTTTAAAGCTCTCTTTAATGATGATATAAAAAAAACGCAGTCTTTGTTTATATTTGAAAATTTCCAAATTTAATTGACTGTGATAAGTCGCTTTGAGAACAAAATAAAAATGAAGTCGAGTTTTTCAGCGTGAATAATGTGCATGATGACAGTGTATGTCCAGTGTTGCCGAGTTTCGCATGATACAAATATTAAACTAGACGGGAATGCGATTGACAGATTATTTCGCTATTCACGGAGGTGAATATTCCCCCATCCCTTCACAGTATGTACTCTTATATGTACTTGTACGTACTTGCGGGAAATTAGATTTATAGCTCCTGATTTCGCTCTAAACTCTTCCCGACAGCCTTTAACGTTTCCTGACCCACTGTTGCACTTGAGTGAGGGGGATGGGGAATCAGTGCTCGTTTCATAGTCTGTTGTATTACATTTACTCCTCACCCTGAGAGTGAAAAATACTTAATAACGTCCCTGTGGCTCGTTCGTATCTTTTACCACATCCTGCGCCATGACACTCTCCTTGCATCTCTAGACACATGTTAATATCAACTCAGTACAGTTTCTTTCATTCAAAAACTTAACAGTATAATGATTGTGTTCCCGACTTCTTGAGGCAGAACGGTTCGATAGATAAGTGTAGGAATGTGTAATGGAAAATAAGCGAAATCTTTAAGGCCTACAACTGACATTTCGTCATGCCCCAAAATAATATAATGTCGGTAAGTGAATTCTCAGTAACATAAGTAATTTGTTACTTTTTTCCCTAACATTTATTTTTTACAAAATAAAAAAAATATATTGAAACTTATGTCATCTTCTACGCCGTAAGTAAGTATATTCAGGTATACACAAATACAGTTACATAGATTATCATACATAGCTGCGTATGTGTAGAGAACCTGGGATAACTCAAAAAAGTCAGGTACGTATAATATTGCCAGAGACTTCTCTCCATGACTGAACGAGCCTATTAAAAATAATATCTTTATTTCTACATGTACATGTACATGGTATACAGTCCTAGCTGACATCAATGACATGCTACTATATAGAAAGCCGCTTGTTATGCTGAGCATTTCTGGCAAATTAAGTCAATTTTGTCCCAGGATGCGACCCACACCAGTCAACTGACACCGAGGTACCCATATTATACTGATGGGTGAAAATAGACAACCGGTGTAAGGAAACACGTCCAGTGTTTCAACCATTGTCGGGAATCGAACTCGGACGCCCTCTCCCTCACTGTGTGAAGCGAGAGCTTTTGCCACCAGGTCACGGGCCACCGTGGCCAGATGTACTCACCTAGTTGTACTCACCTAGTTGAGGTTGCTGGGGTCGAGTCCAAGCTCCTGGCCCCGCCTCTTCACTGGTCGCTACTAGGTCACTCTCCCTGAACCGTGAGCTTTATAATACCTCTGTGTGTGTGTGTGTGTATGTGTGTGTGTGTGTGTGTGTGTGTGTGTGTGTGTGTGTATGTGTGTGTGTGTGTGTGTGTGTGTGTGTGTGTGTGTGTGTGTGTGTGTGTGTGTGTGTATGTATGTGTACTCACCTAGTTGAGGTTGCGGGGGTCGAGTCCGAGGTCCTGGCCCCGCCTCTTCACTGATCGCTACTAGGTCACTCTCCCTGAGCCGTGAGCTTTATCATACCTCTGCTTAAAGCTATGTATGGATCCTGCCTCCACTACATCGCTTCCCAAACTATTCCACTTACTGACTACTCTGTGGCTGAAGAAATACTTCCTAACATCCCTGTGATTCATCTGTGTCTTCAGCTTCCAACTGTGTCCCCTTGTTACTGTGTCCAATCTCTGGAACATCCTGTCTTTGTCCACCTTGTCAATTCCTCTCAGTATTTTGTATGTCGTTATCATGTCCCCCCTATCTCTCCTGTCCTCCAGTGTCGTCAGGTTGATTTCCCTTAACCTCTCCTCGTAGGACATACCTCTTAGCTCTGGGACTAGTCTTGTTGCAAACCTTTGCACTTTCTCTAGTTTCTTTACGTGCTTGGCTAGGTGTGGGTTCCAAACTGGTGCCGCATACTCCAATATGGGCCTAACGTATACGGTGTACAGGGTCCTGAACGATTCCTTATTAAGATGTCGGAATGCTGTTCTGAGGTTTGCTAGGCGCCCATATGCTGCAGCAGTTATTTGGTTGATGTGCGCTTCAGGAGATGTGCCTGGTGTTATACTCACCCCAAGATCTTTTTCCTTGAGTGAGGTTTGTAGTCTCTGACCCCCTAGACTGTACTCCGTCTGCGGCCTTCTTTGCCCTTCCCCAATCTTCATGACTTTGCACTTGGTGGGATTGAACTCCAGGAGCCAATTGCTGGACCAGGTCTGCAGCCTGTGTGTGTGTGTATGTGTGTGTGTGTGTGTGTGTGTGTGTGTGTGTGTGTGTGTGTGTGTGTGTGTGTGTGTGTGTGTGTGTGTACTCACCTAGTTGTACTCACCTAGTTGAGGTTGCGGGGGTCGAGTCCGAGCTCCTGGCCCCGCCTCTTCACTGATCGCTACTAGGTCACTCTCCCTGAGCCGTGAGCTTTATCATACCTCTGCTTAAAGCTATGTATGGATCCTGTGTGTGTATGTATGTGTGTGTGTGTGTGTGTGTGTGTGTGTGTGTGTGTGTGTGTGTGTGTGTGTGTGTGTGTGTGTGTGTGTGTGTGTGTGTGTGTGTGTGTGTGTGTGTGTGTGTGTGTATCCTTCATTCTTTTTATTTTATGATTTGCATACAAACCCCACACGAATTCAATACTATTTCAACGTAATTATTGCCATATACTGGCTGCAATATTTCCATATACTGGCTGCAATATTTCCATATACTGGCTGCAATATTGCCATATACTGGTTGCAATATTTCCATATACTGGCTGCAATATTTCCATATACTGGCTGCAATATTTCGCCATGATCCTGCTGCCACCAAGAGCTTAATACAATTGTTCAATATTCGGTTGCAATCCTGTCGCCAACATCAAAATCGTACACATTTCATCAATAAATCGTGCAAACATTCAATATCACCCACATACACTGTCGATAGCAGAGGAAATATCCAATCTTGACGAATATTGCTCAATGAATGTCGCCGACTATAATCTACAGAGATTGTCACTTCGATTTTTTTATGCAAAATTTTGGCTGTTCCCGTGTTATGGTTACAGCGAAGCTGCCGGACGACACGTAGAGGTAAAAGACACAAGTGTTCTTTTTTTTCAACCCTCTTCAGTTACCCGAAAGAGGTTTATTGATACTGATGAGGGTTCCTGATATAAGAAATCTGACTTGTCCTTCCCTTCCTTAGATCTTACTTGACTACCTCAAATTCCTCAGGCGCTGTATATCTCCATAAATATAATAATAAAAGCAAGAACATCAAAAATGATAACTATCATAAATAAATAAAGTAATAACCCAGTTATCTTCCCATTAGCGTCACTGGCGTCACGCTCAAAAGGAATAGCATGAAACACATGGTTAAGATTACTTATCAATTTATAGAAATATATAGGAAAATACACGTAACATCAATTACTCTGTGACGTCACAATTGGCTTAGTATTTTGAGTATCTACATCAAACTTTCTTTAATTAACTAGGACAAAAGAGGATCTACTTATTGAAAAATATATAACACAAGCTACAATACATAATATATATATATATATATATACATATATATATATATATATATATATATATATATATATATATATATATATATATATATATATATATATATATATATATATATATATATATATATATATATATATTAATTTGGCATAAACATTAATTAAAAATTACGGAAGAAGGTTTATTTATAAAAGCAACGATTACATTATCTGAAATAACACTTAGAAATTGTTACAATAATTCACATGAAATACTTTGAGGAATAACTTACTGTAATTATATGTAGAATATATACAAGTGATTTTAAAATATATATGATTAAATAATATATACATGCATTACATGTGTGGTATTATAATTTATGGATATTTTTATTTGACTAAAAATTATATACTTGTATCCCACATTGTATTATACATATATGTACACCAAGTTTTAAAATGACAAAAGAATTTTTTTTTCTGAAAATGTTTTACAGGAAAATTTTAATAATGTTGACATATTTATTAATTTTATGATTCTTTTTTGTTTTTTCTCCTTATCTCTCTCTCTCTCTCTCTCTCTCTCTCTCTCTCATGCACACATAAAACACATGCACTCGCACAGACAGAGACACTCACACATATACAGACAAGACTAGTCTCAGAGCTAAGGGGATTGTCCTATGAAGAAAGGTTGAGGGAAATCGGTCTGACGACACTGGAGGCCAGGAGGGTCAGGGGAGACATGATAACGACATATAAAATACTGCGCGGAATAGACAAGGTGGACAAAGACGGGATGTTCCAGAGATGGGACACAGAAACAAGAGGTCACAATTGGAAGTTGAAGACTCAGATGAATCAAAGGGATGCTAGGAAGTATTTCTTCAGTCATAGAGTAGTCAGGCCATGGAATAGCCTAGAAAGTGACGTAGTGGAGGCGGGAACCATACATAGTTTTAAGGCGAGGTATGATAAAGCTCATGGATCAGAGAGAGAGAGGACCTAGTAGCAATCAGTGAAGAGGCGGGGCCAGGAGCTATGAATCGACCCCTGCAACCACAAATAGGTGAGTACAAATAGGTGAGTACAAATAGGTGAGTACACACACACACACACACACACACACACACACACACACACACACACACGCACACACACACACACACACACACACACACTTGCACACAGATATTTGAATCATTGTCAATATTGCTCAAAATTCTTATCATCATTTTATCCTTGGAAAGGTAATCAGTTTTGATCCAGGGAAAGTGAGCTTTGCTTCAATTCCTTGTTCAAGATCCCTTCCCCAGCACCGAGGGGACCCCCCTTAGTCTCCCATCATCAGGAAATCAAATAATATCACACTGACATGATAAAAACTATCTTCTACTATCGACATCCACTGAGAAGTTGTAAAATGTGTACATACATATGGAGGGTTATATTTGGTACAGATTTTGATATTGAAACTTTACGCTGACAGCCAACCTTCGGAAAATAGAATCATATCATAAATCAAATACTATTTATATACAGCTCAGATTTAAGGATATATATATATATATATATATATATATATATATATATATATATAAATATATATATATATATATATATATATATATATATATATATATATATATATATATATATATATATATATATATATATATATATATATATATATATATATATATATATATATATATATATATATATATATATATATATATATATATATATATATATATATATATATATATATATATATGTATATATATATATATGTATATATATGTATGTATTTAACCTTGATGATATTATGATATTCTTTATATTACTGCTACTACTACTACAAATAAAATAAAAGTAAATAATAATAATAATAATAATAATAATAATAATAATAATAATAATAATAATAATAATAATAATAAATAATGAAAATAATAATAAAAATAATAATAATAATGATAATAATAATAATAATAATAATAATAATAATAATAATAATAATAATAATAATAATAATAATAATAATAATAATAATAATAATAATAATAATAGTTAAAAGCTGAAGGCAATAAATAATAATGTGTTAAAGGAGAATAATAGTTAATAAAATGTAACTATTTACATGAATATGAATTAAAGGAAGAAAATTGGCCATATGAATAATGTATAAACATGAAAAATGGTGAGCAAAGGTAAGACAGTGATGTGAAACAGAAATAATAAGTAGCAAACGAAGTTAGTGACTAACTAACAACAAATGAGTAACAGAAGAAGATGAGTAACAGAGAATGAATGTGAATCATATGAATCACGAGTGAGAGCAACCTTGCCGGTGAGGCAAGGTTGCTCTCAAGGGGATGTGTGTCAAGTCATGGTATTAGGAAAGAAACCCAAGGAGTAACTGTGCATTTATGCTTCCTTAAATGTGTATTTTTTTTACATATATTTGTGTAAACAAGCGAAGGTGAGTGTTCCTTAGAGCCAGAAGAGCTGTTGACTCTGCTCTCTGGGAACTGCGTATAAAGTCACGTAATACAGAGTGAGCTTTATTTAAGGTTGAGTTTGGCTCAGGATTAAGTTAGAGCTCACTTCTGAACTTTCTTTTTATTACTTTATTGTTTTTACTTTGGTATTCTGTCACTTTAATTACGGTTCTTTATACTCAGTCGCAGGCCTGTGCCCCTGTCACCATCTCTTGTTATTGTCCTGCATTCGACACACTTTGCAATATATTTGCTGACTGTTATTCCTATTCAGGAATCTTTCTGCCACTGAGGCTCCCTTTCTGTCATAGAAGTTATTTCTCGCATAGAAGGCTTTGCTAAGCCCATATTGATAACACAGCACCTGGGAATTGGGAGATAATCAGCTTTCATTCAAAAGGAAGGCAACTTGAAATTCTTGGTTGAACCTGCCTTCTCTACCTCCTCAGCAAGATTTCCCCTAGTACGGTTGTCTTGCTAAAGTATTGGTACTCTAACTTGTTTGTTTACCAGGGAATTATTGCTATTTTGCATTTGATTATGTTTCTGTCTCAGGACCTTGCTTCGTTAAACAAGCTTTTCAAACATGATTTGTTATCCAAGCTTTGGTATACCAAATACCTTGCAGTTACCATCGGTTTTGAGCCTGTCAACTTGCACTGCCTTTCTTGCTGGTGGCCGATTTTGTCTTCATCCTCCATTCCTGGAGACAAAGACGTGCTGCCCACGGTAATGAAGACAAGACACAGGTTCAGAGCAAGCTCTTTATAGTGACTCCTCCCATTTGAATATTCTCTGAAGTCTGGTATAAGTCCGATACAGTTGCTAACCCATGCCCTCTGCTGTACATAATTTATTAACCACTCATCTTTTTTTCTGCTATCTCTGGCTCCATTTTTCCCTCCCCAACACCAGTCATGTGTGCCAGTCCGATACTAATGCTAGCTTTCGACTGCACTTTCCTCCATGTCTATTCGGCTATCACACACTCACCTTCTTCCTTCGTCCCTAAGAATTTGTGTTTCAGAGAAGTAGATTAAAAAAAAAACAGGCTTGAAATATGAGTTTCTGAAGTAGTAGTGTTACATAGATCCATTACCTACGGATGTATCATCCGTGAATTATTTCACCACATTCATTAAGCAGTGACTCTACCAGGTATTTGTTATATCCCAGGCGCAATACACTACTTTGAGAATTGAAACAAGGTAATTTATTTTTCTGATTTTTCTATGATCAATAGGAAGGATTTAATTGTTTTTGCATCTTATTTGGCGATTCTATCAAAAATGCATCACATTTGTCAACTCGCTTCCGCAGGAACTTTTTCATTGCTAATTGAAACGGAATAGGCAAGCTATCAGTATGGCTGTTTTTCCTTTACACAGACTTGATCGGGGGGGAAAAGGGGGGAGGTTTTCCCCATGTGTTTTCCATCCCTCCCTCCCCTCCATTGCTTCTTCATGCTCATACATATGTGTCAAAACTGGAAACTTCTTCAATCACCTCGAGACAGTGAGGAATAAACGTTGATAAGTATTGATAAATAAGACAAATGTGCAACAGATGGTATCTTTATTCCGAAATGTTTCGCCTACACAGAAGGTTTCTTCAGTCGCGTACAGAAGAGTTAGCTGAAGCAGAAGAGATGTGAAGGCGATGTAATTAGTCCATCACTCTTAAAGAGTACTTCTTCAAGGGTGATGGACTGACTACATCATCTTCACATCTCCACTGATTCTGCTAATTCTTCTGTACGCAACTGAAGAAGCCTTCCGTGTAGGCGAAACATTTCGGAATAAAGATCCCATCTGTTGCTCATGTGTCTTACTTATCAACCTGTCAGTATTGCATACCATTTTCACATTCAGAAATAAACATAAATCTATCAAGAACATTTTTGTTGAGATTTTTTTTTATATACATGATGCTTGTTAAGATAAAAGAAATTACCTCTAATTTTCGTAAGTGTTAGTACAATTTTACAAGTCGTCAGCAATTATATAATAGTTTAACAACTTTCGTGGAAATGTTCAATAAACTTATCTATTTCTTATCTCTACTGAGCAAAAATCATAAATTTAACTCAGAAAGTTTCCTTGTTTTACCTTCATTGTTGCCTTTTTTGCCTTTCAAATTTTCTGTGATAAATATTCTTAATTTTTATTGTATCTTTTACTGAAATAAGGAGAGATATATGCTACGACATGTGTATAATTAGAGAAATTTTCTCTATATTCATATATTAAATATAATATATATCTTAATTAAATCATAAAGATAGCTTCATGTAGACCCTTATATGTGGTGCCGAATAAACTGAATCGGCGAGTTGAGCCTAAAAAACAAAGATTATTTATGCCGAATAATCAAAGTGAAAATTCGTTTATGCAATAAATTTATGAAAATCAATCTGAACATAACGATTACAGATACTTATTAATACTGAATAAATTTAAATGAATGTATGATACGTGGAGTAGAATTTTGCTAAAATAAATTAAGTTAGGTTAGGTTCGGTTAGTTGAGGTCTTTAAGCTAAGTTTGGTGCAAAACTAGATTTTTTACAACATTTTCAATGAAATATATATATCTATTAATCCGTAAAAGAAAATTTTTGCATATGTTCAGTTTCAGGGCGGTTCAGCCTAATTGACAAATTCAGCTTATATATATATATATATATATATATATATATATATACCTATTTATATATATACCTATATATATATATATATATATATATATATATATATATATATATATATATATATAAATATATATATATATATGAAATAATATCACAGTAAACAGGTGATTTCAAAATATGCAAAACAACCACTCTGAAAGAATAGAGAAATTCCAAGCGCTTTCGTGACTACTCACATTATCAAGGAACTATGAAAGTGAAGCATCCAAGGAAGCTATATAAGGGGTCGGCCAGCACCTCACTATCAGATCCCACAACGGTTAAACACATGACGCGCGGCGAGCCAACTTGGACAGGTCCTTTGCAAAACTCACCCCCAAGCTATTTATTTGTCCAGTGTATTATTAAATTCTACCCAAATTCTATTAATTATAAAAGGATCTAATTTATATAAACCAAAGGAAATATTCATATTATTGTCAAAACTGCTTTTTATGAAACAAGATTCAATTATATTCCTGTCGACCATGGACTTGCTTGATACTACTTTCTCAACTTTTTGAAAATCAATTGGATGGTTAAAATCTCTTACATGAATAAATAGAGCATTGGAATCTTGTCCAGTTCTAATGCTATATTTATGTTGTTTTAATCTTAGTTCGAGATTTTTACCAGTTTGACCGTAATAAACTTTATCGCAAATTTTACAAGGAATCTTATAGACACATCCGTCAGCATTTTGGGGGGAATTCTTAATCAAAAGTTTTTTTACTGTATCAAGATTTTTGAATACAACTTTAATATTAAAAGTCTTAAGAAGAGAAGGCATATCAACCAAGTTTTCATGGTAAGGGAGAACCAACATATTTTTAGTTGAATAAGGCTGGTTGCCCTTTTTTGGATTATAAAAAGTGTTCCTAGCAACTTTAAAAGATTTATCAATTACATTTCTTGGGTATTTTAAATCATTACCTATTTCATAAATTTTGGATATTTCCTCATCTATGAACTCAGGACTACAAATTCGTAAAGCTCTCAAAAACATTGATGAGAAAACAGACAGTTTGACTCTATCTTGATGCGAGGAATAATAGTGGACATAGGAACAGTTATTTGTAGGTTTTCTGTAAATTTTAAATTTGAATTCATTATTACCCTTAATAATTAAAACATCTAGAAAAGGCAATGAGTTATTTTCTTCAAACTCAACAGTAAAGTTTATAGAATGGGCTAAGCTATTTAATTTTCCAAGAAAATGGTGTATATCTACATTTTTGGGCATAAGACACAAAATATCATCAACATATCTGAACCATTTAGCTCTATTAGGGAGGATTGTGTTAAGCAACCTTGTTTCAAAAAATTCCATGTATAGGTTACTAAGAACAGGTGAAAGAGGATTTCCCATTGCCATACCAACAATGCAAAGTTTAATAAGTTTAATGATAGTAGGAACTGGCAATGGTAAATCATAGTTAACGAGTTCTTCAGATAAGAAACTTAATAAATCATCAACAGGAACTTTCGTAAACAAGGAAGTAACATCAAAACTAACCATGTTAAAATCATTTAAGTCAGTCAAGGAGTTTAATTTATCAACCAAGTCTATGTTGTTTTTAACATTAAAGTTAGAAATTTTGCCAACAATAGGGCTCAAAATATCGACAAGCCATTTGGATAATTTATATGAAACTGACCCTATGGAGCTAATAATTGGTCTGACTGGATTCCCTGGGGGTGAGTTTTGCAAAGGACCTGTCCAAGTTGGCTCGCCGCGCGTCATGTGTTTAACCGTTGTGGGATCTGATAGTGAGGTGCTGGCCGACCCCTTATATAGCTTCCTTGGATGCTTCACTTTCATAGTTCCTTGATAATGTGAGTAGTCACGAAAGCGCTTGGAATTTCTCTATTCTTTCAGAGTGGTTGTTTTGCATATATATATATATATATATATATATATATATATATATATATATATATATATATATATATATATATATATATACATATTTATATATATATATATATATATATATATATATATATATATATATATATATATATATATATATATATATATATATATATATATATATATATATATATATATATATATATATGTGTGTGTGTGTGTGTGTGTGTGTGTGTGTGTGTGTGTGTGTGTGTGTGTGTGTGTGTGTGTGTGTGTGTGTGTGTGTGTGTGTGTGTGTGTGTCAGATCGTATTTCAGATGGCTTATAACCTCTACTATAAATATATACAAGTGACCATAAAAATCTTTACTTTTTCGAACACACTTAAAAAAATATTTTGCATTCTCAGCAAAGTAGTAAAAATTAAAAGAATGTATTCTATATTTTTCAGATATTTCTATCTTTATTAAAACCTTTAATGATTCTCTTTCCATGTGCAATGAATGTCCCTGTTCTTGTTTCTCTTTTTTTACATGGGTTAGATAAGTTATCTCATTGTTTTCCAGCTGGTTACGAAGAACACTAAAATAACGCTAAATAACAACGTTACTATCTGATGTTTCACAAAACTTGACACTTATAGGCTGCTCTCACGTGATCTTTGCGGTCGCGCTGATACTTCTCGAGTTAATATTTTTTCCTCAAAAATTAAAATCAAATCATATCCACTTACATTTTCCTTGTCGTCTCTCCTTTTGCTTTTGCTTTATCTTTCCTTTTCTTTTCTTTTATGTTTTTCTTCCATTTTATCTCTGCGTTTGATTCTCTTCATTTCGCTCTCTACTTACGACATCACCACATTTTCTTTACACATCATTTTCTTTCCGCGTCACTCATTTTAATTGTCAACGTCATCAGCGATGTTCAATGTGTTATTAATATCACACGTAATATAAATCAATCCTGATATTGTCCAGCTATTTCTCATTCCTTTTCCACTCTATTTCCGCTCTGCAAACAAATCACGGAACACTTCAAATTAATATTACTACACTCGTTGGTAAATATCAAAAACCTCCTGGGTATATAACATCGATCTCAGTATAAAATATTTACCCTCTACAGAGTCTTACGCTTCAAGGTTTCGAAACCCTGACATTGTTATACCCGAGGCCCCTTCCTGGAAGCTTTGTAAATGACACTGCTTGAATGACGACTAGGAATGTGATCATATTATTTGTATATTCAATTTTATCAGTATTAAACTGCATGATCCTCATAAAATAACGCTTTAGTTACATAAATCTAAAAAGTAATTTGAGAACTGTCAGTAGTTGAAAATGACACTAAGAGCATCACCGCAGAAACTTGGAAACAGCACTGAAGGCTGAAGCTGAGAAGGTCCCACTCATTGTTCACTTGAATGAAACGTTCATTCCAGACCTGCTGAATTCACACAAACAAGTGGACCAACATGTAGTTATTTCCATGCAAATACGAGCATTATTTTATTATTATTATTATTATTATTATTATTATTATTATTATTATTATTATTATTATTATTATTATTATTATTATTATTAGTATTATTATTATTATTATTCAGCTTGTTTTGATTACACATCTTGATATTATTTCTGTTGTCATCAAAGAAAAAAGACATTTTTAAAGTCGTAAAATGTGTTTTGAATCAGTGTTGACGAGCGGCATTCCACCCTATCTGAGCTAGTCCCAGGAGATGCCTGGTCAACTATGGCATCTTGTGAGCGCCTGAACGAGCTGTAAGTAAAAACGATACGAATTAATAATCTAAAGACACTGTCAGCCAAGTGTGTTAACCGTGAGGGATGGTAGGGAGAGTGATTTTTTGAACGTCACGCAGTGACTGTGTTTGCATCATCTCAAGCACTGAACGCTTCAGATAAGTTTGTATCCAGACGCTAAGTATCTTCAACATGCGTAATCGTCTGAAATAAATAATGTAATTAAACGTTGGTCATATACATGTATATGAACGTCTGAGGTAATCGTCCATCTGAACGTCTCCGTCATTCTCGTGTCAGAACGTTGGAAGGAAAGCGCTGAGGATAGTCATGCACTTAAACGTTGGTAGCTGAAAGGTGCATACTTGAAGACATCTTTTCCTGCATGACCAATGAGACAAGATCGACAGCACTCTTCACCTTCCTCTGAGGGTTGAGAGTCCGCACACTGAGGCAGGAGGGTGACCTGTCCATGCCTAGGTATCCGCTAGCTAGCGATCCCCGTCCGTAGCTCTCAGGGGCGCCCCAGTCATACCTGCCTCCTACCGCGCCGCCATCAGCAAGTGTGAGGTCTGAAGTGCTCTGGATGTTGATGCAAGGACCCAGGGGTGGAGGCGGGGGGCGCGGAGGCACTACAGGAGCTGTGTATGCCGGCTGGTATGGCTCCAACATTCGTAGTTTTCCCCATCTGTAGAAGAAATTATTAAATGTGTAACATTAGACTGTGTGGGTCATTGGAAACAAAGAGTGTTGGATGCTCGACCCTCTTCAGGTAACTACGAGGCACACTACTAACCTACTTATGTGTTCAAGGAAAAAATAATGACATGTATTCTTTAAAGGTTTGCTCTGGTCACAGAAAATGGCAAGTTATATTTGGGCGTTGATAATGACAATTCTTATTTTGCTCTCATTTTCTCAATAAATAAACTTCAATGATGTCACTAGACCACTAAATATAACAGAATAATTTTAAAACCAGTGAAGAAAGCTTGAAAGAAAATTAAGGTTTATAAATTCAAGAAGAAAATAAGGTTCATAATTTCATAAATAAAAAAAATTCCCGAACATCTATAAGAAAAAAATGTTGGAAGATTTTAGGGTCTATGGCATCGTGAGTTTAGCGTAAGAAAATGGAAGAGTTATTATTGCTATTATATTCATGGGGGAACGCTAAACCCGTAGGAGTTGCACAGCTCCTGGGAACTGGAGTTATTGAAGTTTAATCCCACGAAGAGGACACCTTCAATTCGTTAGATCACGAGCACTTAGAAGAGAAGGGAAATGAGAAAAAAGTAACAGGAAATGGAGATGGATGGTGGGAAGCAAGAAGGGAATCAAAAGTGACAAATAGAAATAATGGAGAGCAACTTGAAAAGACAAGGAAAAAAGGGGAAAATCAGAAAAGGATGCTAGGTAAACAGAACCCAAAACAGACATAATGCAACTGGTGGCTCGGAGGCAGCGCCTTCAGCTCACACTTCACGGACCCGGGTTTGATCCTGGGGTAGGTGGAGACTTTGGGCATGTTCCTTATACTTGTTGCCATTGCTCAAATAGCAGTCAATAGGACCCAGATTTTATCCGATTATTTCTGGTTGCATCCCGGGGAAGGGGGCAGGATACCAGTATATTAAAATTAAATAGGGAGACTTTGAAATGACCTGAGGTAGAATAACACCTCACAGTCTTTAAATCAAAAAAATGTGAAAAAAAGAGAACAAAGGAAGTAAGAGGATTAAGTGTGTGTGTATATACTCACCTAATTGTACTCACATAATTGTGGTTGCAGGGGTCGAGACTCAGCTCCTGGCCCCGCCTCTTCACTGATCAGTACTAGGTCCTCTCTCTCTCTGCTTCCAGAGCTTTGTCATACCTCGTCTTAAAGCTATGTATGGTTCCTGCCTCCACTATATCACTTGCTACTAGGCTATTCCACTTCCTGACGACTCTATGACTGAAGAAATATTTCCTAACATCCCTCTGACTCGCCTGAGTCTTCAGCTTCCAATTGTGACCCCTTGTTTCTGTATCCCCTCTCTGGAACAACCTGTCTCTGTCTACCTTATCTATTCCACGCAGTATTTTGTATGTCGTTATCATGTCTCCCCTGACCCCCCTATCCTCCAATGTCGTCAGTCCGATTTCCCTCAATCTTTCTTAGTAGGACATACCCCTGAGCTCCGGAGCTAGCCTTGTTGCAAACCTTTGCACTTTCTCTAATTTCTTAACGTGCTTGACCAGGTGTGGGTTCCAAACTGGAGCTGCATACTCCAGTATGGGCCTGATGTACACAGTGAACAGTATCTTGAACGATTCCTTACTATTCTCAGGTTTGCCAGGCGCCCGTATGCTGCAGCAGTTATCTGGTTGATGTGTGCCTCCGGAGACATGCTCGGTGTTATAGTCACGCCAAGATCTTTCTCCTTGAGCGAGGTTTGCAGTCCTTGGCCACCTAGTCTATACTCTATCTGTGGTCTTCTTTGCCCTTCTCTGATCTTCATGACTTTGCATTTGGCAGGACTGAATTCAAGAAGCCAGTTGCTGGACCAGATGTCCAGCCTGTCCAGGTCTCTTTGAAGTCCTGCCTGATCCTCATCTGATTTAATTCTCCTCATTAACTTCACATCATCTGCGAACAGGGATACCTCTGAGTCTATCCCTTCCATCATGTCATTCACATATACCTGGAGTTTACCTAGAGAGAGTTCCGGGGGTCAACGCCCCCGCGGCCCGGTCTGTGACCAGGCCTCCTGGTGGATCAGAGCCTGATCAACCAGGCTGTTACTGTTGGCTGCACGCAAACCATCGTACGAGCCACAGCACGGCTGGTCAGGAACCGACTTTAGGTGCTTGTCCAGTGCCAGCTTGAAGACTGCCAGGGGTCTGTTGGTAATCCCCCTTATGTATGCTGGGAGGCAGTTGAACAGTCTCGGGCCCCTGACACTTATTGTATGGTCTCTTAACGTGCTAGTGACACCCCTGCTTTTCATTGGGGGGATGTTGCATCGTCTGCCAAGTCTTTTGCTTTCGTAGTGAGTGATTTTCGTGTGCAAGTTCGGTACTAGTTCCTCTAGGATTTTCCAGGTGTATATAATCATGTATCTCTCCCGCCTGCGTTCCAGGGAATACAGGTTCAGGAACCTCAAGCGCTCCCAGTAATTGAGGTGTTTTATCTCCGTTATGCGCGCCGTGAAGGTTCTCTGTACATTTTCTAGGTCAGCAATTTCACCTGCCTTGAAAGGTGCTGTTAGTGTGCAGCAATATTCCAGCCTAGATAGAACAAGTGGCCTGAAGAGTGTCATCATGGGCTTGGCCTCCCTAGTTTTGAAGGTTCTCATTATCCATCCTGTCATTTTTCTAGCAGATGCGATTGATACAATGTTATGGTCCTTGAAGGTGAGATCCTCCGACATGATCACTCCCAGGTCTTTGACGTTGGTGTTTCGCTCTATTTTGTGGCCAGAATTTGTTTTGTACTCTGATGAAGATTTAATTTCCTCGTGTTTGCCATATCTGAGTAATTGAAATTTCTCATCGTTAAACTTCATATTGTTTTCTGCAGCCCACTGAAAGATTTGGTTGATGTCCGCCTGGAGCCTTGCAGTGTCTGCAATGGAAGACACTGTCATGCAGATTCGGGTGTCATCTGCAAAGGAAGACACGGTGCTGTGGCTGACATCCTTGTCTATGTCAGATATGAGGATGAGGAACAGGATGGGAGCAAGTACTGTGCCTTGTGGAACAGAACTTTTCACCATAGCTGCCTCGGACTTTACTCTGTTGACTACTACTCTCTGTGTTCTGTTAGTGAGGAAATTATAGATCCATCGACCGACTTTTCCCGTTATTCCTTTAGCACGCATTTTGTGCGCTATTACGCCATGGTCACACTTGTCGAAGGCTTTTGCAAAGTCTGTATATATTACATCTGCATTCTTTTTGTCTTCTAGTGCATCTAGGGCCTTGTCGTAGTGATCCAATAGTTGAGACAGACAGGAGCGACCTGTTCTAAACCCATGTTGCCCTGGGTTGTGTAATTGATGGATTTCTAGATGAGTGGTGATCTTGCTTCTTAGGACCCTTTCAAAGATTTTTATGATATGGGATGTTAGTGCTATCGGTCTGTAGTTCTTTGCTGTTGCTTTACTGCCCCCTTTGTGGAGTGGGGCTATGTCTGTTGTTTTTAGTAACTGTGGGACGACCCCCGTGTCCATACTCCCTCTCCATAGGATGGTAGAAGCTCGTGATAGGGGCTTCTTGCAGTTCTTGATGAACACGGAGTTCCATGAGTCTGGCCCTGGGGCAGAGTGCATAGGCAAGTAATTTATCGCCTGTTCGAAGTCATTTGGCGTCAGGATAACATCAGATAGGCTTGTGTTAACCAAATTCTGTGGCTCTCTCATAAAAAAATAATTTTGATCTTCGACTCTCAATCTGGTTAGCGGCTTGCTAAAAACTGAGTCATATTAGGCCTTGAGTAGCTCACTCATTTCCTTGCTGTCATCTGTGTAGGACCCATCTTGTTTAAGTAGGGGCCCAATACTGGACGTTGTTCTCGACTTTGATTTGGCATAGAAGAAGAAATACTTTGGGTTTCTTTCGATTTCATTTATGGCTTTTAGTTCTTCCCGCGATTCCTGACTCCTATAAGATTCCTTTAGCTTAAGTTCGATGTTTGCTATTTCTCTGAACAGTGTCTCCTTACACCTTTCAGATATATTGACCTCTTTTAGCCGCTCTGTTATTCTTTTCCGTCGCCTGTAAAGGGAGCGCCTGTCACTTTCTATTTTACATCTACTCCTCCTTTTTCTTAGAGGAATAAGCCTTGTGCATACATCGAGCGCCACCGAGTGTGTGTGTGTGTGTGTATCAAACACCCAACGTTTGTCATGAACTGCCTCGTCCTGACAAATCATTATTCTTACCATTGCATTTACCAGAGAGGATAAAACGTCCCAGATAGCAAGTCAAGTAGGGAATGCATACTGAAGAATGCTTCAATTTCTATGTTTCTTTTGCATCTATCAAACAAATATGTAAGCAATGCCTAATATATATCTCAGGCATATATATATATATATACATATATATATATATATATATATATATATATATATATATATATATATATATATATATATATATATATATATATATATATATATATATATATATATATATATATATATATATATATATATATATATATATATATATATATATATATATACATTTACTTGGACTATTTTTATAGTGGAATTTTACAATTCTATTAGGAATAGAAAATGTTGATGGAGTTTAAAACTTGAATAAAAGTATTTGTTATATATTCATAACTAATTACTTAACACACTAGAGTTACTGAAGCATACTTTAATAAACAAAAAGTTCAATAGAATGCCAGGGTATTGTAATTCATTACATTCTGATAAACATTGCAGTCAGTGAGAAACCTATGACCGTTGTTTCTTCTCCAGTTCTCAGATTCGCAGAGAAGTGCTGGAAAGGGCAGGCATTTTTAACTTCCAATCTACTTCGTTGCTTCGGTTTCATTTGCATCAGAGTTGAAAAGCCTGACTCACAAAGATATGTCGACAAAAATGGATGCAATGAATGAATAGCTCTTTCTGCGACTTTTGGGTAGGAATCGCACATCAAGGGCCAAAATTTTGTGATTGATTTCTCATCGAACATATCTCTTTCTCCTGAATCAGAATTCTGCGCCAGAAATTCATCTTGACAATCATCAAAAACTTTTTCATCTGACAGTTTAAATGGATTCCACACTAAATCTAGCTCCTCATAACTGAGTTCAGGAAAATAGCGGCAGAATTCATTTTCCAGTGCAGTCAAATGCTGCAAAATTTTTTTTTTTTTTTACAAATTCTGGAAGCACATAGTCTTCATTACCATCAACAAGAACTGATGCCAGTTTCTCAAACATTGCAACATTTTTGATCATGACTTTTCTCTTCCAATTTTCCAGCCTGCTCATGAAACCTTGCAAGGAATCCCTGATTTTATGTTTTTATTCCTTCCTTGCATCTTAAGATTCAGTTTATTCAGCTGCTCAAATAGGCAAGGCGCATGATTCACTCCTCATCAACCACCCAGGCAAAAAATAATTTGAGCTCATCTCTAAGCTCAAATACTCGCTCAGTTAGATTTCCGCCTGAAAAAAACATCGAACAGTTGTGTGGAAAAGCAGCAAATTATGGCCAGCATCCATGTCTATACAAAACTGCTTGAAAACCGTGAATTGAGAGCTCCTCCTTTGACAAAATTCACAAATTGAATTGTTTGATCCAAAACCTTCCTTAGTGGAGCTGGAAGTGTTGTTGATGCCAGTGACTGACGACGGATTGTACAGTGAATGCCTTTCACTTTTGGTTCTCGCTTTTTCATACAAATTTGAAATCCATATTTTGTCCCTAACATAGCTGGTGATCCATCTGTACAGCACCACAGAAATTATATTACCCCACAAAAGATTTTCCGATTCAAAGAAAAATGAAACCTTTTTCAAAATATTTGAGGCCTTAGTAGTTATTTCAAAAGGAGAACAAAAAACAAACTTTTATATAAATGGGCCGAGTAAACATATGTTGCAAACACCACCAACTGGAAACACGATGCTACATCAGTCCATTCATCAAGTTCAATTGAAAATATGCCAAATGTAGCAGACTTGATCTCCTATATAACCTGATCTTTGATGTCAATGGCTAAGTTGCTGATCCTTCTTTGAACAGTACTGTTTGATAGTGAAACTGCTGCAAGCTTTTTCTCCAGTCAGTTTCCCAACACAATTTCCACCATTTTGAGAACGCAAGGTTAGATCAAAGTTTTCCCAGTTGTATGATTTTCTTTTTCTGCTGTGTTATCTCCAGTGCTACGACATAAGAAACTTCAATAACATTTTGCTTCATTTCATGGAATACTCCCGTTAAATCCAGCTTCATCTTTTAGAGCTCATTTGTCTATGTGTTGAAAATGAACATTTTGCAAATGTTGCTTCAACTTTGTTGGTTTCATAGAATCATTTGACAAAGCTTTGCCACAAATAACACATTGAGGCCTTCCTTCTCAGTTGGTGATGATAGATGTGAAACCTCATTGAATATATGAATCATTGTACCCACTTTTTTGACACTCATGATGCGCTCCAAATATTGTGAATAAAATACAAGAATCAGTCAAATAAAAAGTGAAATATTTATTCTTATTTTTTCAACAATCTGTGACATTCAATAAACGTAACTGAATGTCACAAATTAAATTAAAAACAAACTACAATTCTACAGATTGTACATAATCTACAGGACATCACACTTTGTTGAGCAGTGGTTCCAGTTCCCTCTGAAATCCCCTCAAATTCCCCAAGGGGAAGAATTCTCCCCTGGTTGAGGACCTCTGTACTGGAAGTTCTAATATCTAATTAACCTGTCTGCAGTGTATATTTACCTCTAACAAAAAAATATCCTTAAACGTTTTTTTATTAGTTTTGAAGTTGTGCTTACTACTAGTCAAAGTTACTATAATTCGTAAGCCTTCGTAATGTTCTGGTTGACAGAGAAGTTTGAGTTCACCTGAGCACTTTGCCTCACCTGTTGATGAAGAGCGTGATGGCTCCGGCCCAGATCATGAGCACGACCAGCACCAGACAGATTTCCTCCACTCTCACTGTCACCGTGCCCACGGACACTGTTGGTGGGGAGGGCACTTTGTGGAAGTTGCCACCCACTCCGCGGGGCGGCGGACCATAGGGCGCCCGCGGTTCCTGGTACACTGGAACTCCAGCCGACACGATCACCTCCGGGAACTGATGGCCCAAATGAGGGTGCGGTTGTGACGAGTCAGCCGAGGATGGACGCTCTGTGGAGAGACGGGAGTGAATAGGCACTATTTACACTAGATCCACGTGAAGTATTGTCAACAATAGCTTAGAAAAGCCCCGTTGTAAAACTTTTATATGGTCAGTTAAAAACAACAACTCTGCAACGTGTCTTAGGGAAGAGCTGGTGCCCTACCTCAATGCAAAGCCCAGCCTTATTTAATGAATGCTACCACTGATGCCACCCACCACAGGCTGACTAACACCCAAGTCTCTATTTACCGCTAAATGAACACGAAAGACAAGTGTAAGGAGAAGCAGCCACAGATCTCGACACTGTCAAGTTGGACCCTGAATCCTTAATTGGCAGCCATTTACATCAATAATGCGGATATAATAAAAGTCGGGTGTTTGATGTGTTTAGCTGAATCACCTAATTCGGAGATTTATTTCTTACGGAAGGCAATTTTTTTATTGAGGTATATGGATAGAAAATTTGAAGAAAATGATCATCAGTCTAAATTAGTTTGGCTAGAAATTTGTATAAATCAAGTCAACTCGATCCATAAAACACACGAGCAACACTTACCTTCATTTAGTAATACAGACACTCAAGTATTGCACATGTATCTTATTCATCAATTTGTTGGTATTGTATGTTAATAGGACACAACATGCGATTTGTGAAAGTCTCAAAAAATGCCTTGAACCCCAGACCGTGTTTAATTAGCAATATTTTTTCGGTATATAATACCATTGATATGCATTTTTGTCGGTATTATAAACCGTCAACAGCATGATACTCAATCGTGAAACTGTTTTTTTTAAAAGAACAACAATATAGAGTAAGCTGCATGCTAACTTATGAACGACAGCAAGACAATACCAAAATACAGAATCCAAATAACTTCCTGCCCACATTACTATTGAAAAGACACACGTTGGGATTACGTTTCGCGCTGTTAAAAACGTTGTGCCGGTGTAAAATGAGTGTGGAAAGCTATAGGTTCGAACCAACGAACTCCGATAAGGTGTATATCTTAGTGAAAATACATCGAGTGGTGCATTTATCACTGTATATACATTAAGGTGTGTATACTATCTCAGCATTTATGCAACGAGGTGTATATCTGTGCGAAGTATTCGAGATGTAGCTTTGAGTTGTTATCTATGTTGTTTTATTTCCTATTGTATTTTTGAGAATGTTTTGTCAATGTATTTTGTCTTTAAATAAAATATATATCAAATATAGGGGGTGGTAGGAGAAAATTCTCAAACAGCTTCAGGGAGAACCTTGAGATTTCCCTGAAACAAGTTTATTCTTTTCTCTGAGGATGAGGGTCCCTAGGACAGTTCTAGAGGTGGTACCTCCCTATATGTTATATATATATATATATATATATATATATATATATATATATATATATATATATATATATATATATATATATATATATATATATGGAGTATATATGGAGTATATGTAGAAAAAGAGAGAGGTTAAGAGAGTGGTGAAGCAATGTAAAAAGACAGCAAATGAGAGAGTGGGTGAGATGTTATCAACAAATTTTGTTGAAAATAAGAAAAAGTTTTGGAGTGAGATTAACAAGTTAAGGGAGCCTAGAGAACAAATAGATTTGTCAGTTAAAAATAGGAGAGGAGAGTTATTAAATGGAGAGTTAGAGGTATTGGGAAGATGGAGGGAATATTTTGAGGAATTGTTAAATGTTGATGAAGATAGGGAAGCTGTGATTTCGTGTATAGGGCAAGGAGGAATAACATCTTGTAGGAGTGAGGAAGAGCCAGTTGTGAGTGTGGGGGAAGTTCGTGAGGCAGTAGGTAAAATGAAAGGGGGTAAGGCAGCTGGGATTGATGGGATAAAGATAGAAATGTTAAAAGCAGGTGGGGATATAGTTTTGGAGTGGTTGGTGCTATTACTGGGATTGGCAGAGAGCATGCATAGTTCCTTTGTATAAAGGCAAAGGGGATAAAAGAGAGTGCAAAAATTATAGGGGGATAAGTCTGTTGAGCTTACCTGGTAAAGTGTATGGTAGAGTTATTATTGAAAGAATTAAGAGTAAGACGGAGAATAGGATAGCAGATGAACAAGGAGGCTTTAGGAAAGGTAGGGGTGTGGACCAGGTGTTTACAGTGAAACATATAAGTGAACAGTATTTAGATAAGGATAAAGAGGTTTTTGTGGCATTTATGGATTTGGAAAAGTAGTATGACAGGGTGGATAGGGAGGCAATGTGGCAGATGTTTCAGGTGTATGGTATAGGAGGTAGGTTACTGAAAGCAGTGAAGAGTTTTTACGAGGATAGGGAGGCTCAAGTTTCCCAGAATATTTCCCAGTAAAAGTAGGCCTTAGACAAGGATGTGTGATGTCACCGTGGTTGTTTAATATATTTATAGATGGGGTTGTAAGAGAAGTAAATGCGAGGGTCTTGGCAAGAGGCTTGGAGTTAAAAGATAAAGAATCACACATAAAGTGGGAGTTGTCACAGTTGCTCTTTGCTGATGACACTGTGCTCTTGGGAGATTCTGAAGAGAAGTTGCAGAAGTTGGTGGATGAATTTGGTAGGGTATGTAAAAGAAGAAAATTAAAAGTGAATCCAGGAAAGAGTAAGGTTACGAGGATAACAAAAAGATTAGGTGATGAAAGACTGGATATCAGATTGGAGGGAGAGAGTATGGAGGAGGTGAATGTATTCAGATATTTGGGAGTGGACGTGTCAGCGGATGGGTCTATGAAAGATGAGGTGAATAATAGAACTGATGAGGGAAAAAGGGCGGTGCACTTAGGAGTCTGTGGAGACAAAGAACTTTGTCCTTGGAGGCAAAGAGGGGAATGTATGAGAGTATAGTTTTACCAACGCTCTTATATGGGTGTGAAGCATGGGTGATGAATGTTGCAGCGAGGAGAAGGCTGGAGGCAGTGATGTCATGTCTGAGGGCAATGTGTGGTGTGAATATAATGCAGAGAATTCGTAGTCTGGAAGTTAGGAGGAGGTGCGGGATTGCCAAAACTGTTGTCCAGAGAGCTGAGGAAGGGTTGTTGAGGTGGTTCGGACATATAGAGAGAATGGAGCAAAACAGAATGACTTCAAGAGTGTATCAGTCTGTAGTGGAAGGAAGGTGGGGGTAGGGGTCGGCCTAGGAAAAGTTGGAGGGAGGGGGTAAAGGAGGTTTTGTGTGCGAGGGGCTTGGACTTCCAGCGGGCATGCGTGAGCGTGTCTGATAGGAGTGAATGGAGACAAATGGTTTTTAATACTTGACGTGCTGTTGGAGTGTGAGCAAAGTAACATTTATGAAGGGATTCAGGGAAACCGGCAGGCCGGACTTGAGCCCTGGAGATGGGAAGTACAGTGTCTGCACTCTGAAGGAGGGGTGTTAATGTTGTATTTTAAAAACCGTAGTGTAAAGCACCCTTCTGGCAAGACAGTGATGGAGTGAATGATGGTGAAAGTTTTTCTTTTTCGGGCCACCCTGCCTTGGTGGGAATCGGCCAGTGTGTTAATATATATATATATATATATATATATATATATATATATATATATATATATATATATATATATATATATATATATATATATATATATATATATATATGTATATTTATATATATATATATATATATATATATATATATATATATATATATATATATATATATATATATATATATATATATATATATATATATATATATATATATATATATGAGTTTTATACTAAAAGTTTACTTTATCTTTAAGGGAAGAAAATATGACGTATGGTGTTGCACATGTTAGGTGCTTCCCTAATGACTCTCCTGCAGACGTTAGGCTTTAACTAACTGACCAACCTTAAAATTAATGAATGAACTCAGTCAAGAGAAAGAATATAAAAATATGAGAGTAAACTATAAATAACAAGGGATTATAAAATCGCCTGAGGACATGTAATAAAAATCAGTATTTTAAGAAATTCGATATTATCAGCAGGATTTTGATCAGAATGTGAAACAGCGCATGGACAATTTAAATAATGTATTATTGGCTCACTAATACTGTCAGTTTGTGTAGCAAAGTCAAGGTCTCCGCAATTATTTAATGTTCTTACCCCACAAACAGTGTTACTCTGTGGGAGTATTTTTGTCAGGAAGAAAATGGTAAAACGTTTTACCTGAGGCTGGTCTTAGTCCCACAGTGACCAGCAAAGAATATTGCACAAGCATCTCTCATTTCAATCAGATTCAGTACATGGGATTGTACGTATATGTGGCGGCCCTATTCCTACCAGGAATTCTCTTTTCCAGATAAAAATTCGCTCTTACTCGACTAGAGTAGATGGTCACTATACGTTTATTACAACATTTGGCTGAGGCTTTTCGCTAGCTTTCCTGTCGCCATGTTGAAGCTAAATATTACTTTAGATTTTTTTTTCTGCTTTCCATCACATTTAAAAAACAGAATTTTATCATTTCCAAAGATATAAGAAATTCGATTTGAATATAAATTAAATAAATTAGAAATGTTCTAAGAACGCATCACTGAAGGGAAAATATTTATGGAAAGATAGGAAAACATAAAAACTTTAATTAACAGTAAGTTAATAATGGAATCTCTGAACTGATGAGATACAAGTTTTATTTACTGCAGTATATTTACAAAAGAAATATTAGTGGTTTCTAAGTCTATGAGAACATAACACGATACAACTAGTCCGAAGTATGACGGAAGTTCACTGCTTGTCATGGATGATGAGACACATATGCAGCACCTGGGTATGATGAGACACATATGCAGCACCTGGGTATCTTCAGTGAGACATATCATTAAGTGGTCTCCAATATACCATTGATTTAACGATACCACTAGCAGAGTAATTTTTTTTTTTTTTGCAGACACAGTGTTGCTGTGCTGTATAATGTCCAATAATAAAGCCCTGTCTACTTAAAGTGGAAAACGATGAAATTACTTGCAGATTTACTCTGTATATTCTTCTTCTGTGCCACTCGCAGCCTGCAAATATATCCCGAGAGGTATATTTCTCTCAGCATATAGCGTATATATGCTCCGAGATTATTTTAGTACCTAACTGAGGGATTAAAGTACTTTTGCTCTGATGGTGAAAATGTTACGTGTAGCCTTAATGACCCTGTTATAGTCGAGAGGCTTGAAACCCCATTAACAAACCAACGTCTATAATACGCTCAGGAAATGTTAATCTAACCCTGTAGACCCATTAACCGAGAAAAAGAAATGAGTCATGTGGGCTGCTTCAGGTCCCTCCAATCCTTCTTCATTTCTGCGATTTACCAAGACAAGTAACATGGCTGCTCTTATCTTCCTCCACTTCTCTTTGTTTACCTTTGGCTTCCGCTCTTTCATTTTCACTTTAACTCGCTTCTTTATACTGATGGTTTGCGGTAGTGATAAAGTGATAGATTATACACATATGCGACATCTGGGTATCTATGTTTCGAAGACGTCTCGCCAACCAGCACCCAGGTGTTGCACATTGTTTTATTCTTTAACTCTGTTTCCTTTCTCTGTCTCATTCTGTGTTTCATTACGCACTGTAACGCTTAAGTATATTGAAATAATGAATAAAAGACATAAGACGCAGAACGATCTTTTATAGGGCAACGTTTCGCTCTGGCTAGAGCTTTGGGGGCTTGATAATGTTTTACACATAGTGTAATGCTGCCCCCAACAAACGTTTGTCTTGCAACCTGCGTTTTTTCTTTACTATTACCAAGACCTCATTTGAATTTATGTTAAAATAATTGTAAATACTATGCCAAGATTTAAGTACAAATAGTAGCACCTGGTCTTACAGTAGGAGGGAAGGGCGTGTTGCTATTGTAGAAGGGTTCTTGAGGTACCTCTCTCCCTAGAATCAATCCTGATTACCTCCCATTTTCCAGATGTGTGATCCCTCACGGATTTAGCTCCTCAAAATAATAATAATAATATTACGTCGTGTGTTAGTGAATATTGTGCAAAAAACGCTCCATATAGAATGTCATTTTCCGTGATTAGTTGGAACCGGACGTATATTATTCCTGGTCACTCAGCGTGGCCAGAAGAGCAGTGAGGTATGTGTGCAGCAGTACGTTGAGCGCAGCACCTGCAGCAAGACGTTAAAAACTTACTTATACAAAAATGTAATATATTAATACAACCTATTCTACTACATCCCAACATCACTATTCTCCAGTACTCCTTTACCCAGTACTCGCTTTAAGTCACTAGCATACTGTTACTAGTGAGTAAAACAAAATATATAAAATTATAAACATTTATTAACAAGGAGGGTCCATGATTCCCTCCCTCCTCCTGCCGGTCTGTCTACCATCAGGCTAAAACAATATACGAGTACTCTCCCAAAACTTAAACAGGCCTCTGCACACTAGGGCCTTACAGGTAAACATAAGAGTACTTAAAACAATAAAATAACCTATGGTATAAACTTACAAAAAAAAACCATCCTACAAAAAACAAACCCTGTTGTCTTAGTACATCTTGCTGCAGATGCTGCGCTCAACGTACTGCCGCACACACTTCACCCTTCTCTCCTGGCCACTCTGACTGACCAGGAATAATACGCGTCCGGTTCCAGAACTAATAATAATAATAATAATAATAATAATAATAATAATAATAATAATAATAATAATAATAATAATAATAATAATAATAATAACAATAATAATAACAATAACAATAATAATAAAAATAATAATAATAACAACAACAATAATAATAATATTAATAATTAGCATTTGGCAGTAACTTAAACGTACCTTCAATATAATCATCCTGAAAATATTCCATTTCAGAAATTTCCTCTAGTGGCTTCAAGGTGGGCGGAGTGGGTTGAAGCGTTGTGTCGGTGGTGGTGGGCGGGAGCGGGGGCGTGGATGTGGGCGCAGGAGTGGGTGTTTCCCGTTGTGTTAAGGTGAGGGAGGACACATGGTCTGGTGGGGTGGTGAGGCTTGCCATCATTCCAGCGAGGACCTGGTCACGGGGAGACACACTCAGTATTACACGGGGTGACACACTCAGTATTACACGGGGTGACACACTCAGTATTACACGGGGTGACACACTCAGTATTACACGGGGTGACACACTCAGTATTACACGGGGTGACACACTCAGTATTACACGGGGTGGGTAGCACTGCACACTGTTTATTTGATCTTATCTAAGACAACAACTAATTAGGGTTTATAAATTAACATATATATATATATTATATATATAATATATATATATATGTATATAATATATATGTATATATAAATATAATATATATGTATATGCAAAACAACCACTCTGAAAGAATAGAGAAATTCCAAGCGCTTTCGTGACTACTCACATTATCAAGGAACTATGAAAGTAAAGCATCCAAGGAAGCTATATAAGGGGTCTGGTCGGCACCTCACTATCAGATCCCACAACGGTTTAAACACGTGACGCGCGGCGAGCCAACTTGGAAAGGTCCTTGGCACAACTCACCCCACAAATTATTCTACCCAAGAAATAAGAAATTTTAAAGATTATTTGTCCAGTGTATTATTGAATTCTTCCCAAATTCTATTAATTATAAATGGATCTAATTTATATAAACCAAAGGAAATATTCATATTATTGTCAAAACTGCTTTTTATGAAACAAGATTCAATTATATTCCTGTCGACCATGGACTTGCTTGATACTACTTTCTCAACTTTTTGAAAATCAATTGGATGGTTAAAATCTCTTACATGAATAAATAGAGCATTGGAATCTTGTCCAGTTCTAATGCTATATTTATGTTGTTTTAATCTTAGTTCGAGATTTTTACCAGTTTGACCGTAATAAACTTTATCGCAAATTTTACAAGGAATCTTATAGACACATCCATCAGCATTTTGGGGGGAATTCTTTATCAAAAGTTTTTTTACTGTATCGAGATTTTTGAATACAACTTTAATATTAAAAGTCTTAAGAAGAGAAGGCATATCAACCAAGTTTTCATGGTAAGGGAGAACCAACATATTTTTATTTGAATAAGGCTGGTTGTCCCTTTTTGGATTGTAAAAAGTATTTCTGGCAACTTTAAAAGATTTATCAATTACATTTCTTGGGTATTTTAAATCATTACCTATTTCATAAATTTTGGATATTTCCTCATCTATGAACTCAGGACTACAAATTCGTAAAGCTCTCAGAAACATTGATGAGAAAACAGACAGTTTGACTCTATCTTGATGCGAGGAATAATAGTGGACATAGGAACAGTTATTAGTAGGTTTTCTGTAAATTTTAAATTTGAATTCATTATTACCCTTAATAATTAAAACATCTAGAAAAGGCAATGAGTTATTTTCTTCAAACTCAACAGTAAAGTTTATTGAATGGGCTAAGCTTTACTGTTGAGTTTGAAGAAAATAACTCATTGCCTTTTCTAGATGTTTTAATTATTAAGGGTAATAATGAATTCAAATTTAAAATTTACAGAAAACCTACTAATAACTGTTCCTATGTCCACTATTATTCCTCGCATCAAGATAGAGTCAAACTGTCTGTTTTCTCATCAATGTTTCTGAGAGCTTTACGAATTTGTAGTCCTGAGTTCATAGATGAGGAAATATCCAAAATTTATGAAATAGGTAATGATTTAAAATACCCAAGAAATGTAATTGATAAATCTTTTAAAGTTGCCAGAAATACTTTTTACAATCCAAAAAGGGACAACCAGCCTTATTCAAATAAAAATATGTTGGTTCTCCCTTACCATGAAAACTTGGTTGATATGCCTTCTCTTCTTAAGACTTTTAATATTAAAGTTGTATTCAAAAATCTCGATACAGTAAAAAAACTTTTGATAAAGAATTCCCCCCAAAATGCTGATGGATGTGTCTATAAGATTCCTTGTAAAATTTGCGATAAAGTTTATTACGGTCAAACTGGTAAAAATCTCGAACTAAGATTAAAACAACATAAATATAGCATTAGAACTGGACAAGATTCCAATGCTCTATTTATTCATGTAAGAGATTTTAACCATCCAATTGATTTTCAAAAAGTTGAGAAAGTAGTATCAAGCAAGTCAATGGTCGACAGGAATATAATTGAATCTTGTTTCATAAAAAGCAGTTTTGACAATAATATGAATATTTCCTTTGGTTTATATAAATTAGATCCATTTATAATTAATAGAATTTGGGAAGAATTTAATAATACACTGGACAAATAATCTTTAAAATTTCTTATTTCTTGGGTAGAATAGTTTGTGGGGTGAGTTGTGCCAAGGACCTTTCCAAGTTGGCTCGCCGCGCGTCACGTGTTTAAACCGTTGTGGGATCTGATAGTGAGGTGCCGACCAGACCCCTTATATAGCTTCCTTGGATGCTTTACTTTCATAGTTCCTTGATAATGTGAGTAGTCACGAAAGCGCTTGGAATTTCTCTATTCTTTCAGAGTGGTTGTTTTGCATATTCTGAAATCACCTGTTTACTGTGATCTTATTGCATATATATATATATATATTCACTTGTTCGTGGTTGTGCATCAAACGGGAGTAGAATGAAATTAGCTCAGAGGCACCTACACCACCGTATGTCCTCGGATCAAGGCAAAACATCTAGCTCTGCTGGATGCTTGATTCTTGTAGGATTGCGTGGTCCTGTGAGTTAGAGCGTCATATGGTTTTCGCTCACCATGAGGCGGACCAAATCAACATGCGTTTGAATCCTCGGCTAATCCTAGTGTTGATATATATATATATATATATATATATATATATATATATATATATATATATATATATATATATATATATATATATATATATATATATATATATGAGAGAGAGTCACAATATTGTGAAATAATAATAATAATAATAATAATGAAAATAATATAACTAAATGAAGCGCTAAATCCGAATGACTTCGAAATGAGCTGATGTACGTAACAGCTCGTAGCTTGTAAAAAAAAAAGTAGGAACCCTTAACCTAACCTTGTAAAACCCTTATGTAAAAAAATACCTTGATGATCAGCGTACAAAGAATGTTGTTACTCTGCGAGACAGAACCCAACTGTGTGTTGCCCTTATTTTTGGGTTATTATTAACAAAAATCATTTCGTTAATTAGTTTACGAAAAACACCGTTTAAAGTTTTAACAATTAAATATTATTTTTTAATGCCTATTCAGATAAAAAAGGTAATTTAATTACATCCGGTGTAAATGGAGCTTAGAAGCCCTGTTCAGATTACATTTCCCTTCATTGTGGGAGACTAATGATTCATTCAACATTTAAGCAAAAATTTAGTCGCTCTACTGAGAATAATTATTTTTATATTTGGCTGGACTGTTTTGCCGACGATAAATTGTATACGCTGGATTCTGTAGCGAGTTAACTATATACAAGTCGACCGTAAAGTCGTCGTAAGCTCTCCTCTCCTATGTGCGGGTTATTCGTGTATTGTTCCAGTCACGGTATTGTGCCTCTTTGTTTTTATGCGAGTTAATTAGTTTGTGGCTCAGTACACTAAGTGCAGTAGTGAGCTGACCAGCTTATTGATCAATACTCTGGGTGTAGTAGTGAGCTGACTAGCTTATTGATCAATACTCTGGGTGTAGTAGTGAGCTGACCAGCTTATTGATCAATACTCTGGATGCAGTAGTGAGTTAACTAGCTTCTTGTTTAATGTAAATTCCATTCCGTGTAGTTCTACAAAAATTCTGTTAACGGGCTGCCGGTTAGATAGAAGTGAACAGAGGCAAGTAATTTATATGATTTGACATGCTGTTGTAGTGTGAGCGAAGTAATATTTATGAAGGGATTCAGGGAAGCCGGTTAGACGGACTTGAGTCCTGGAGGTGGTAAGTGCATATATATATATATATATATATATATATATATATATATGTGTGTGTGTGTGTGTGTGTGTGTGTGTGTGTGTGTGTGTGTGTGTGTGTGTGTGTGTGTGTGTGTGTGTGTGTGTGTGTGTGTGTGTCTGTGTGTGTGTGTGTATGTATGACGTGCCGAATAGGTAAAATTGTTCAATTAGCAAGAACTCATTTAAAATTTTCGAAAATTTTCTCTTATACGTTTAAAGATATATATTTTTCCGTTTATGCTAATGTAAAAATTAATAATTTTGTACTAAAAGAACCTTAGAAAACTTACCTAACCTTATTATAACAAGCGCAATTTAATTTATCCTAATCCAACTAAAAATATTTTAGTAAGCTTACAATAATTTATTAATAAACGAACACAATGAAATAAAAAAAAATTTCTTTAGGGTCAGATTGATTTTTGCGAAATTGTTGCATGCACAAACTTTTGCTTGCCCTAATCGGCAAAAAATGAGTTACTATTTAAGCCAAAATCGCAAGTTTAACCTATTCAGCACGGCATATATATATATATATATATATATATATATATATATATATATATATATATATATATATATATATATATATATATATATATATATATATATATATATATATATATATATATGCAATAAGATCACAGTAAACAGGTGATTTCAAAATATGCAAAACAACCACTCTGAAAGAATAGAGAAATTCCAAGCGCTTTCGTGACTACTCACATTATCAAGGAACTATGAGTTCCTTGATAATGTGAGTAGTCACGAAAGCGCTTGGAATTTCTCTATTCTTTCAGAGTGGTTGTTTTGCATATATATATATATATATATATATATATATATATATATATATATATATATATATATATATATATATATATATATATATATATATATATATATATATATATATATATATATATATATGTCGTGCCGAATATGTAAAACTGGTCAATTAGCAAGAACTCATTTAAAATTAAATCCTTTCTAAAATTTTCTCTTATGCGTTTAAAGATATATTTTTTCATTAATGTTAATGTAAAAAATTTTAATTTTGCTCCAGAAGAATCTTAGAAAACTTACCTAACCTTATTATAACAAGAACAATTTATTTTAGCCTAACCCAACTAAATATATTTTAGATTTGTTTACAGTAATTTAATACTAAACAAACACAGTGAAATATATTTTTTTTCGTTAGGTTCAGAATGATTTTGGCGAAATTATTGCATACACAAATTTTCACTTGTCCTATATGGCAAGATGAGCGTTGCTATTTAAGCCAAGATCGCAAGTTCTGCCTATTCGGCACGACATATATAATATATATATATATATATATATATATATATATATATATATATATATATATATATATATATATATATATATATATATATATATATATATATATATATATATATATATATATACATACATACATACATTTCTGGTGTAATATATAGGACCCCATAGACTCGAAGAAGTAAGCTAAATAGCTTCAAGAAAAAATCTTGGATGGTTAAATACACAGAAAGGCTTGTATTTCCTTAATGAATATACACTGGGAGTTTATATTAATTCCTATTATAAGTAATAAAATATTCTTGACTGGTGGTAAACAGGTTACATGGAGCCTTAACGACCTTCGTATAGACGCTAATCTTGTAGCCCAGTTAATCAAGCAACCTTAACCAAAACATTGTCAACAACGTATAACAAGAGACAGCACACATAATACCTATTATCTTCACTCAGAAGAAAGCAAGTCTTGGCATATATAACAGTAAACAATGAAGTGAAACATGGTGATGGTGCTGCCAGCAGTATTTTCTGGCTCAGGTGTAAACAAGTCGTTGGCAGACACGCTCGTTCTTTCCACATGCCCTCCAGACCACCCAGCCACCAACCCACCCACCATCCCGCTCGCCCACTTATCCACCCACCCACCCGTTCTTTCACCCATCAAGTCTTAAACATCCACTCACCCTCTGCTACTTACAAAGCTATTCGCCCTCCTATCTACCCAACTATCCACCCTATAGTTCACCCACCAGCCCCCATAATCCACACGTCTCCATCAACCATCACTCTTCATCACCCACCAATCTCTATCACCCATTTCTTCAATCACACACTTCCGTAGCCAGTGATAGGTAAACAGTGTGTGGCCTTCATTAAGGTGGGAGGGTATTTGTCGTCTAGCACCACCGGGCAGTGAGAAAACTGGAAAACAAAAACAGTATTTTTATGGATTAAAAGGAAACGGAATAAAGAAAAGATAAGGCGAAATAAAAAAAAAACTAAAAATAAAGAAGTAAGAGAGAAAGAAGGACAGATGCCATCTCGAGGGGTAACACCATAATATATATTTCTTTACGGAATGTTTTCTTTTAGTAATCAGCTACTTTACTGGACCTCGTAAGTACTCTTTATGGTCATTCCAGTTCCTCCAGACGCTACTTCTCTCTCTTTCCTAGAGTATCCCACCTCAGTTCCAGCCAACTCTTACTATATATTTGCCTCCTACCGTTTTACCATAATAAATTACGAAGATCTTCAACGGTTTCACAGTTTCTGGGCCAATCTGGGCAGAAATCCTTATCAAAAGAGGGCGTGTCTGTATTCACTTCTGTTAACGTTATTTTTAATGGGCGGGGGTAGACCGGGAAGCCAATGGAAGGCCTCGGTCAGATCGCCAAAAGCTCCGGTACCGCGTAAGGACCCACTTATTCTGTTTCCTGTCGAACCATACCTAACCTAATCTAATTTCTATTGATGACTACCGACAACCAATTGGCAACTTCAGAGACATATATAATTAAAATTTTTAGATGGAAATTTAAGTTGGAGACCTCTTCAGGCTCCCCAGAGGCTGGACCAGACACACGGATTCAGCGAGCATTCACTTTATGGATCGCCACACTTTGAAAGGCCTCGGTCAAATGACCAAAGGCTCCAAAGGCGGGTCATCATCTAAGACAAACGTCAAGAAACACTTGTCCTGTTTCTTGACGAACCTTACTTAACCTAAGTCACACTGAGGAACTGTATACCGGCATTTCACAGTAGCTCTCCACTTAAATATGTTATAAGTACACAACTCTTGTATCACTCACAAGTTTCGCTGAAGGAAGTGAAAGGAAAATAGGATAATGAAAATGAAGAAAGAGCGAAGTGATAAGGAAATAAAAGTATAAGATACCATAATTAACAGTGGTACTCTTGGTCCTCTATCATCCCTGCTTCCTGTCCAAACATAGCTTACCTGAGACGAGCTGGTAGAAATCGTTTACTGATTGGTTTCCCTGCCTTTCCTCTTGTTTCTTTCAATCTTCTGTGCTAAAAAAAGAGAATAGGCCATACTGAGTGTGATGCTATGTTGGAGATAAGTTGGAATGAGTTTTAGGAGTGTAGGAATAAAGCGGAGGAGTGAGGGTGTGAGTTAGAGGAGTGTGGGAGTTAGATGGAAGGCTGTATTTAAGATATGGAAAGTTTGAGCTAGATGTGTACTTTTGTAAAAACGAATAACTTCGAGATATTTTGGAGTGAGCTATAGAGGTACGGGACTGAATTGTCTGGGTTTAGAATTATGTTGTAAGGTGTATTACAGGTAATTTTAAAGGTTTAAGACCACAGAACTTCGTAAGATTTCTGTGGATTTAGTCACACGTTCAAAAGGGGATTTTTTGTAGGGCGTCGTTTCGCTTACATTGGGCATTATTAAGTACTGGATAAATTCTCATGTAGGTGAAACGACGAGCTAATAAAAGTATCTTTATTTTACCACATGTTGGCTACGGCACACTTCAAGAAGATCAATGTTCTCAGGGTCCAGCTTGATGACATCTGTTACATGACGAGTCACGACAGACAGCCATCATCACACTCTTTCTCTGACTGTAACTTCCTCAGGGACGTCATTCAATCAGTGATCATTCATATATCGTCTGTCTCTCACTAGTTGATTTAATATCTTCATTATGTGTCCCAAAGCCCATCCTGTGGACGGAATTCAGAGACAACTCACTCAGAATTGCTCAAGAAATGTCAAAGCATTTCATCCACAGTGGCATATTTCCATCCATTCTGGAAAAATGCCTGACTTTGCCTATTGTAAATAACGCATAGCCACTTAAACTTGTTGAAATTATTAAAATATTTCCTGCTGACGACCACTAGCAACAGGTGTTTCTCAGCAAATAGATATTTGAGAAATAATACAATGAATCACAATACCCTAGCTGGAATAGTTCACTTTAAATAAATGGTTTTTGAACTCTTGAGGATGAGACATTAACTTAGTTTGTGCACTTTAAGAAAGTCAGTGCTGAGACCAAATTTTGCTTGCTTGCTTGAGAGAGAGAGAGAGAGAGAGAGCGCGAGAGAGAGAGAGAGAGAGAGAGAGAGAGAGAGAGAGAGAGAGAGAGAGAGAGAGAGAGAGAGGCAGAGGGAGTGAGAGATTAGATTTTGATTTCACATGAATATCAAGGACTTTACATTATTATCATTATTATGATTATTAGTAACAATAATAATGATTAATTTTGATACCGATCATTATTATTAGTAATACTACTACTAATAATAATACAAAAAAATAGTGTAAGTTACTATTATTATTTTGTGCGTCTTCATTATGGTACATGAATCTTATATACATTAAATTTTATTATCCATCTTTCACACCATTTGCCCAATTCATTCAAGTCTTTCTGCATGGGTTTCGGTAATTTCTATTACACTTCTTCATATTCAGATGAGTAAATACATATTTACGCAAACATGAGATCAGGAACTGAAACAGGATATTCAACCACTACTAGGCGGGTACTCACACACACACAGGAGCTGAGTCTCGACCCCTGCAACCACAAATAGGTGAGTACAAATAAACAAATACAGAAGAAAATAAACGTTGACAACAACTGGGAGAATGATCATGTGGCTGTATACTTCAGCTTCCTGGTGAAGGGTGGAAATGGAGAGAGAAGAGTGTATAGAGATTCGTGGAAAAACCAGACTGCGGGAAATGGGATTATGTGGGCAAGAAAGAATTCCTGACTGGAGTG
Source organism: Cherax quadricarinatus (assembly GCF_038502225.1). Lineage (NCBI taxonomy): Eukaryota > Metazoa > Arthropoda > Malacostraca > Decapoda > Parastacidae > Cherax > Cherax quadricarinatus. The sequence goes on along the minus strand of NC_091325.1, from coordinate 13,529,549 downwards.
CATTGGTATAGAAAATGGCAGGGAAGAGCGAGTGCATGAGATTGCTGAGAGAGTGCACGAGATGGCAGGGAGAGTGCACGAGATTACAGAGAGACACTCCTTCGAGATATACATGGAAGCCACAAGCAAGTACGTACCAGTAGAGTGGAAATATAATATGAAACGGAAGTGACCTTGTCTGACTGGTAATCGATGCTGACACGTGTTCGAGAGAAGCAATATGCAGGACAAGCCTCTATTCTATGGATGTTTTATGCTGAACTGTGTCAGGTAATTGTGGCAAAGACTCATCATTTAGCAAATCGTCGTCAGAAGAAAGACTTGCTTTCCATACTGCGTCTTTTTACCCCAGACAAAGCCAATGATTTACATAAAGAAACGCGTATAGAAGAAAATCTGGGAGTAAAGGGGCTTGAAAAATATTCACGCCGAGAAGGGAGGAAGTAAACAGAAAACTCAAGAGAAGAATGTCTGAGTGAGGGCAAGGAGCAGAAAGACAATTAAAATAAATCTAAAGCACCAACAGCTGTAATGGATCCAAAACGAGTGTTCATCTACGTAAGTGACCGGGACTAAAGGACAGACTGATCTACAGAATCAATATTCTTGATAAGAATTTTAGGAAAAACTCTCTAGAAAAAACAGAGTAAACAGAAGAAATGGATACACAGTAGATAAGCAACAAGAATTTAAGGGGCTGACAGAACATGTCTTAAAAAATCTCCAGGACTTCTGCGACGGAAGAGGGTAAGGTATATACACAGAAAGGTGTACGTCTCTCCATTTACATAGCAAATTAAAGGATTAAAATATTCTTATTGCTATTGTACATGTGAATTTTGTCTTATTTTACTACCTTCGGTCGACTGACTTTACATTTAACACAGTAATTTCATACGACAAAGTAAAGGAAAACAAATCAGGAGAGACAGAGGCTAGGAGAGTGTATCTTCCCGGACTTAACGAAAGTTTCGACATAGAAAAGTACCGGAGATTGATTATTAAATTAAAAAATAAGCAGGTAATAGTATGAAAAAGTGCTTAGTTTCAAGATGCAAAAATAAAAATTCTAAATAATATAATGCATAGATTGTAAGAGAAGAGGAATCAGAATTGGAGTGGGTGACGCTTTCTCAATGTGTCTATCTCCTTTAACTTCACTTTCCTCTGAGGAGAGAGAGAGAGAGAGAGAGAGAGAGAGAGAGAGAGAGAGAGAGAGAGAGAGAGAGAGAGAGAGAGAGAGAGAGAGAGAGAGAGAGGAGGAAGAGGAGAAGACGGAAAAGATGAAGAAAAAGAAGAAGAAGAAGAAGAAGAAGAAGAAGAAGAAATCTTTACTAATAAAATCCCATGCCATTCGAACAAGTACATTACGCATTGTCAGTACGTAGCCAAGCCTTCAGATCAAGAATAGTCAAAGTGACAACACCGTAGCTCTAAGAATTGACACTTAACCTGCAGCTCTGAAGAAACTTCAGAATCTGTTTGGGTCTGCTGTGAACCTTAGTTTGACTATCACTGTCGAGAGACGGCTTATGCAAGGAACACTCAACTGAGGGGACAAAAATGGTTGCTTAATGATATTAATAAGAATCTTCATGGACAAAGCAGTCTGCGAATGTAGCGAATCTAATATCTCTCAGTGGGAAACAGACACACTTAAAAACTTGCATAAGGAAAAATGGGCTTCCAATCCTAGTGGTATTTGGTTAAGGGCTGACATACACTTATCCATTTATAAATCTGCAAAATAGGACTTATTTACTGTAAGAAGAAGAGTTTGAATGTCCTGCATACTACTGCACAGACAAAGTCCATTTTTAGAGCATAATAATTCACCACCATTGCGAGATAGAAAAAGGAAACACGGACCGGAATACTTAAATCTTTCCAGTAATTGTCTGAACCTGAAAATTACTTTTCTGCCAGAGCATGCGACTGTAAGATTGTTCCTGGGATGTTAGGTTAGGTTAGGTTAGGTTAGGTTAGGTTAGGTTAGGTTAGGTTAGGTTAGGTTAGGTTAGGTTAGGTAAGGTTTGTCAGGAAACAGGACAATTGTTTCCGATGCTGGTTTTAGTCATATGATGGCCCGTCACTTGAGCTTTTGGTCATATGATCGAGACGTTTCCCTGGCTTACCGGTCCACCCCCTTTAAATAAATATGGCTACGATTATACTCATTAGAGTCTACTTACTTGCTGGGATGTTTTGATCAACTCGAAGTCATCTAAAGACTGGACTAAGTAACGACCAACAATTACAGATAACCACATTTTAACACATACTTATTCAGGAAAGTAAATACTCACTACCGTCATACAAATCAATTTCCAACTACATCTCTCTGGGGCAGAAGATGGCAAAATAAACTGTCTCTGAGAGAGGAAAAAAACGTGGATGAAAATAATCAATCACTTGCTTCTACTCGGTCTGTCTAAACATCTCACTTCAGAATTATTGTTATGTATAGGGTTGATATCACTAAGATCTTCAACGTGACTCAACTAGTAAAGCCAAAAGTCAACTTTTACACAACATCATCAGTTTCACTCCAGCTATAATGTTTTGATAAAATTATCCTATTTGAAAGAAATGATTTTGTAAATCATCTGCACATTTTCACCATAACGTAACAGCGCAAATTTCTATCCCTTAACGTTACACTTGATATCAACGTTCGCTACTTTAAAGTTTGGAAACGCATAACGTATTTTAGGTAACCCCTCATAAAAGCTTCCTTGATACTGGTGTGGGACTCTAGATGTAAAGAAGTGAACTTGTGTTCGAATTCATTGAATCGAGTCTGAATGCCTTCCAATATCCCCAAGGCACTGTATGACCCTACGAGATCAGCGCTCCCCTATGAGTGTAATAATAATAATAATAATAATAATAATAATAATAATAATAATAATAGTAATAATAATTAATAATAATTTAGGTAGCATCCCTCGAGTCTGGTGACTAGAGAAGTGGTCCTCCACCACTCTAAAACGATGAATAATCCCCACGGGTTTAATGCTTTACATATATATTTGGGCATGATACCTTGATTTGAGTTCACTGTAAATTTAATAATCTTGCTGTCCGTTTATTAACCTAATTAACCTTTGGGGTTAATGAGCTCCCCTACTATTATTGCATCATTATAATTATTAACTGCTGACTGAGGTTAATCGTATAAACAATGAATCGTCTCTTTTTTTTTTTTACTAATTTTAGGAGGTCAGTACACAACTCCAAATCGACACAGAAAAAAACATAAGCCTTTGCACCAACCTTGTAGATCATAGTTTCATGAAAATGCTAGTTAATATATTGTATTATAGCCCTACAAGGGAGGTTCCTCCTCTCTTCATCCAAGGAATGGGTGTGAACCTGATTGCCTCTCATTCTCCAGGTGCTGTATGATCCCTACAAGTTCAGCTCTTCTCCCTAAAAAAAAAAAAGTAACAATTCTCAGGGCAGCCTTAGGTGAGAAAGTTCGGTGCAGATATAAGAAGTTCCACTTACGGATAGTTAGGAGTATATTCGGTAGAGGTCACCTAGCGCCTGGGAGTGGGAGCCATCAGGTGGCATTCAAGAAAAGGGAAGTAAGCTCACCTGGCTTACTAAGGAGTCTTGAAAGGCTCCCACATACTTCTTGTCATGGTATGAAACGAGTCAGGGCTTCAAGGAGCTTGCAACCCACCGAGAGACCACAAGTAGGGAAGAAGTATGAGGAGATGCAATGTATACACAGACATTTATGTGAGACGTTTCGCCCACAAGGAATAATTTGATGGACTGACAAATTCACTGGTGGGTTAAAAGTTTTCTCAATAAAATGCCATAAATCGAATATTAAGCCTTATTATCGAGACTCAACGTAGTTATAGAGTCCAAGGAGTCTATAACTATATATATATATATATATATATATATATATATATATATATATATATATATATATATATATATATATATATATATATATATATATATATATATATATATATATATTATTTACACACACCGTTGTGTCAATATTACCCACAAAAGAGCTATGGACGAACTACCTCTCAAACAAGTAAGAGTTTAACCCCCCAAGAAAACGGTATGAGTTAGGCTCTATGAAACAGATGTGATGTTAACTTCCATGAAACATATGCAAGTTGAACCCCAGAAAATAACTATGACTCGTCCCCCATGAAACAACTATAAATTGAGCCCCATGAAACAACTGTGTTGAGCCCCATGCAACAACTATGAGTTAAGCTCCATGCCACCGGGTATAATTAGAACTTGAAGCGCCGGGCTTCACTCTAAGGAACACTAAACTCAATTATGAATTCCAAATTGAATTAATCAGACTATGTTTTGCAATGAGGGATGAGCCTTAAACTTTACGTAAAGGTAGCATTTCTATATTGCTTAACACTGCCGGAGATAATAGCTCCAGGGAGAGAGAGAGAGAGAGAGAGAGAGAGAGAGAGAGAGAGAGCCTAACTCCATCTGAGATCAAGTATACCCAGTATGACTCGAGTATGGAACACATTTGTACAGCATTATGATGTCAACGATAAAGTCAGCTGATCAAATGAAAATGCTGGCCCACAGATGGCTCCAACTTCATCCTGTTCCCTACTTGTATGTCTCATAACAATAAAAATGCTTTCAAATGAGCTAATGTAGGTAACAGCTCTTAGCTTGCCAATAAAGGTAGGAATCCTTAACCTGTAAATAGCTTGTTAATAAAGCTAGGGATACTTAGCCTTGTCAAACCCTGTGTAAAAGAGAGAGAGAGAGAGAGAGAGAGAGAGAGAGAGAGAGAGAGAGAGAGAGAGAAGGCAGATAGCAGACGATCTTGTCCACACCTAAGTTATCAAACAAGGTTACTTACAGTAGAGGTAAGGTTGGTCTAGTAAAAGTTGAAAATAAAAGAACACAAACATTTGCAGGAAAAAATAAATGTGAATGTAAGGCCTGCGCTACAACTACCACTTTTACAATGAAAGCATTGTGCCCTTATTGAGACTTGTCGTGCTACTACACCACTGCTAGCCCCAACTCTCTCTCTCTCTCTCTCTCTCTCTCTCTCTCTCTCTCTCTCTCTCTCTCTCTCTCTCTCTCTCTCTCTCTCTCGCTTTCTCTGATAAACACACACACTGACACAAGATAAAACGTAGGGGAGCTGGAAGACGACCGGATATTATGAAGACAAAGGACCTGACGTGTCATAAGCACATGAAGATTTGTAACAGGAAACACTCATGGAAATATTTAAACTAAAGGGGGAGAGTGTGTGCACTCTTCTATTTAGACTCATTTACTGTTGGATGGGAGGAATGGAGGTCGAGTTCTAGCTCCTGGCCGTCTCGTCCTAACTACCTCATGTGCTTTATCGTACCTATACTTACAACTGGAAATGAAGTCTCCTTCCACCACTTCTTCATCCATATTGTACCACATAAAGAAACTTTAAAATGCTAGAAGTTAGCCATCAGGCAGACAAGAGATGTGAGAAAGATTTTAGGAACTAGTTATCACGAGTCATGATGAATCAATATTATTATTAATATTATTATTATTATTATTATTATTTTCATTGATATTGCTAAACCCATGGTCATACAACGCCTTTGGGAAACGGGAGAAATCTAATCCACTTTCTTGTAACTAAAGCCTCTTACAGGCGCTAGGCCCTTGATGTGCATAACTTAGAACTAAAGGAGTAAGTTGGTGGGTAACTGTCAGTCGACAGCTGTGAGTGGGATTCTCGTATAGTGGCAGTACAACGTGGACAGAACTGAGCTTTAAAAAAAAAAGGGTTCTCCCTTGTATAGACAAGTCGTACATGGACAGCAGTTACCATGAGAGGGACCAGCGAGCCATCTGTGGAAGCTGAGTTGATATGCACCGTGGTAATAGATACCGACAAATTGGCTTAGTAAGACACGTAAGCAAACACTTGGACATATTTATTACAAAACGTTTCGGTCCTGGGACCTTGATCAAGGTCCCAGGACCGAAACGTTTTCTAATAAATATGTCCAAGTGGTTGCTTAAGTGTCTTTCTAAACGGTGGCCGAATTCTCCCTTGATACAAAGATATTATGTATCTTTTTTTTGCAGTAATTTAGCACAATGAAGTAAAATAAACTGGGGCACAATATACTCCGATCTGAAACCGTTTATGAATTTAAAACAAATTAGCAAAAATTACCTGAATGATGTGCACTCACAGCTAAAAAAAAAACTTAAAGGGCAGGCTCAAGAGCTGACGACAACGATGCAAAAATCAAACTAGATAAATATAGACAAAATACACTTACCCAAATACAAATAAAGACGATAAATTTTCTTCTCTCAAAAATATATAACGCAAATATAAAGTAGCTATAAAAACAGATTGAAAAGAAGAGTAAAAGTAAGAAAAAGATGAGATAAGGAGAAGAGAGAAACAATAGTCCCTCTTGTCTTGCGTCATTGGCTGTTGTTTCTTTCCTTCTTTTTATGCATATTTTATGTGTGTGGAAGTTAGAAGTTAGCTCACTATTGTAGCTACTAGACCTACCTGGAGTTCATTACCTTTGTAAATTGTGAGTTCATTACCTTTGTAAATTGTGAGTTCATTACCTTTGTAAATTGTGAGTTCATTACCTTTGTAAATTGTGAGTTCATTACCTTTATAAATTGTGAGTTCATTACCTTTGTAAATTGTGAGTTCATTACCTTTGTAAATTGTGAGTTCATTACCTTTGTAAATTGTGAGTTCATTACCTTTGTAAATTGTGAGTTCATTACGTTTGTAAATTGTGAGTTCATTACCTTTGTAAATTGTGAGTTCATTACCTTTGTAAATTGTGAGTTCATTACCTTTGTAAATTGTGAGTTCATTACCTCTGTAACTTGCTCAGCTATCAAAACTTTGGAGTCCAGTCCCTGGACCAATTTTGTACCTCTGTAATCTTTTGACTACCGCCCACAGGATGGGTATGGTGTGCATAATAATAATATTAAACTAGCTAAACTATTGTAGCTACGGTCTGACCGTAGCGGTGTAGTTCAGTCTCAGCAGTTTCATAGTTTAAAATATTTCTTTATAACTCCAACCTTCAATTACCTTTATTATCTCGTCAGAGACACTACAAATACATTCATGTTTAAAGACTTTTATCTGCACACGGATATCACTCCATACGAAAGCAAAATACTAGGGATGCCATTATTACACTAAGGGAAAACAAAAATAAGCGTCCGAGGTCCTAGACTGTTCAACAGCTTCCAACCAGGCTTAAGGGAAATTATTACTAGACCCGTGGCTGTCTTCACGAGGGAGCTAAACAGATACCTAAAGTCGGTACCTGATCAGCTGGGCAGTGGCTCGTACACTGGACTACGTGCGGCCAGCAGTAACAATCTGGTTGATTAGATCCTGATTCACTGGAAAGCCTGGTCAAAGACTGGGCCGCGGGGGCGTTGACTCCTAGAATATCCTCCAGGTAGACTCCAGGTAAACCTTGGGTTTTCTACATTGAAAATTGTCCACATCTCCAACCACTTTTCCACCTTATGAAAAACCCATTGAAAACTGTTATAGTTTATTACAGATACAACACTACTTTTCCAGAGTAGTCATTTTTCCTGAGTTTTCGTTTTTTGTATGTCATAGTATAGAAAGTAATGTAGAATTAATTCTACTAACTTTTATGACCGAAATAAGTCTGTTGTAACTAACATTCCTGGCATTTTACAAAAAAAAAGCAGAATTTGATGCATTTATATGAAGATATTTGGAAAGGTAATGAGGCTTGAATATTGAAACAAGCGAGAGATAATGCCGCTTGTAGTGTGTCCAGCGGTTGGGATAATATATAATGATTTCTCCTATTTTTCTGTGTTAAATTTTGACGGTGATAGTTCTGATACTTGGTGTGTTACTTACATTAACTTAGTTTCTCCGTTGATACTGTTTTACATTCTTTAAATTTGCCCAATTAAATTGCTATTACCACACACACACACACACACACACATATATATATATATATATATATATATATATATATATATATATATATATATATATATATATATATATATATATATATATATATATATATATATATATATATATATATATGCAAAACAACCACTTTGAAAGAATAGAGAAATTCCAAGCGCTTTCGTGACTACTCACATTATCAAGAAACTATGAAAGTAAAGCATCCAAGGAAGCTATATAAGGGGTCTGGCCAGCACCTCACTATCAGATCCCACAACGGTTAAACACCTGAAGCGCGCCGACCCAACTTGGATAGGTCCTTTCCACAACTCACCCACAAACTATTCTACCCAAGAAAATTTAAAAATTATTATTTGTCCAGTGTATTATTAAATTCTTCCCAAATTCTATTAATTATAAATGGATCTAATTTATATAAACCAAAGGAAATATTCATATTATTGTCAAAACTGCTTTTTATGAAACAAGATTCAATTATATTCCTGTCGACCATGGACTTGCTTGATACTACTTTCTCAACTTTTTGAAAATCAATTGGATGGTTAAAATCTCTTACATGAATAAATAGAGCATTGGAATCTTGTCCAGTTCTAATGCTATATTTATGTTGTTTTAATCTTAGTTCGAGATTTTTACCAGTTTGACCGTAATAAACTTTATCGCAAATTTTACAAGGAATCTTATAGACACATCCATCAGCATTTTGGGGGGAATTCTTTATCAAAAGTTTTTTTACTGTATCAAGATTTTTATTAATATTAAAATTGTATTAAAAAATCTTGATACAGTAAAAAAAACTTTTGATAAAGAATTCCCCCCAAAATGCTGATGGATGTGTCTATAAGATTCCTTGTAAAATTTGCGATAAAGTTTATTACGGTCAAACTGGTAAAAATCTCGAACTAAGATTAAAACAACATAAATATAGCATTAGAACTGGACAAGATTCCAATGCTCTATTTATTCATGTAAGAGATTTTAACCATCCAATTGATTTTCAAAAAGTTGAGAAAGTAGTATCAAGCAAGTCCATGGTCGACAGGAATATAATTGAATCTTGTTTCATAAAAAGCAGTTTTGACAATAATATGAATATTTCCTTTGGTTTATATAAATTAGATCCATTTATAATTAATAGAATTTGGGAAGAATTTAATAATACACTGGACAAATAATATTTTTTAAATTTTCTTGGGTAGAATAGTTTGTGGGTGAGTTGTGCAAAGGACCTATCCAAGTTGGGTCGGCGCGCTTCAGGTGTTTAACCGTTGTGGGATCTGATAGTGAGGTGCTGGCCAGACCCCTTATATAGCTTCCTTGGATGCTTTACTTTCATAGTTCCTTGATAATGTGAGTAGTCACGAAAGCGCTTGGAATTTCTCTATTCTTTCAGAGTGGTTGTTTTGCATATTCTGAAATCACCTGTTTACTGTGATCTTATTGCATATATATATATATATATATATATATATATATATATATATATATATATATATATATATATATATATATATATATATATATATATATATATATATATATATATATATATATATATATATATATATATATATATATATATACATATATTTATTATCACACTGGCTGATTCCCACCAAGGCAGGGTTTCCCGAAAAAGAAAAACTTTCATCATCATTCACTCCATCACTGTCTTGCCAGAAGGGTGCTTTACACTACAGTTTTTAAACTGCAACATTAACACATACATAATTTCCAAAATTGATACCTTCAGATATGAACGGAACGAATGAGAGTTCTAAACCGAGTTGAGTCACGTTTCTCTGTGTAATAATGACTCGCAGCTTCTCTCTGTCTCTCTGGTCAACTAGAGACAAAATATACCTTGTAACGAAGATATTCGACTCTGTCCTTGACGTTGGTTATCAATTTTTCTCTTTTAGTCTCCTCCTCCGAGACCTTATTAAGCGCTTCTGAATCCACTTTTGCTTTCTCTTAACATTAAACGCTAAGCAAGCATACTTGAAATACTTTTCACTTTGTTTTCCGAATAAACTGAAAGCAATTTAAAATCGCAAAGAGTTGAGTTTACTGAATGATAAATATGTCAGAACTCTGGTAAACGAAATTTGTAAACCTGCCTTGGATGACTGTGATGACTAGTGTGAAATGGATTACTTGGCCAGTTAAAGGGGCCTTGATAATATGGCTAGGGTAAGTTTTTTTTTTTTAAATTTAGTAATTTATACAAGAGAAGTGGTTATTAGTCCCTTGATTCCAGCATTCTAATAGCGTTACGAGCCGCATGGCTCACTGAGGAAGAATTCTTTTCCACTTCCCCATCAGAAGGGAAGTATGCCAAACACTAGCAGGTCAACGACATCAATAACAAAAAAATCATAAAAAAAAAAAAAAAAAAAAAAAAAAAAAAAAAAAAAAAAAAAAAAAAAAAAAAAAAGTCTCGCTACTGCCGGCTGATTAGCAGAAATGGAACCCCAAGTACTGAGATCTGACAGAAGTTAAAAGCGTCCAGATGGAGTCACCATGTTACCCTGGAAGGATGGTAAACATATTGCATGGGAATACACCTGTAACTTTACGTTGTCTGACACCTACTTGCCATACTCTGAAGCCGTAGGGGTTATGGCCGCAAGTTTCAGGGAGACCCAGATGGTCAACAGATACAGAGAACCTTCACCATGCTATAACGTCGTCCCAGTAGGGTCGAAGATACTTAATGCATGGGACAAGTGTACTCTAAAATTCCTGAAAGAGTTAGGTGAAAAACTCATCATAGAAAACAAGGATCCCAGAACGACCAGCTTCCTCTTTCAGAGACTCAGTGTTGCGACCCAGAGGGTAAATCCCTAAGGCATTCTGGGTACGGGGCCCACCGCCGGCGAGCTGGATGAAGTATTCGAGATGTAAGCCCTGAGATGTCTTTTATGTTCTCCTTCCCATTGTTTCTTTGTTAATGTATTTTGTTACTAAATAAAGCTCACATAGAATATAGGTGGTGTTAAAGAAAATATTCAAACAACTCCGGGGAGATTATTGAGTTTTCCCTGAAGTACGTTTATTCTCCTTTCCGAGAATCAGGGTTCCCAGACCATTTCTAGACATGCTTCCCAGTTCTCGCAACATGAAACAAATCTAATTCGCTAGGCTCATGTTGTTTATAGGGTTGTTGGTGTAATGGTTGTAGAATGCGAACGTTGTCTGGCTTCCCAAGGGCGGGACAAGGTAACGCGGTATCGAGTCTCGGCCAGTCACAGTTTCATTAATTATATATATATATATATATATATATATATATATATATATATATATATATATATATATATATATATATATATATATGTATATATATATATATATATATATATATATATATATATATATATATATATATATATATATATATATATATATATATATATATATATATATATATATATATATATATACCTGCTTTTCTGTCTTCGTGTTTGGCTTCCAGTGCATTAGTCAAGAATATTGCTCCCGAACGCTTGAGAGACGTGGTAGGAGCTCAAGACCCCAGGTTTACTGAAGCAGCGATTCGGTGGGACACCCTTACAGATTCCTCCAGTAGACCAGCTCCTCCCAAAGAACACAAACAGTCCCACTGGGACAAACCAATCATGGAAAAAATCGCTAACACAATACTCTCCAACGCCTCAGGAAAGGACAAAGCTCGTCTCCTGGCAGTGAAGGCACCAACCACACTCACGAGATTTCATGTTAGCTGTTCCCAATTCCTCCTTGGGCACTCGACTAGACCCACAGGCCATTCGGATTGGTGTTGCTCTTCGCCTAGCCGCCCCCATCCTCACCGAACATAGGTGTATTTGCGGCAGGGCGACAGCTGATCAATTCGGACTTCATGGTCTCGTGTGTCACACAGCAGAAGGGAAGTATGCCAGGCATGAGGAGGTCAATAACATCATAAAGAGAAGCCTCGCCACAGCCCGTTGCCCAGCTCAACGGGAACCCCAAGTGCATAGGTCTGACGGAAGTCAAAAGCGTCCTAATGGAGCCACTATGCTACCTTGGAAGGATGGAAAGCAGATTGCCTGGGACTACAAATGTGCCGCCACATTGGCAGACACCTACTTGCCATACTCCCTAGTGGAAAGGGGTGGAGCTGCCAGCCACAGGGAGACCCAGAAGATCCGCAAATATGAAGACCTTCCCCCTTGCTATAACTTCATCCCAATAGGGTCGGAGACCCTTGGAGCATGGGGCAAGTGTGCTCTAAAGTTCCTCAAAGAGCTGGGTGAAAAGCTCATCATAGAAACCAAGGACCACAGGGCGACCAGCTTCCTCTTTCAGAGACTCAGTGTTGCGATCCAGAGAGGAAATGCCTGCAGCATTCTGGGCACACGGCCCACCGCCGGGGAGCTGGACGAAGTATTCGAGATGAAGCTCTGAGTTACCTATGTTGTTTTACTTTCTATTGTATCTTTGTGAATGTTTTGTCAATGTATTTTGTCTTTAAATAAAATATATATTAATTAAATATAGGGGGTGGTAGGAGAAAATTCCCAAACAGCTTCAGGGAGAACCTTGAATTTTCCCTGAAGCAAGTTTATTCTTTTCTCTGAGGATGAGGGTCCCCAGGACAGTTCTAGAGGTGGTACATCGCTATATTATATATAAGTATATATATATATATATATATATATATATATATATATATATATATATATATATATATATATATATATATATATATATATATATATATATATATATATATATATATATATATATATATATATATATATATATATATATATATATATATATATGTCTTGCTGAAGAGGCAGAACTTGCGATCTTGGCTTAAATAGCAACGTTCATCTTGCCATATAGGACAAGTGAAAATTTGTGTATGCAACAATTTCGCCAAAATCATTCTGAACCTAACGAAAAAAATATTTTTCACTGTGTTTGTTTAGTATTAAATTATTGTAAACAAATCTAAAATATATTTAGCTGGGTTAGGCTAAAATAAATTGTTCTTGTTATAATAAGGTTAGGTAAATTTTCTAAAATACTTTTGATGCAAAATTATAAATTTTTACATCAACATTAATGAAAAAAGTATATCTTTAAACGTATAAGATAAAATTTCAAAAAGGACTTAATTTTAAATGAGTTCTTGCTATTTGACAAGTTTTACTTATTCGGCACGACATACACACACACAGACACACACATACATACATACATCCCCATACACACACTCACACACACACACACACATACATATCTATACACACACACACACACACACATACATACATCTCTATACACACACACACACACACATACATCTCTATACCTATACATATACATATATATATATATATATATATATATATATAATAAATATATATATATATATATATATATATATATATATATATATATATATACATATATATTAATAAAATTATCATTTCAGTGTTTGCTTCAATTTTACCCACAGTATATATAAAAGGACTTCAACAGAGAATAATATAAACCTCAGATATATAACACGTATCCTGTTCCGACATTTATGTAAAGCATGTCAGTAATGAATGCGTTAACATTTATATTTCATCCCATTTTACTGTCCGGTCTGGACATGACTAAGTAATTATAAGTCTGAACGCCAGAAATTTTGAATTTTTATTTTTTTTTTCTGTGGGAGGATTAAATTAATTTTTCACTTGCCAGGGACAAGTAATATGCGTATTCCTTCTTGAATTATTGTTATTTTAATTATTTTTGTTAGTATTGTTTATATAATTCTGTTAATTTTATATAATATTATTGTAATTATTTATTTTTATAAGTATTATTATTATTATTATTATTATTATTATTATTATTATTATTATTATTATTATTATTATTATTATTATTAATAGTGTTATTATTATTAATATGAATATTGCTATTAATATTATTATTATTAATATGAATATTGTTATCATAACAAAGCAAGAGAAATAAGCAAACCCATTGGAACATAGCAAAGAAAGGAGAATATAACGAAGCAAGAGGGAAATATAACGAAGTAAGAAGGGAATACTATAACAAACTCAGTGGAACATAGCGAAGCAAAGGGAAAATAACGAAGCAAGGGGAATATAAGGAAGCCTGGGAACATAGTGATGTAAGTTAAACATAATGAAGCACAGGGAATAAATCAAAGTCAGGCAGCAAAGCGAAACAAGGGTAATATAATGAAGCAAGATGAATATAATGAAAGTATTCACAAACACAGAACAGGTTTTTTAGATGAGTTAAGGTGATGTAAACACAAAAGCTGTTCAATTCCTAGGCGAAATAACCATAAACAATTCTGTTGCTGGAACACAACCTCGAACTGAACCCCCGGAAAAGCAACACAATTAAGTCACAGGTGTAAGTGACAGCTGGATCGGATGGTGAGTCGCTCAGGCGATCCCTTTGTCCCCATCCTCGCCTCCTCCACTTGCTCTTCCTCTACTTCTCCAGTCGCCATCACTCCCTCTATCACCTCTTCCTACACCTGCACTTGTTTTTAGCACCTTTTGCTACACCTTTGCAAATACATTTTCTTCCTCCATTTCCTCGTCTTTCTCCTAAGAGATTAGGAAGAACAGTTGACCTCAGAACGTATCCAGTCTCGAGATATCATGCTTCACACACACGTACACAGGCAGAATATATAAATAATTTGAAGAAGAGGTACGATAAAGCCCTTGGAGCAGGGAGAGAGTGGACTTAGTAGCGATCAACAAAGAGGCGGGGCTAGGAGCTGTGATTCGACCCTGCAACCACAAATAGGTGAATACACACACACACACACACACACACACACACACACACACACACACACACACACACACACACACACACACACACACACACACGAGGAAAGACCATTGATCGTCGATGCTATTGATAGCTAGATTCCCAGTCTCCCTGCTGTGGTGACAGTGCCTAGCGCCTCACCCACTCGCAAATGATATCCGGGAATTTTTTTTATTAGCAGCAGCTGAGCCAGTATACTTAGAAACCATCAAAAGGTTTTGACTTTGATTTCCAGGCAATGTAAGACGTATGTACAAGTCTCTTTTCACCTATCGATACTTTTTCATAGTCTTAAATATGTGAGCTAGAACTAGACTTCGTAAAGGAAGCTGAGGTAGGATTAATATGTGTGTATATATATATATATATATATATATATATATATATATATATATATATATATATATATATTTATTTATATATATACATATATACAGACTCTCGTGACCATTGTGATACTAGTTTTCGAAATTCAGTATATCGTAAACCAACATTTACAGGATAAACTACAAAATTCTCTCCGTTTATACCTTTCCAATATAAACGAAATTTGAAATCGACATTAACAACTGCAGTTTTTTAAATATGTTCACAATATTTCAGTCTTCAAATCCGAATTCGAGTTTTTACGACATAATTTTTTTTCTGAATGTTTTGAACAACTACAACATTTCATAGATTCTAACACAGGTGAAGAGCTACATAGTTGTTATATCCTCTTGCATGAAAAATAACTCTTAACAGAACAGTTCTCTTTTGGCTAGTAAGTTTTACATAAAAATAGCTTCATCATTCAGTAATATATACAATATATTTGAAAGTAAACAACACCTACAAACAGATGAGCCAGACACTTGTGCAACAGTTAGGTATCTTCATTACCAAAAAATTCTGCTACACGATAGGCTGAACATTTCTCAAGGCTGGGGAACTGATGACCTCACAACTGCTTCAGTGCTGGTGGTCTGATGACACCATCTTCACCTCTCGACTCTTTCTGCTGTCTCTGTATTTAGTCATTTCTGCAAGCTAAGAAGCTAAGAAAGTAGTTAATCAGAACTTTCTCCATATATGATCGTTAGGGTCTTTAACCTAAAAACTATACAGCGTTTCCTTCAGTTCAAAGATGCTTCACCTGTTGAACTACAGCTCCCAAAGTCTACAAATATAACTGTCATTGTTTTAATACTATTCATATTGGTAAAACTAAGAGATCAGCTATGGGTCTACATTTTTGAACACTTAGCGAGATCGCCAACATAGTGAAGCCATTAATAACATGGCAAGAGTGAGTTAAATTTGATGTGATGTCTAGTCGATTCAAAATCAAGGCGTTGGACACGGTGGATCCTGCCTCCCGTTAATTAAAGACAAGCTTTCCCTGTGTAATAATGAACAGTTACTAGCATTACTTTGTATTTAGCTCTTTAAATTTCTTTATACGTGAGCATGACTGATGTTTTAAGTATGTTAAGATATAATTTATATATTTAAATTTGTTTCATAGGGTACATGATGATGATATAGAGTTAACTCAGAAACTAGTCGTGAATAAACAATGTTTCGAAAGGGAAGTATTTTCTACACCCACAGAAAAATGGTAGTGATATAAATACAGTTAGAAAACATTTCTGTAACGTACCTGGTACGCGATTTTTGAACCTTCTATCAGTATATGTAAAAAATCTTGATGGAATAATGGTAGAAGGTTTGAAACGAAAACTAAAGAACTAGCCGTGCCGTATTAGCCAGGTCGTTTGGTTTTGTAAGCTCGTAGGTTGCTGACAGCAATAGCTTAGATTACCAGTAGTCAACAATGAATAACAAAAGAGGGACAATACCGTGACTGGAACGATACACAAATAACCCGCACATAAAAGAGAGAAGTTTACGACGACGTTTCGGTCCGACTTGGACCATTTACAAAGTCACAGTATGACTTTGTAAATGGTCCAAGTCGGACCGAAACATCGTCGTAAGCTTCTCTCTTTTATGTGCGGGTTATTTGTGTATTGTGCAACAATGAATAATACCTTTAGGTCGAGGTCATCACAGGTATGTTCTGGGTACAGCTTTCCTTCCCGAGTATTTCCTCATCCATATCAACAAGCAAATTAATATCATTACTACTTACCTTGATATATTTTATAATTCTTCGATACATATTCTCCGTTTTATAAGCATTTTTTATGAACTATTTAATATCTTACTTTCAGCTGCCTGAACTTTTTACAAATTAAAAAGAACTCCATGATTTCAATCTGAGCAATAATTTTTTCAATAATTCCTCAGTTATTAGTTTATGAATTCACATATAAACTGAATTTGGGTTCGTGGGTTATGACTTTATTAAAAAAAATCACTGGCTTCAACCAATGTCATTATTGCTGTTTACGAACACCGTAATATGCATAAATGCATTTTAGAATGAACCTAAATGTTTGCAGATCATCGTAAAACCTTTCCACCTACATATTAGTAATACAAAAATGAATTGATGGAAGCTAGTGTAATCAATGAATATACAGAACTAAAAAAAAATCTGTAATGTTTGATAATTATAAGATAATTTCTGTAACGAAAACCAAGACTTTACAAAACCACCTACACACTCACACGCGCAGTTATATATATATATATATATATGTATATATATATATATATATATATATATATATATATATATATATATATATATATATATATATATATATATTTATGTATATATATATATATATATATATATATATATATATATATATATATATATATATATATATATATATATATATATATATACATATATATATATATATATATATATATATATATATATATATATATATATATATATATATATATATATATATATATATATATATATATATATATATATATATATATATATATATATATATATATATATATATGCAATAAGATCACAGTAAACAGGTGATTTCAGAATATGCAAAACAACCACTCTGAAAGAATAGAGAAATTCCAAGCGCTTTCGTGACTACTCACATTATCAAGGAACTATGAAAGTAAAGCATCCAAGGAAGCTATATAAGGGGTCTGGTCGGCACCTCACTATCAGATCCCACAACGGTTTAAACACGTGACGCGCGGCGTCAGAAAACCTACAAATAACTGTTCCTATGTCCACTATTATTCCTCGCATCAAGATAGAGTCAAACTGTCTGTTTTCTCATCAATGTTTTTGAGAGCTTTACGAATTTGTAGTCCTGAGTTCATAGATGAGGAAATATCCAAAATTTATGAAATAGGTAATGATTTAAAATACCCAAGAAATGTAATTGATAAATCTTTTAAAGTTGCTAGAAATACTTTTTACAATCCAAAAAGGGACAACCAGCCTTATTCAACTAAAAATATGTTGGTTCTCCCTTACCATGAAAACTTGGTTGATATGCCTTCTCTTCTTAAGATTTTTAATATTAAAGTTGTATTCAAAAATCTTGATACAGTAAAAAAACTTTTGATAAAGAATTCCCTCCAAAATGCTGATGGATGTGTCTATAAGATTCCTTGTAAAATTTGCGATGAAGTTTATTACGGTCAAACTGGTAAAAATCTCGAACTAAGATTAAAACAACATAAATATAGCATTAGAACTGGACAAGATTCCAATGCTCTATTTATTCATGTAAGAGATTTTAACCATCCAATTGATTTTCAAAAAGTTGAGAAAGTAGTATCAAGCAAGTCCATGGTCGACAGGAATATAATTGAATCTTGTTTCATAAAAAGCAGTTTTGACAATAATATGAATATTTCCTTTGGTTTATATAAATTAGATCCATTTATAATTAATAGAATTTGGGAAGAATTTAATAATACACTGGACAAATAATAATTTTTAAATTTTCTTGGGTAGAATAGTTTGTGGGTGAGTTGTGCAAAGGACCTATCCAGTTGGGTCGGCGCTCATCAGGTGTTTAACCGTTGTGGGATCTGATAGTGAGGTGTTGGCCAGACCCCTTATATAGCTTCCTTGGATGCTTTACTTTCATAGTTCCTTGATAATGTGAGTAGTCACGAAAGCGCTTGGAATTTCTCTATTCTTTCAGAGTGGTTGTTTTGCATATTCTGAAATCACCTGTTTACTGTGATCTTACTGCATATTTATATGTATATACTATACATGGTACATTCCTCTCATTTCTTTAGTGTTCTTCAACCTTCATAAATGCTACTTATAATCTAATTGCTCACAGGAATTTATCCTCGTAATTCTTTCAATATTATTCTTAGTTACTTTTCCTTCAGCAGAACTTGTAATGGTTGTTTATAGATAATTTAAGTTAACTAGTCTCCGTGTCTCCTTGATTAACACCAGGTACAAGTCTCCTGGGTTACTACTAGGCACCAGTCTCCAAGATTACCACTAGACACCGGTCTTTTGGGTTACTACTAGGTACCAGTCTTCTGGGTTACTACTAGACACCAGTCTTCTGGGCTACTGCTAGTCACCAGTCTCCTGGGTTACTACTGGGCACCAGTTTTCAGGGTTGCTACTAGGCACCAGTCTCCTGGTTAACACTAAGCACCAGTCTCCTGGTTAACACTAGGCACCAGTCTTCTGGGTTACTACTAGGCACCAGTCTTCTGGGGTTACTTCAAGGCACCAGTCGTCTGGATTACTACTAGGCATCAATCTTCTGGGTTACTGCTAGGCACCAGTCTTCTGGGTTACTGCTAGGTACCAGTCTTCTGGGTTACTACTAGGCACCAGTCTCCTGGGTTACTACTAACCACCAGTCTCCTGGGTTACTACTAACCACTAGTCTTCTGGGTTACTTCTAGGCACCAGTTTCCAGGGTTACTACTAGGCACCAGTCTTCTGGGTTACTGCTAGGCACCAGTCTACTGGGTTACTACTAGGCACCAGTTTCCAGGGTTACTACTAGGCACCAGTCTCCAGGGATACTACTATGCACCAGTTTCCAGGGTTACTACTAGGCACCAATCTTCTGGGTTACTACTAGGCACCAGTTTCCAGGGTTACTACTAGGCACCAATCTTCTGGGTTACTACTAGGCACCAGTCTTCTGCGTTACTACTAGGCACCAGTCTTCTGAGTTACTACTAGGCACCAGTCTTCTGGGTTACTACTAGGCACCAGTCTACTGGGTTACTACTAGGCATCAGTTTCCAGGGTTACTACTAGGCACCAGTCTCCAGGGATACTACTATGCAGCAGTTTCCAGGGTTACTACTAGGCACCAATCTTCTGGGTTACTACTAGGCACCAGTCTTCTGCGTTACTACTAGGCACCAGTCTTCTGAGTTACTACTAGGCACCAGTCTTCTGGGTTACTACTAGGCACCAGTCTTCTGGGTTTCTACTAGGCACCAGTCTCCAGGATTACTACTAGGCACCAGTCTACTGGGTTACTACTAGGCACCAGTCTCCAGGGTTACTACTAGGTACCAGTCTTCTGGGTTACTACTAGGCACCAGTCTCCAGGGTTACTACTAGGCACCAGTCTACTGGGTTACTACTAGGCACCAGTCTCCAGGGTTACTACTAGGTACCAGTCTTCTGGGTTACTACTAGGCGCCAATCTTCTAGGTTACTACTAGGCACCAGCCTCCTGGATTACTGCTAGTCACCAGTCTCCTGGGTTACTACTAGGCACCAGTTTCGAGGGTTACTACTAGGCACCAGTCTTCTGGGTTACTACTAGGCACCAGTCTACTGGGTTACTACTAGGCACCAGTTTCCAGGGTTACTACTAGGCACCAGTCTCCAGGGATACTACTATGCACCAGGTTCCAGGGTTACTACTAGGCACCAATCTTCTGGGTTACTACTAGGCACCAGTCTTCTGCGTTACTACTAGGCACCAGTCTTCTGGGTTACTACTAGGCACCAGTCTTCTGGGTTACTACTAGGCACCAGTCTCCAGGGTTACTACTAGGCACCAGTCTTCTAGGTTACTACTAGGCACCAGTCTTCTGCGTTACTACTAGGCACCAGTCTTCTGGGTTACTACTAGGCACCAGTCTTCTGGGTTACTACTAGGCGCCAGCCTCCTATGTTAATGCAATGCAACTGTGTCCTCCAACGTGTTTAGGATCAAAGGCAGATTTGTAATTAGAGAGAGATGCCTGCTGGACCTGTGGTATTATTAGACCGAGTTTCTCTCTTTGACTCTCTCTCTCTCTCTCTCTTTCTCTCACCTATTTCTCTCAATTTCTATTCCTCGCGCTCTTTCATTTTCTTTCTTTTTCTCTTTCTCTTTCTCACTTATTCCTCTCAATTTCTATTCCTCGCTCTCTTTCCTTTTCTTTTCTCTCTCTCTCTTTTTCTCTTCCTCTTGTCTCTGTACCCAATAACTCAAGAAATATTTCTCGCTTCAGGATCATAATAAAATCCTTCATAAAACTATTACCAAATCTTTCCTCGCATCTATAATATTTAAATCACAAATTAATTCCGTATTAATAAAAGCTTATTTTAAAACTTTTTATCCTCGTCAAAAAAACTTCAAAATGCTATTAAATTTCCATTTTTAAGCGAAAGCATTTAGATGATTACTTTATTATGGTGAAATCGCTAATCCCGTAAGGGCTATAGAGCATCCGGGGGAACCAGAAATTTAAAAAAAAGGTTTAACGGAAGGAAGGGAAGGATAGTATCAATTCCTTGATCAAGAGCCCTTCAGCGGCATCAAGAACGTCACACAAAACCTCTGACACAAGGCAATAGAACCTAGGTTTCGAACGTCTCGTAGTGAACAACAGCGACTGTAATTTAATCGATTTGCCAATGAACAGCAACAGCAGCTGGATTTCAAACATGCAATGCCTAAAGCGGATTGTTCAAAATTCTAATACAGTCGGGCCCCACTTATACAGCAGGACAGGAGGGCCCCACTTATACAGCAGGACAGGAGGACCCCACTTATACAGCAGGACAGGAGGGCCCCACTTATACAGCAGGACCCCACTTATACAGCAGGACAGGAGGACCCCACTTATACAGCAGGACAGGAGGACCCCACTTATACAGCAGGACAGGAGGGCCCCACTTATACAGCAGGACAGGAGGGCCCCACTTATACAGCAGGACAGGAGGGCCCCACTTATACAGCAGGACAGGAGGGCCCCACTTATACAGCAGGACAGGAGGACCCCACTTATACAGCAGGACAGGAGGGCCCCACTTATACAGCAGGACCCCACTTATACAGCAGGACAGGAGGGCCTCACTTTACGGCGCTTAGCTTTACACCATTTCACTAGTACAGTGGTTTTCAATTACACTCATTCTTTATTTTATCAGACCTCCTACAATAAATATATTCACCACTCACTATAAGCCAAGGATGAAAATACGTATTTAAAGATAATTAATGTGTGTACTGTATTCATTTTTTAGACCTAGCTCTATTTCTCACTTAATATATGATAGAGTAAACATGTTATCAGGCTTTTATATGCATTTGAAAGTGAAAAAAGGCACTTTACAGCGATTTTCGATGTACACGAGTAGCCCGAAACCTTACCTGCTGTATAAGGGGGACCGTCCTGTCCTGCTGTATATGCGGGACCCTCCTGTATAAGTCACTTGCCCTCAGCCACTTAGTATTAGTGGCATTGACAGTATTAGGCAGTGCTGCTCATCCTGTGGCGCTGCCCAGTACTGTGTCCCTCTGGATGAATGTTCACTCACAAGATTTATAGCGCAAATTCTATTTATTTAATATTATACTTAGCCACTCTTGAAGAACTGTAAGAAGTTTAGACAAAGAAATATGTGCTTTATATGCTTAATGACTGGAAGAGAATGTGGCAAAAACTAACCTTTCACAAGAGACTTAGCGTCAAAGGTCTGGAATCACAACCCAGGTATGATGAAAAGCATTTGATAAGTAGTAAGTTTTTACATCAAATGTCATAGACATGTGTAAAACATGATTTCTCGTATGAAAAATCACTTTATTTTGGTCTCAGTTTTAGTTATTTTAATATTTCCAAAGACCTTTGGTGTGAAACTTTAGATACCAAATAATACTGCCCAAGTATTATTAAAGGTAATAGTGAAAGGACTAATCGAGTGTTACTCCGCATTAAGGACATTAAAATATAAATGACAAAGAATAAAGCACTTGATATTACATCTTTGATGAAAAGTAAAAAGAAAAAAATCTTTGTTGTGATACCATTCGTACCGATCAGGAGTGCGTGTTACATTGTATCAGGCTAATAACACCACGCGGAACTGGTGCTAAATGTCAGATGCCGCACAAGAGAGACTTGGTATTAAACCCTTGTTACCAGGCAACAGGGGTTTAGGACTAAAGGCATATTACTAGGGGGGAGAGTATGGATTCCATCGATTAATACTACGCAGTTGGAGGCTTCTCTTGGGGCATTATTTTTCTTTGCACTGTGCCTGCAGCATCTTAACACTGACTGATTTACATTCGTGTTTCCTTGTGTTCGACCATTCGTTTTCATCTCTCCGCCTCACTGCCACATTCATACTCATCACGATGAGCATAGCCACTACTGAAATTACTGGAAGAAGAGAGGGAAAATGGTGAGGAAGAGCGTTGTGTTTATTCGCAAGACTTAAGGAATGTAATTAAGACATATTTGCAACTCAAGGATATTTATTATGGAACATTTCGCTCACCGGGAGCTTTGTGAACCACTTGGATTGACAATGTTCAAAGTGAGCGAAACGTTTCCATAATGAACCTTATAGTGTTGCATTTATATCTTATTTACATTTCGGTATCTAATACTGTCTTTTACCAATATTCAAAAATGTTTTGGAAGCAGAGGAGAATAAAGATTAAGGCAGATGGGTCGTGGGATGCGCCTGGTGAGATGTGAAGCTTAAAGATGACGAAAGGAAAGTTGGGATGCTGAGTCAGTTGCTTTCGAATACAAATTTCACAACATTTGGAAAGCAGAATCCGTGACCTTTGGAAGTCTGAGATATGTAAGAGTTGAAATTTTTCATGTGAACCTGAAGACTCAACAATATAAGACTGGCCAAGAGGACCTTATTTGCTTATTTATTTTCTACGAAATATAGAAACAATGATCGGGGAATTTCGGATTAAAAAAAAATTACAGTTTAAACGTCAGAATAACAAAGTACAGTATAACAATTGATCATTTATATGTGAAAGATAGATTACTTTTTTATTAAAGCTAGTCTTAGTATTTGCTTCAACCGCTTGCAAGAAAAAATAAAGAAAATATTTATATATTTTGGTTAAGAATAACAAACTGCATTTTAAATATATTTATCAACATTAATATCACAGAAATAAAAATTAAGTAGGTTAAACATGCACTACTGCATTCAAGTGAAATTTTTCATGTAAAAGGAAATAAAGTTGAGGATAGTACTGATATGGAAGATAGTACTGATATGGAAGATAGTACTGATGTGAAAGATAGTACTGATATGGAAGATAGTACTGATATGGAAGATAGTACTGATATGGAAATGTAGTACTGATATGGAAGATAGTACTGATATAAAAGATAGTAATGATATGGAAGATAGTACTGATATGGAAGCTAGTACTGATATACAAGATAGTACTGATATACAAGATAGTACTGATATGGAAGACAGTACTGATATGGAAGATAGTACTGATATGGAAGATAGTACTGATATGGAAGATAGTACTGATATGGAAGACAGTACTGATATGGAAGATAGTACTGATATGGAAGATAGTACTGATATGGAAGATAGTACTGATATAAAAGATAGTACTGATATGGAAATGTAGTACTGATATGGAAGATAGTACTGATATAAAAGATAGTAATGATATGGAAGATAGTACTGATATGGAAGATAGTACTGATATGGAAGCTAGTACTGATATACAAGATAGTACTGATATACAAGATAGTACCGATATGGAAGACAGTACTGATATGGAAGATAGTACTGATATGGAAGATAGTACTGATATGGAAGATAGTACTGATATAAAAGATAGTACTGATATGGATGATAATACTGATATGGAAGATAGTACTGATATGGAAGCTAGTACTGATATAGAAGATAGTACTGATATACAAGATAGTACTGATATGGAAGATAATACTGATATGAAAGATAGCACTGATATATAATGGAAGATGTCACGACTTTGATGTTGTAACTTAAATAAAATGGTCCTGGCTCCTAAAGGCTGCTCACACAGTGTGTCACACTGCTGTCTAGGGATTATAAAATTACACTGAAAAACACTACAAACCTTGGGCCAGCATGTACTCATATATTAAACAATATTAAGTGTTATTATTAGGAGGGAAGGACAAAAACTCACCCATATAATAATATATCTATACTAATAGTAACTTATATACAACTTATAACTACTACAAAAAACCACCACACTTCAGTTCACATTAGCTCACTAGCACACTGCTACTAATGAGTTAAACAAAATAAATCATCAGGGAGGCACCATGACATACACACCCCCGTCTTCACTTATGTCTGGTAGACTAATTACCAGCAGGCAAAACACCATACAGTACTCTCGCATAAACAGGCCTCTGCATACTAGGTCCTTACAAATAAACATGAGAGCACTTTAACACAAACACCTAGGGTAGACACTAAAAAAATTACCAAAATTACCTAGTCAAACAACCGCCCAAACATGATGACTTTACTCCCGTCACCACCCGTCTCGTACTGAACTCAACACACCTCTCATCTGCTCTTGTCTTGCCCACTGCCTGACCGAAAGGAATAAAACGCGTTCGCTTTCAGGGAATAATACACGTCCGCTTTCAGTATACTACACGGAAAATGACATTATACGTATATGGATCGTTATTTTATATAAATATTTTTTTGCAGTACTCCGCAAGAAAGATAGTACTGATATGGAAGATAGTACTGATATGGAAGATAGTACTGGTATGGAAGATAGTACTGATATGGAAGATAGTAGTGATATGGAAGATAGTACTGATATGGAAGATAGTATGCTGCAGTTATTATATTCATAGGAAAGTGCTTCGAAACTTAGGGCTCTCACAGAGCCTTGGGAATGGGAGATTTTGATTCGAGGAAAGAGAAAGCAGCTCCATCTCATGGGTTCTAAGGCTCTCCCTTGAAGTGTTGTAGCGTAAGACCTTCAGAATATATAACAATTAGTAAGGATGGTATGGTAGAGGATCTTCAGCAACACTGGAAGCTGCGATTAACATAATGTAATCCCTCACTCAACCTTGGGTAATTACATTTCTGATAACCTGATTACTATAGCTTTTGAAAATGATATCGTCAAACACTGGTATTGAACAATATAGTCCCTTGCTCCCAGCAAGAAGAAAACCCAGATAGGTGTGTGTATATATATGCATGTACATTCGTGCGTAGTGTGACCTAAATAAATGTAGCAAGATATACCTGTTATCCTACGTGCTAATGAGAAAAAAAACCCAGCAGTTATATATAAATAGGTGCAGTCAAGACGCCTGAGAAGGGCTCTAGTTAGACCGAAATATTCGCGTTATCTGTGTATTGGTGAATGTACGTTATTCATATATATATATATATATATATATATATATATATATATATATATATATATATATATATATATATATATATATATATATATATATATATATATATATATATATATATATGTCGTGCCGAATAGGCAGAACTTGCGATCTTGGCTTAAATAGCAAC
The DNA here is from genome assembly GCF_038502225.1 of Cherax quadricarinatus. NCBI lineage: Eukaryota > Metazoa > Arthropoda > Malacostraca > Decapoda > Parastacidae > Cherax > Cherax quadricarinatus. The sequence goes on along the minus strand of NC_091325.1, from coordinate 13,502,964 downwards.
GCTCATCTTGCCATATAGGACAAGTGAAAATTTGTGTATGCAATAATTTCGCTAAAATCATTCTGAACCTAAGGAAAAAAATATATTTCACTGTGTTTGTTTAGTATTAAATTATTGTAAACAAATCTAAAATATATTTAGTTGGGTTAGGCTAAAATAAATTGTTCTTGTTATAATAAGGTTAGGTAAGTTTTCTAAGATTCTTTTGGAGCAAAATTAAAAATTTTTACATTAACATTAATGAAAAAAATATACCTTTAAACGTATAAGAGAAAATTTTAGAAAGGACTTAATTTTAAATGAGTTCTTGCTAATTGACCAGTTTTACATATTCGGCACGACATACATATATATATATATATATATACATGTATATATATATATATATATATATATATATATATATATATATATATATATATATATATATGTGTGTGTGTGTGTGTGTGTGTGTGTGTGTGTGTGTGTGTGTGTGTGTGTGTGTGTGTGTGTGTGTGTGTGTGTGTGTGTGTGTGTGTGTGTGTGTGTGTGTGTGTGTGTGTGTGTGTGTGTGTGTGTGTGTGTGTGTGTGTGTATGAACAATAAACAAAGTGTCGTGAACATTTGTTAATGAGATGAGAAAAAAAATTACACAAAGGCAAAATAAAATTTGATCTGATTGTTTCGATCTTAATCTGAGATTGTCATCAGGACACTAAAAGAGAAATTTATAGGTTATACAGTCAGGTAAGGTGTGTAAGGTTCAGTCCTAGTTGTTAACCTAGAGGCGTAGCTAGTACATTGTGGTCATAGTAGCTACAGTAATAACTGTCCTCTTGGAATATTAAAATGATACATTTAATCTATCGCAATTACATCCATTTCTTTGAAAGGGTCAACAATTCTGTGTGATTTATTTATCTTTTCATGGTGTGGTCGTATGTTTTCCTGTGTTATAATACATGTTTATGTTCTGTGAGTGTAGTTGTGATATTTCTTCCCGTCTTTCCGCACATAAGTAACACCATTATTGTTACAAAGTAATCCGTAAACTCTTGGTGTTTCCGCACTAAGCTTTTTTTTATTATTGTTATAGTTTAGAAAGAATTACTAATATTATTGGGATAGGTGACGGTCATAAATGTTGATTTTTATTTTGAATCGTAGGGTAGAAGGGAATAGTTAACTTCATTGTTGGATTTTCCTTCTGTTTTGTGTCCATTTTGCAATACGGTGTTTACTTCTGTTAGACGAGGTTGGATGAGCAAAGTTTGGTGTCTCAGTCTGGAAAATTACTCCTAGATGAAGCCTAAGGCCAACAGAAAATGTTGGACACTATTTTTCTGAACTTTTGATAAGTGGTTTCTTCAGAAATGTAAATAACAGGAAGCAGCTATGATAGATCAAACGCCCAGCTTCTATATTTTTTTTAGGGAAAATTCGCAATAGTTAATTTCAAGAATTGCCCAACGAGGCGTGGGAAACAGCAGCTCTCTGGAAGAGGATTTTCTGGTATTTTCGTCATTTGACCTGTTTTCTAACTTTCTTCACTTATCCCCCTTTCCTCTTCAAGTGTTCTCCAGATTTTCTCTCTCAGTTGTGACTTGATAATGGCCCATTACCTACCGAAACGTCGTCTAAAGTTTCTTCTGTGTATTGCAGGCTATTTATGAATTCCTCTTCTAGAATGTTAAACTTTTCAGAAATCTTTAAGCAAATTTTCAGGGAACGTGAACTAGTTAAAGATTTCAACGCTACTTGAATAGGTTACTCAGAACACAGTAAGTGATGTCCGCTTTGTAAGATTATAAATGAGAATACTGTGAGAGTTAACATTCACACTAGTTAATGTTCCAAGTCTGACCGAAGCATCGTCATAAGCTTCTGTCTCCTATGAGCGGGTTATTTGTGTATTGTTCCAGTCACGGTATTGTGCCATTTAATTATTTATTCAGAACTATGTTAAATAATTCAGCGGATTAACTTAAGATAAATTAGTTATGATATTAATGCACTCTTCATTAAAAAGTATAAGTCGACAAATTAAGAATGAAAAAAAAAGAAAGCATTGCGCAGAATCTAAAATTTGCTGCACCAATGCAAGGAAAGAAATGCGTTGAATTTGCGAGATAGCGTGTTGTGTGCAGCGGGTTTCTCATTAATGTTGCTTTTACAGACAAATATACTGAGCTGCACACAGTAATCACCTCTTCCTAATGTTCTTTTTTTTTTTTAAACTTGTCTGAGAATGGCTTATCGTCATTCTGATTACCAGAATTGATGGTGAACTAATGGTGATTACCAAGACTGTTAGGGGAACAGGGACAGCAAGTGTCTTAAGGAAACACGTCCTAATGTTTCCACCCGTACCGTGGATTAAACCACGGACAGCAGTGTGTGAGCTGAGTTCTCTAGCAAATCGAGCCAGTCCCATAAGCCTCGCGAAAGTAGCAATTAACGGTAATATATATCTCATGAGACGTGTAATTACTCATCAAAGGCCTAAAACCGTATTTTTTTTTTTTATAGTTTACAGTGAATAAACTGAAAAGCAAAGAATCCAATGAGTGGCAGTTCTGTGGCGATCACGCCTCGATAATGGGAGAGGTCAGAGGAGATTGGCCACACTGGTTGAAGCTGACAGGAAAGTAACAGTATCTCGAATAGCAATGCGTTACAACAATAGTATTCAGAAGAGCATCTCGGAATGCACAAAACGTCAAACTCTGAAGTAGATGGATTATATCAACAGAAGACCAAACTGGATTCCACTCATATCAGCTAAGAATGGGACATTGAAGCTACAGTGGGCACAGATTCACCAAAATTGGATAGGTGAAGATCGGAAAATTGCCACTTGATGTGACGAACCCAAATTTCTGCCGCGACGTGACTATGGTATGTTCAGAATTAGGCGTAAACCTTTCGAAGATTCACAGCATAAATGCTCAAACCGACAAATATGAAGCAAATGCGCAATGCTATCATGTCAACATGGAGCACGATTTCTAAAGAATGTTTCCAGAATCTTGTTGAATCTTTGCCACGAAGAATTCAAGCTGTTCTGGGAGCAAAGGGGCGCCCTACCCAGTATTAGAAGGATGTACCTAATAATGTGGCCATTATATATGTATGTATATATATATATATATATATATATATATATATATATATATATATATATATATATATATATATATATATATATATGTCGTGCCGAATAGGCAGAACTTGCGATCTTGGCTTAAATAGCAACGCTCAT
>NC_091325.1:13477223-13497223 GCF_038502225.1 Cherax quadricarinatus | reverse complement strand
TATACGTTTAAAGATATATTTTTTTCATTAATGTTGATGTAAAAATTTAGAATTTTGCACCAAAAGGAACTTAGAAAACTTACCTAACCTTATTATAACGAGCGCAATTTATTTTAGCCTAACCCAACTAAATATATTTTAGATTTGTTTACAATAATTAATACTAAACAAACACAGTGAAATATATTTTTTTCGTTAGGTTCAGAATGATTTTGGCGAAATTATTGCATATACATATATATATATATATATGTATATGCAATATATATGTATATGCATATATATATATATATATATATATATATATATATATATATATATATACATATATATATATATATATATATATATATATATATATATATATATATATATATATATATATATATATATATATATATATATATAATATATATATATATATATATATATATATATATATATATATATATATATATATATATATATATATATATATATATATATATATATATATATATATATATATATATGCAAAACAACCACTCTGAAAGAAAAGAGAAATTCCAAGGGCTTTCGTGACTACTCACATTATCAAGGAACTATAGTTCCTTGATAATGTGAGTAGTCACGAAAGCGCTTGGAATTTCTCTTTTCTTTCAGAGTGGTTGTTTTGCATATATATATATATATATATATATATATATATATATATATATATATATATATATATATATATATATATATATATATATATATATATATATGTATATATATATATATATATATATATATATATATATATATATATATATATATATATATATATATATAATATATATATATATATATATATATATATATATATGTCGTGCCGAAAATGTAAAACTGGTCAATTAGCAAGAACTCATTTAAAATTAAGTCCTTTCTAAAATTTTCTCTTATACGTTTAAAGATATATTTTTTTCATTAATGTTGATGTAAAAATTTAGAATTTTGCACCAAAGGGAACTTAGAAAACTTACCTAACCTTATTATAACGAGCGCAATTTATTTTAGCCTAACCCAACTAAATATATTTTAGATTTGTTTACAATAATTAATACTAAACAAACACAGTGAAATATATTTTTTTCGTTAGGTTCAGAATGATTTTGGCGAAATTATTGCATATACAAATTTTCACTTGTCCTATATGGCAAGATGAGCGTTGCTATTTAAGCCAAGATCGCAAGTTCTGCCTATTCGGCACGACATATATATGTATATATATATATATATATATATATATATATATATATATATATATATATATATATATATATATATATAATATATATATATATATATATATATATATATATATATATATATATATATATATATATATATATATATATATATATATATATTGTCTCACTAATCCGTAATAATGATGGAAGAAATAACTTGTAATGCTAATTTGTAAATCAAAAGTAATAAGAAAAGACGTGAGAAAACAAGACAAAAAAAAACCTCCTACAACATCTCGACATAAAACTCCGTGAGAGAGAAAATTGATGGGTATCACCGTGTTTTTCTGCGGGTGTCCTTCACAGGTCGTTAGTGTCACCCTGAACACAAACACCTCCTCAGTCCCTGCAGTCTGACAGGCAGCTCCCGCACCCTCTGATAGCCTCCCTTGTAACACACACACACACACACACACACACACACACAGGATGTTCCAGAGAGGGGACACAGAAACAAGAGGTCACAATTGGAAGCTGAAGACTCAGACGAGTCACAGGGATGTTAGGAAGTATTTCTTCAGTCATAGAGTCGCACGATAAGGCTCTTGGAGCAAGGAAAGACTGGATCTAGTAACTACAAGCAAAGAGGCAGGGCCAAGAGAGATGAATCGATCCCTTCAACCACATATAGGTGAGTACACTATCCACTTGCAATGTTGTCTTCCTATTCGACTCCCTGGGATAGGCGGGGCTGGAGAGAAATGAGAGCGGGAAATATGTAGTAAAAATAAAAGTTTCTTAATGAAATTCAGCGGGGATGAGAAACGAAGGATATATCAGTATAACAATGTGAATATATGTTAAGAAAACCAACAAGTTGATAAATGAAACATTTGAGAGACATTTAGGTATCTTTATTCTGGAAATGCTTCGTCAACCAGTGTCTTCTTGAGTCCAGTGCAGATGAAGGTGGAAGACAAGGAATTTGAGGAACCCAAATATTGCACAAGTGTAGCATTTATCAGTCAGTATAACAATATTGTCTTGGTAAAAATCAGTGAAGAGTATAAAACAAAATTTACTCTTCCGGGATATAATGATTTTCATTGTTTTAGAAAACAAGTTGCTGGAGATAGTCATGCTTTTGGTTCACTCATAAAGATATTTTGTAAAATAGTATACACACCCCTGTTACGTCACCGTTATTTTATAGCATCGTCTTTAATTAAAAAGTATAAATCATAAATGAACGTGAAATTCTTATAAATGATTAATTTAAGTTGGCGATATTTAAGTTGGGCGAGGCACTTCCTACTAAGGTCAAAGTTTGTTCCGACAATTTTCATGTCTTAGTTTGAATGATAAATACTAAGTGCAAAAAGCCTGGATAAAGCTTAGTGTTAAATAAATAATCTGATAGGTTCCATGTGTCATTGTGAAAAATAAAAACTAAGTACATTTAAGAACCTAAAATGCTGAAAAGGACATTTTATTTTGCTTCCAGGATACTACTGCAAGTTACCTGGCACTCGAGTAGGCATTATGACCGCAAAATGACGCTACATGCAGAGGAAACATTATTTACCAACGATATTTCACTCTAATCAGCTTTTTATCAAGTTATCTTATAGATAAACGTTTGTTAATAAAGGTCTGTTCTGAACATAATTTTTTTTTTTACCACACTTGTCTACAAGTCTTGCCATCTATTGTGAGTATTGTAACAGCAAAGACTCAATTCGTAATTTGTATCATGTCCTTAGCACACGGGGTCGTTCCACTCCTATCCCCTTCCCAGATGATGGGTAACCTTTAACCCGGCAGTATAGTTTAAGAGTGTTTGTGCCTACGGGCAAGGAAGCCTTTACTCTGAAATGCCAAACTATCCTCAGGGTGTTTGTCTGACCGGGAGCCTAGCATCTCTTTACATATAAAATGGTGGGAATATTTCTCCTTTCGTTTGCATTTAATGACACTTACGACCGATAACACAGAGCGAATTGTGGATATGAACTGCAGAATGTGGATAAATACTTCTTAATAGTTTCACTTTGATTTGTGACTAGAGTTTATGTGATACGAGAGTGAACAGGTCACGACAATAGCTAGTTGATACTGATAGAGCATATTTGACGAGGTTAGAAATAGAATATGTTTAAAACGCTTAAGAAACAAACAGTTCCAGTGTTCGGTAGACAATGGCAAGAGCCTACAAGCGTATATAAAGACACTGGTAGTGGAAAGCCCTACAACGTTTCGCTCAGTGCGTGGCTGAACACTCGATAAAACCCCAGCCTTGGGCAAAACGTTGTATTAAAAGTATTCTCTGCTTCAAGCGTCTATTTTCTGCACCGGTACTTCTGAAAAAAAATAAAACAACGTCCTAAGACAACATACAACAAGGTGGCTAATCTTACAAGAAAAATATATTCATTTTTCTAAATAACAAAAAAAAAAGGCACAGTACCGTGACTGGAACGATACACAAATAACCCGCACATAGAAGAGTTTACAACGACGTTTCGGTCCGACTTGGGCCATTTACAGTGTGACTTTGTAAATGGCCCAAGTCGGACCGAAAAGTCGTCGTAAACTCCTCTCACCTACATGCGGGTTATTTGTGTATCCATCTTTCTACTGTCGTACACGTCAAATATCCTCCTCACCTGATTCTTATACCGACTCTGTTTTCGCAGCAGATATTGGAAAAAAAAGTTATTTCATGAGAAAATGAAAGCTTAGGTTTACGTATTGCTCCAACTTAGCCCCTTCGAGAAGAGTTCCCTGTATTTACTGCAAAACATTTGAAACGAGAAATGGGAGTTACTCTCCCCTTCAATGGATTAAAGCTGATTACTTCCTATTCCCCAGGTGCTTTGCCTCCCCAAGAATACGTCAACCTTCTACGACAAGTTCTTAATATGTCTCTGGCGTATCGTTAAATATAGTACACATATAATTCTTTGCTTGCAAGACACAAAGATCGTTCTGAATATAATCCTTCAGAACACTTCAGCTTTTGAATGAAAGCAAGGAAAGGAAGCATAGAGAGATAGGTAATAGAATGAACATACACACACACACAGAAGACAGACTTGCGGAAAAAAAATAATGACAGCCCCACAAAAGTTTTATGTACATACACTGACAAAAGAACAAGCAGGCAGAGAGAGAGAGAGAGAGAGAGAGAGAGAGAGAGAGTGAGAGAGAGAGAGAGAGAGAGAGAGAGAGAGAGAGAGAGAGAGAGAGAGAGAGAGAGAGAGAGGGAGAGAGAAAGAGTAACAGCTCTTAGCTGTCAATAAAGTTAGGAATCCTTAACCTGTAAATAGCTTGTCAATAAAGCTAGGGATCCTTAACCTTGTCAAACCATGTGTAAAAAAAAAAAAAAAAAAAAAAAAAAAAAAAAAAAAAAAAAAAAAAAAAAAAGACAGAGAGACAGACATACAGAGAGAGAGAGAGAGAGAGAGAGAGAGAGAGAGAGAGAGAGAGAGAGAGAGAGAGAGAGAGAGAGAGAGAGAGAGAGACGCAGATAACTAGATTTGCTTTAAGACCTTCTCCATATCTCGCTGAATCTGTCTTGTTTGTTAAATTATTTGCTTTACAGGTAGGCTGCACAGATGTGCAGATAAATACATCCATCCCTTCTCCCTACTCAAGAATTTAGCTCGTCTAAATTGGTTCGAGTGTCTCATTTAGTCTGCCATAGAGTTACCGCGAGAGGAAAGTGTTCTCTCAGTTACACGAAATCAAATAAGGGCAGATGAATCTCCATACAACAATAAGAGACCTCAGTAACCTCAATGTTTAGGAAAAAAATGTAATCGTGGAATCACAAAGCAAAGAATCTAGCTAGCATGGTTTCTGTTTCAGCTTGCTACGGCGCTAACACCTAATTATATTCTTATTTATTATTCAAGGGGGAAGCGCTATATCCACAATTTTTCTAACTTAGTTTGCTACGGCGCTAACACCTGATTATATTCTTATTTATTATTCAAGAGGAAGCGCTAAATCCATAAGTGTCATACAGGGCATGGGGTATGCCAGCTAATTAGTGGAAAAAATATTTTAAACCTTGTCTTTACCCCGGGTGGTGATCGTTTGTGAAGTGAAATAGTAAGCCTGTGTGACACTGGCAAACAGTGTACCAGTATTTTACATTTTAGAGTGACTTAACATTTTTTTTCTTGATACCTGGATAGATATTATGGTAATTTCAAGCCTCAGTGCAAATGACTTTGAAAAGATACATAGAGATATAAACATTTTCACGTGACTGGATTTAGTGAAGTAAACAATGGCCCATGGCTTGTGCCCTGGTAGGTAAAGCTCTCGCTTCTCACGCTAAGGGTCTGTGATTCGATTCTCGGCAAAGGTGGAAAAATTGGGAGTATTTCCTTACACCTGTTGTCCCTGTTCACCCATCAGTAAAATAGGTACCCGAGTGTCAGTTGACTGGTGTGGGTCGCATCCTGAGACAAAACTAACCTAACTTGCCTGAAATGCTCTGCATAACAAGCGGCTTTCTATATATGATGTATGTATAGTGTATACCTTTTACATGTACTTGTAGGAATAATGATATCATAATAATAATAATAATAATAATAATAATAATAATAATAATAATAATAATAATTATTATTATTATTATTGTTATTATTATTATTATCATTATTATTATTATTATTATTATTATTATTATTATTATTATTATTATTATTAATGTTATTATTATATTCTTCTTTCGACAAACCGGCCGTATGCCACTGAGGCAGGGTGGCCCAAAAAGAAAAACGAAAGTTTCTCATTTTAACTTCAGTAATATATACAGGAGAAGAGGTTACTAGCCTCTTGCTCCCGGCATTTTAGTCGACTCTTACGACACACATGGCTCACGGAGGAAGAATTCTGTTTGGAATATATTAAATAACTAAATTATAAAAACTGGGAAGGATGATAGTATGTGAATATGTAAACGCGCCAGCAGGGAAAGAAATAGGAAGGGAATCAAACATGTATAGATAATAACACACATCGTAGGACGCAAACACAGTAAATATTTGATTTACAAAGTAACACGGAACCATGAGGAACGTGTTGAACCATGAGGAATGTGTTGAACCATGAGGAACATGCTGAACCATGAGGAACATGTTGAATCATGAGGAACGTACTGATAATTATTATAAAAAAATGGAAATGTGAATTTGAAATAAGAATTAACAACAGTGCTATACCTTAAAATAATTAAATGCTTAAAAACAAAGATAACTATTCAAGTGATGATAAAACCATTATTTAACTGCAACAGTAAAAATGAAGTCGCTTCTTGAACTGCAAGTACACACACACACACACACACACACACACACACACACACACGTACACACACACACACACACACACACACACACACACACACACACACACACACACACACACACACACACACACACACACATACACACACATTCACTATATATATATATATATATATATATATATATATATATATATATATATATATATATATATATATATATATATATATATATATATATATATATATATATATATATATATATATATATATATACATGTTACATTATTCACATGATGCAGAAAAATCACTCTAATAGAGTGAAAAGAAATTTCCCAAAAGCTTTCGTAATTTTCAATTAAGACATACAACAATACACAAAATCACTCAAATCTTCTTTCAGATTAAATTTCTGAAAGTATTTAAGCAGCACTTCTCATCTCCTTTTATATTTCTTTCATCCTGTCACCTTTTTCTGAATCCCTCATGAAGGGTTGTTAGTTGAGAGCGAGATAGTAGATAGATAGTTAGATAGATAGATAGATAGATAGATAGATAGATAGATAGATAGAGAGAGAGAGAGAGAGAGAGAGAGAGAGAGAGAGAGAGAGAGAGAGAGAGAGAGAGAGAGAGAGAGAGAGAGAGAGAGAGAGAGAGAGAGAGAGAGAGAGAGAGAGAGAGAGAAAGAGAGAGAGAGGGAGAGAGAGAGAGAGCACAGCCTAGTACTGTGTAAATGACCTTCTCTGTGGAAAGAGGCAAATGTAGTCCCTGTTCACAAAAAGAACTACAGACCAGTGTCATTGCTGTCAATCACTGGTAAGATTCTTGAGACAATAATCTCAAGACAAATGACAGAGTTTTCTAACTACCACTCACTACTTTATGATCGTCAATATGGCTTCAGGAAATGTTACTATGCTGCTGATCTGTTGTTAAACCTCTCCACTAAATGGCACTAGTCACTGGATGAATCCAAAGTCAGCTGTGTGGTAGCACTGGACATTGCTGGTGCTTTCGACCGAGTGTGGCACCAGGGCCTCTTGGCAAAACTGCATGCTCTGTGAATTGCAGGCTCTACGCTATGTCTCCTCAGTGATTACCTTCATGGTAAATCTCTCAGGGTAGCTCTCAATGAAACAGAATCAGCAAGACATCCTACTGGGGCAAGTGTTCCACAAGGAAGTGTGTTGGGACCATTGTTATGGAATGTCTACCTCAATGACCTTCATCTCATCCCAGAATCCCATGCATATGCAGACGACTGTACTGTGACATTCACTTATCCAAGAGAAGAAATGCCAGCTGCTCTAAGCTACATCAGTCACAAGCTGAGAGCTATATCTGCATGGGGAAACCGATGACAAGTAATATTTTGCACTTGAGAAAACACAAACAATGATGGTTTCTAGGCACCATGATGGTAATGCCGGAGCAGCAGTAAGTATGAATGGGAGAATGTTAGTACCTGGGGAAGAAGTTGATATCCTTGGGGTGAAATTTGACTCCAAACTGACCATGAAGAACCACGTTGTAAATATTGCAAACAAGGCAGCCAGGAAGCTTACAGCACTTCGACGTATCTCGCATCTGCTTGACAGATGCGTGATATGAGGCAGAAGTACGCTCACATCTTGAGTATGCTCCACTTTCTGGGTTTGCTTGTCCCCCTTCTCATCTGCGACTGATTGACAGAGTAGAGAACAGAGCAAGCCGTCTAATCTCTCGCCTGGACCCATCCTGGATAGATCTGTCATTTCAGCAGAGCCTTCAACACAGGAGGGATGTGGGTGGCCTTACTGTTATGTACAAGGCCAACAATGTCAAAGTACCACACTTGGCTCCACTTCGAGGACAGCGAGAAGCAAGCATCTATACCACAATGTTGGCAGAAAGCAGCAACTTCACTCTGGCTGTACCCTTTTCCAGAACATCACTTCATCTGAGATCATTTATCCCCAGGATGACTCGAGTTTGGAAAACATTCGTACAGCATTATGATGTCAACGAGATACAGTCAGTTGATCAAATGAAAATGCTGGCCCACAGATGGCTCCAACTTCATCCTGTTCCCTACTTGTATGTCTCATAATAATGAAAATGCTTTCAAATGAGCTGATGTAGGGAGCAGCTCTTAGCCTGTCAATAAAGCTAGGAATCCTTAACCTAACCTTGTCAAACCCTGTGCAAAAAAGAAAAAAGAAGAAAAAAAAAAAAAAACAGAGAGAGAGAGAGAGAGAGAGAGAGAGGGGGGGGGAGAGGGAGCGCTAACTAGCTTATAAATACCTTGCTGCCTGCAAGGTTTATCCCTGCAGGAAGCAGTGCTCGAGATTTTTTACTCGTTTTAGTTAGTGTAGGAGAAAGTCTCCTCTTTATAGCCCTTAAATAAGAAACACAGCGTGTATTCCAATATTTTTTTTACATGTAACCACATAAACTGTCCAAATATTTCCATTCGTAGTAAAGGTCACTATTTTTGCAGGAGTAATTTAAAAAAAATGTGCCAATTTTTTGATTAGTAATACACATGTATATCGCTAGACTGTCTTCAGTGGCCAACGATTACCTCCGAATGTGACAAATTATGTAAGTGTAATGGTCACGTGTACGAAATGGACTAGAAGCACCAAAATACCCGTCACTAAGGTCAGACGTTAGAAGCACCAAAATCCCTCACTGCAATATACCACGCCACACAATACAATATGCTGGGCAACGAGGGTATATACACTGACAAGTATCTTTGTTTAAATATACAGAGATTTACTTTAATACATATTTTATTCATGAAATTATTTTTGAGTGGTGGTTAACAGGTAACTTGCAGGCTTAATTACCCTCGTTTAGTCGATGAGATTTAAACAACATAAACCAACATATGCTGGTGACCTTTTTAGTCAATATATAAATATTTTTGTGAGGAGAGATAATGGGAATTGCTTTCAAAACTGTTTCCCCTTTAAACCGTTTATATAGAATATAAATTGCTTTTGGGAGTCAAAATTTATTAACTATGAATCAGACATCATTGTGTCATAATTTTAATTATGAGATCAACTAAAACATCTAATATATTAAATTATACTAATAACAAGAATAGGACAACTGGCATGAAAAGACAGAAGTCACATTCGGGTCCAAGAGCTGTGAATCGGCCCCTGCAACCACATACAGGTGAGTACAATAATATATACTGTAGTGTAAACATTTATATTGAGTAGGGCAATGTGGGCTCCGTCCTGGTTATATGCTGAAATCTGGACAAATATATGAGTGGGAGGGGCTGGGTTTGATTGGTGTCATTGGGTACGGGAGTTGTTTCTAGGGAAGCTTTGGGTAGTGGTCGTTTTGATAAGGACCTGCCTCGCATGGGCCAGTAGGCCTTCTGCAGTGTTCCTCCATTCTTATGTTCTTATATTCTTATCTATCTAAAGAAGATTGAGTATTTAATTCTAATCAACAGTCAAGCCTATGAAGGTACAGAGGTCACTACCCAGACCTCTTTGTTGTGACTGAGCTGGTGAAAAAGTACCTTCAGTGTACTTATGTACGAAATTCTCATCTAGCTGTGCGTACAATGGTCGAGTAATCGCTTCTGATCTCACCTTTAAACATTTATCGACTGGCTTTACTGATACCTGGGTTCCACGGTCTGAATTTACCTACTCTTGAAACAGTATATGGTTATTGGCTCTACCACATCTTCATCTAGTTTGTTCTATTTTTTACCATGAGAGTGAAAATATACTTCCTAACTCCTGAGATTGTCTGTGTCTGGAGCTGCCGTCTGTCTCTCCTATCTTTTTCACATCTCGAATAACCTGCCACTTTCCACTTAATCCCGAATATTTTTTTATGTCATTACTATGTTCCCTCTGACTCTCCTCCACTGTAGTGTTAAGATCCTTAAGTCTCTCCTGGAGGTTCCCTTAGGTCTTTCCGTGTACTGAACTCCACCCGCTAACAAGAAAACTAGAACTGATCTAAACTCATAATGAAACATTAGCTAGAATTGTTTAAGAAATGTAGTACCAGTGGCAGTTTATCTGTAAAAATAAGGATAGGCAAGGATTTGGAGGTTAAATTTATTAGATTTGAAGCTGTCAACCTCACAAACCTGCTTAAAAAAAAGACGACGAGAATGAGTTATATTTGGTTGTCACAGACATTAAAGCAGAGGTTGCGTGATTCTGTGTGAAAAATATTTATGATTTTTTCGACGATGGGAATGCAAAAATTAATATTTCCAGCATCATATGAATAATTTATATTCAAGATAACATTCCAATGTGATATGCAGAATTCATTAATTTTTCTGCATGTAAATTTAATACCCATAAATGTGCAATATTAGTTCCACTTTCAATTACAATTTAAAAACATTATAGAAGCAATCATTTTAATAACATCATGTAATAACCTCCTTTCTACAACATTTCCTGGCTAAATAGTTTCAAATTGTCTTAAATAAGCAAGTATAACGACATTTTACGTTTGCCTTTGCTTCCTCAGTATATGTTGATAAATAACTTGCCTGTAGGCTGACACGAGGTCTCACTTTAATATCATCACGACTTAGTACAGAACAATTGCTTATATTATATCTGTAGTAAGTGCCGTGTCCGTATGAGAGTAAAGGTTTGAATTCGACGAATAGAAGTACGTATTATGCCTTTGTATTACACTATCACAAAAGTAATGTTCCGGCAAGCAAAGATTGCACCAGTCTGCAATCACGTACTGAGAACACTATTATTCATTAAACAATATGATGTAGGCGGTACAGGACAATATTGTGACAGTAACTCGCCCACACTCTAAGGTCGGGATTTATTGAAGATATTAAAATAGCTGCTTAATCACTAATAGCAGTGTTCTAGATTACAAGAACTTGGTGTTTGTATATCGACCAAGTACAGTACAGTCCATAAGAAATAACTCGTGGCTCAGTTGGTAGTGCCTCCAGCTCACTTACTGAAGGTCAGTGGATCGTTCCCCGGTACGGATGGAAATGCTGGTCATGTTTCCTTACTCCTGTTGCCCTATGCCCTATGCCCTGTTCACATTAGCAATCAATACTGCAAGTAGGTACCTGGTTTAGCTGACTGTTGTGGATCGCATCACAGGAGGTGGTAGTATATCTTAGATAGTTGATGAGCTTTGAAATAAGCTGAGATAGGATAACAGAGTTTAGCCTGTAAGTTCAACTGTGTAAAAAATATACATAAAGTGCAGGGGGCGTCAGGCTGGCTATATGTTGATCAGGTTATCTGACTGCAGTCTCATATCGAGGTAGCACCAACTTTGCCGATCCAGACTATCAAATCACACTACCAATCAGAGCTGATTCAAGACAACGTCTATTCAGCAGATCGGTTTCTTTGATAACGAGCCATATGAACTAAGTTAAATCCCTAGCGCGCTGTTCATATTGTCCCTCTTGCAGGTTTATTCATATTCTCTAAGGCACTACTCCAAACTTCTTGCCATTTCTTCTACGTACGTTTTATGATAAAGACAAAGCGGGATGACGCCAACCCTCTGCTTTGGAATCTATGGGAGTGGTGGCGGCCTTCTTCCTAACAAGGACTTTGATGGGTAGTGCTCGAAGGGCTGGTGGCCACACCTGTCGTACTACTTGCCCGGACACTTGATACGTTATTAGCTTCGTCTCCACACTGGAAGACAACGTTTATCTAGGTGGGGTTATTGGACTTTGCAGTGATGGTGATAGTGGAGTGGAAAGAGCAGTGGAGACGAGAGAATACACGGTGGATATACGAGCAGTCTTCCGGGAAGGCCGGGCTGGAAATCCTATAAGCTCTCAAGAAGCAACCAATTATGACTCCTCTCTTGGTCCAAGCGTCGTGATAGGGATTAATAACATAAATCATCTTTCGTCAGTTGACTTGCGAAATATTTTGAAATCCAGGAGACTGACGATTTAGTATAACAGCGCCTGAAGAAGTGTGTAAGACACTCTTACACAAATACTCCAAACCACCCACCTACCCACATTCACACACATACACACACACACACACACACTCTCTCTCTCTCTCTCTCTCTCTCTCTCTCTCTCTCTCTCTCTCTCTCTCTCTCTAAGTGTAAGTCAATACTTCGCCCTTTCCTCTGTTTAATGTATTTATTTTTCTTATATTTTTCTTTTTCTTGCTTTTGAACCTATTTTTATTTTTTTTTAGCTTGTTGCTTTCATATTGCTTTCCCTCTAGTCAACTTCACCCGTTTTTCCTTTGTTCTTATTTCTTTACCGAGGAACACACCTCTCCAGGCTCGGGGCTAGAGGGACACAACACTCTATGCTCGGGGCTAGAGGGACACAACACTCTATGCTCGGGGCTAGAGGGACACAACACTCTATGCTCGGGGCTAGAGGGACACAACACTCTATGCTCGGGGCTAGAGGGACACAACACTCTATGCTCGGGGCTAGAGGGACACAACACTCTATGCTCGGGGCTAGAGGGACACAACACTCTATGCTCGGGGCTAGAGGGACACAACACTCTATGCTCGGGGCTAGAGGGACACAACACTCTATGCTCGGGGCTAGAGGGACACAACACTCTATGCTCGGGGCTAGAGGGACACAACACTCTATGCTCGGGGCTAGAGGGACACAACACTCTAGGCTCGGGGCTAGAGGGACACAACACTCTATGCTCGGGGCTAGAGGGACACAACACTCTATGCTCGGGGCTAGAGGGGCACAACACTCTATGCTCGGGGCTAGAGGGACACAACACTCTATGCTCGGGGCTAGAGGGACACAACACTCTATGCTCGGGGCTAGAGGGACACAACACTCTATGCTCGGGGCTAGAGGGACACAACACTCTAGGCTCGGGGCTAGAGGGACACAACACTCTATGCTCGGGGCTAGAGGGACACAACACTCTATGCTCGGGGCTAGAGAGATATAACACTCTATGCTCGGAGCTAGAGGGACACCTATGCTCGGGGCTAGAGGGACACAACAATCTAGGCTCGGGGCTAGAGGGACACAACACTCTATGCTCGGAGCTAGAGGGACACATATGCTCGGGGCTAGAGGGACACAACAATCTAGGCTCGGGGCTAGAGGGACACAACACTCTATGCTCGGAGCTAGAGGGACACCTATGCTCGGGGCTAGAGGGACACAACAATCTAGGCTCGGGGCTAGAGGGACACAACAATCTAGGCTCGGGGATAGAGGGACACAACATTCTATGCTCGGGGCTAGAGGGACACAACACTCTAGGCTCGGGGATAGAGGGACACAGCACTTTAGGCTCCGGGCTAGAGGGACACAACACTATGCTCGGGGCAAGAGGGACACAACACTCTAGGCTCGGGGTTAGAGGGACACAACACTCTAGGCTCGGGGCTAGAGGGACACAACAATCTAGGCTCGGGGATAGAGGGACACAACACTCTATGCTCGGAGCTAGAGAGACACAGCACTCTAGGCTCGGGGCTAGAGGGACACGACATTCTAGGCTCGGGGCTAGAGGGACACAACACTCTAGGCTCGGGGCTAGAGGGACACAACACTCTAGGCTTGGGGATAGAGGGACACAACACTCTATGATCGGGGATAGAGGGACACAACACTCTATGCTCGGGGATAGAGGGAGACAACACTCTAGGCTCGGGGCTTGAAGGACACAACACTTCAGGCTCGGGGATAGAGGGACACAACACCCAATGTTTGGGGCTAGAGGGGCACAACTTCGGCGTCGAGTAGAAATAATTCAGATTTTTTCCCCACGGAAATTACTTGGTAAACATTCTCAAAATTATCAATTCCCTTTTTTGACAGAATTTTTAAGGAAATATATTTTTTTGAGGGGGAGCCATTTTGGGGGGATGGTGGTGATGGAGGTGATATTGATAGTAGTGGTTGGGGTGGTGGTAGCAGGAGTAGTGATGGCGATAGTGCTAGTGGTGACATCACCACTGATAGGGGTAGTGGTGATGGTGATAAGGGCTAGTGGTAATGGTGAAAGCGGTGAAGGTGGTGATAGTGCTAGTGGGAATGATGATACTGCTAGTGGTGATGGTGATAGTGCTAATAGTGATGGTGATAGTGCTAACGGTTATGGTGATAGTAGCAGTGATGGTGATATTGCTAGTGGTGATGGTGATAGTGCTAATGGTGATGGTGATAATAGTGGTGATGGTGATACTGTTAGCAGTGATGATAATAGTGTTAGTGGTAATGGTGATAGTGCTAGTGGTGATGGTGATAATGCTAGTGGTGATGGTGACAGTGCTAGTGATGATAGTGATAGTGCTAGTGGTGATGGTGATAGTGCTAGTGGTGATGGTGAGTGCTAGTGATGACAGTGATAGTGCTGATGGTGACAGTGCTAGTGGTGATGGCGATAGTGGTAGTGGTGAATGTGACAGTGCTAGTGATGACAGTGATAGTGATAGTGGTGAATGTGACAGTGCTAGTGATGACAGTGATAGTGGTAGTGGTGAATGTGACAGTGCTAGTGATGACAGTGATAGTGGTAGTGGTGAATGTGACAGTGCTAGTGATGACAGTGATAGTGGTAGTGGTGAATGTGACAGTGCTAGTGGTGATGGTGATAGTGCTAGTGATATTGATAGGGGTAGTCGAGGGAAGGTAATGATGGCAGCGTCCTCAGTAAACAGTGGGGAAAGAACGCCTGTGAACACTTCCGACACCATGTAGATAGAACATAATACATCTCTTGTGTGTCTCTAACAATATATTCTCAAGTAAAAGGACACAAGTGCATTTTATGCGGCATTTTATTGTGGCAACGTAAAACGTCGCTTTAATTGCACTTGTGTCCTTTTATTTAACATATTTCCGGTAATTCTACTAACATTAGTCTATTATATACTCCTATTAAGAGACGAGAGCAGGTAATTATCTCATACCAGCCGATTTAATATCTTCAAATTGGATAAAACTTACCTGACTTAAATCCAAGTAATGATATTATTTCTTAAATAAAGATTATGGTCGCTTCTAATCAATACGTCCTAATGTTTGCTTACGTGGTTTTCTAAACTAATTTGTTGGTATCTATTACCAAGGTTTATACCATACTGTCTGTGTTTTCTTTTATCATCTTAATATTTACAGCTAGCTCACTAATTGGAAAGAAATATTACCCGATATTTCTGCCTGTGTGGGATCATTAGTAAGTTCCGGTGAGAGCCTGTAGCATGACCAGTGGAGTGGGAAGACGAGAGGACGGCAAAGGTCAAGCCAGGTCCCCTATGTCGTGAGGATAAGAGCGTCAGACAGTGTTCAGGGAGAGGCAAGCATCTTGGAAAACAAACCTGGGGGTTGCGGTTCCATCTAGGAATGTTGTGTATTAAAGCTGATTCAACAAGACTCCCACCGAGAAAGACAAAGCCACAACTTGCAGAACAAGTTACTGGCTCAATGTTTCGCTCTCTGTAGATCTATATATAGTCATTATACGGCTTGGTAGAGATCCACACAGTGAAACGTTGTCTCCCAAAAAATGTTGGCTCTGCAACGTTTCTTATCTTCACTAGAGTCGACAGTACTCTATTTGGACCTACACATTTCTTATAACATTGTGCGGAGTGTTATGCAGAGTGTCATTCGAAGAATGATAACCTATGGAAGGATATTCTTAAAATGGTACTGATGTGAGTGAACGTCTTGTGGTATAATAGTCATCTTCTGGCTTTCCATGACATTAGAGAAGGCGGTGAACCTTGTGAACATTAGTTTTGCACATCAAATGTCACCTAGAAATCTCAAGAGCTGAAGACCTTGTTGAAATGACAAATGAAATCTAGGCAAGATGAAGTTTGATACAAGTCGTCTTGTCTGGTCGTTAATTTATCAAAAATAAGAGAAATGGCAGAGAGGGTGAAACACATGAGAGCGAGTGATGCATGCTCAAAGCGAGGACAAACATAATAACATAAGAAAGGTGAAACACTGCAGCAGGCCTACTGGCCCATACTAGGGAAGTCTTTCCAAAACTCAAGCCCACTAACAAAATATTTGCGCAACCCATCGACACATTTTCAATGCTATCCAAGGAATAAGATTTGATAATTAAATTAACTCATACGCAAGTATCACTCAAATCCAACCCCACCCAAATTTGAAGCTATCCCAGGTTTTAGCTTCAATGACTCTACTAGGCAGATGTTCCACTCATTGACTACTCTGTTTACAAACCAATACTTTTCTAAATCCATTCTAAATCTAAACTTGAGCCTTTCATAGAGTTTTGTAACTATTCTTGAGGAAGTAAGAGGAGAGGTATAAAGTGTATTGATAACTTTAAGAAGGTGTAGCGTTGACTCAGATTCCTTGTGCTTGTAGCCGATGGTGACGATATTTTGCTACGTCGTCGGATGCGGGTTTAGTCATGTAATGACGTGGTTACTGGTGCCTCAGGTTCCATTACAGTGCTGTTCTAACATTCTTTGTCAAAGACACCAGCAACGTAAAATGATTAACAGATGACGTACAGACTAACTAATTCTCTCTCTCTCTCTCTCTCTTTCTGTCTCTCTTTCTCTTTTTCTTGCATAGAGATTTACAAGGTTAGAGTTAAGGTTTCTAACTTTATTTACATGCTAAAAGATTTTACCTACATTAGCTCATTTGAAACTCTGTCTCTCTTTCTCTCTTTCTCCCATTTCTAAACTATTAAAAAAATGCAATGATTTGCAACTTCTTAACATTCCCTGAGCGTATGATGGCGCTCTAATCAGATAAAACAGCGTCCCACTTGTTACGAAGAAGTATCAATTTCCCGAGACAATGAATCTTGATATTGCGTAATGAAAGCACAAAGATGAATAGAACTCCCGGAACTGCTGGAGAGGTCGGCGAGAATAAAGGCCCTTGTTCGATATCAAGTTTCTTTCTGTATTCTGCTTATTGTATGGGAATTAAAAGTTCTGAATAGTTTGGCATCCGCGATTGTGAGACAGAGGAAGGGAGGGAAGGAGCGAGGGAAGGAGAGAGGGAGGATGTGTGTGTGTGTGTGTGTGTGAGAGAGAGGGAGAGAGAGATGAAGAGAGAAGGAAAGGGAGAAAGGAAGGGGGAAGGAAAGAAACAGTAAAATAATATGCATGTTTACACCTGAATAATGGCTACATCCGCTGGTTGTATCCTTAAATGTCAGGCTCGGCACCAGTGGTTGTAAACAATGTCTAAACCAATGGCTGTATTAGAAAACTTTCCCTCAAAAAGATTGTCTAAATTATTTACCAACTTTGAGCTTTGTAAACGCAACAAGTTTGACACTACATATTGTGAAGCTGTCTCGAGCTCTGCATTCCCCAAGTGTAGAAAGAGCTATGAAGTGACTTCGATGTATTTTGTAAGCACCAGATGCTCCAAAACCTTAGAAATATCACGGTACATCACATTCAGGTTATTCTTATGAAA
The DNA here is from genome assembly GCF_038502225.1 of Cherax quadricarinatus. Lineage (NCBI taxonomy): Eukaryota > Metazoa > Arthropoda > Malacostraca > Decapoda > Parastacidae > Cherax > Cherax quadricarinatus. The sequence continues at coordinate 13,479,258 of NC_091325.1, read as the reverse complement.
CTGAAATCAGCATTCTCTCATATGAGTTAGTGACCAGCATTACTACTTCTGTGCGCTATTCCATAAAAAAAATGATCATCTTCAGATAAGGACACAGCACTGTAATATATTATTGTCTGGGTAAGGTGTGTCTTGAGGTTTACATCCTAATTTGCAGAATAACCCTACAATGAACTCGTACGGGCGATTCAGAGCAAGGAGTGGTGAAGGCTCGATTCCTTGTCTGCTAATAGTTAGGCGGATGCCGGAAGCTTTTTGGCTTTACTATGTTGACAAGGTCTGGAGCGTTTGATATGTTAGAAAGTTGGAGATCCATCTTTCAACTGTTCTGGTTATCAACGAGTACATACTGTCAGTGGCCACTTGGGTACACCGGGACACCTGCTCGTTAATGCAAATATCTATCAGCCAGTTAAGTGGCAGAACATCAATGCCTAAAAGCATGCAGACATGGTCAAGAGGTTCAGTTGTTAGGATGGAGCTACAAAATGGTTAAGAAATGTGATCTAAATGACTTTGACCATGGAATGATTGTTGGTCCCAAAGTGGTTTGAATATCTCGGAAATTGCTGACCCGGGATTTTCAGGCACAGTCTCTTGAGTATACAGAGAATGGGGGTGAAAAATACAAAGAATCCAGTGAGCAGCAGTTCTGTGGGCGAACGCGCCTTGTTAATGAGAGATGTCAGAGGAGAATGACCAGACTGGGTCAAGCTGACAGGATGACGACTGTAACTCAACTTACCATTTCTTACAATGGTGGTATGTAGAGGAGCTTTTTCGAACGCGTTGCACATTGAATCCTCAAGTGGAAGGGAACCAGCAGCTGATGACCACTACGGGTTCCACTCCTGTCAGCTAAGATCAGGAAACTATGGCTACAATGGTCACTATCTCACCAAAACTAGACAGCAGAAGATTGGAAAACATCACCTTGTCTGATAAATTGCGATTTCGGCTGCGACATGCGGATGGTAGGCTCAGAATTTGGCGTAAACAACATAAATCCGAGGATCCATCCTGCCTTGTGTCAATGGTTCAGGCTGATGATGGTGTAATGGTGTGAGGAATATTTCCTTGGCACATATTAGGCCCCATAATACCAGCTCAGCATCGTTTAAATGCCACAGCCTAACTGAGCAGTGTTGCTGACCACGAAAGATTGGTAGACTGGTCACAGTCTACTCATCTTTCAATGGTTACTTCCAGTAGGGTAACGCGCCATGTCACAGCGCACATGTCATCTCAAGTTAGTTCCACGAACATGACAGTGAGTTCAGTGTACTCCAGAGTCACAAGAGATTAATTCGCAGGACGAATGTGCAGCCGACAAAATCAGCAGCAACCGCGTGGTGCTGACCTGTCAATATGAACTAGAATCTCTAAGGAATATTTCCCGCACCTTGTTGAATCTATGCCACGAAGAATTCAGGCTGTTATGGGGCAAAGGAGGGCCTCCACCCAGTACCAGAAGAAAGTATCTAATAAAGTGGCCACTGAGTTTATATTTCATTTCATTATAGACCGCTGACAAAAATTCCGTCATCCAGGATGTCTTTACTTTGCGGCATCGTGAAAGTCTGTATGCAGGGAGGTGGTATGATGCTCTTGGTAATCAGTGAACGCTTGTCAAGTACATCTCTAGAGCGAATATACTTTGAATGTATATCTCGTTATGCATATCGTTATTCTAGCCATTGAAGTAAACAGTCAATCAGTGAGGATCAGTTGCTGGGAGTATTCAGTTAGCCAAGTACACATACAAGTATACATACATACATACATACACACACACACACAAGCACACACACACACACACACACACACACACACACACACACACACACACACACACACACACACACACACACACACACACACACACACACACACACAGCCATTGATAGATTATAACTAACAAACACTCATATGTAATGCATAGCTCCGCGGTTCAATCAGTCAGCTCACTACAACAAATACCCAGGTTTGATTCCTTGGCAGGGCGACCATAATAAGCATAACTCCTTGCAATTAC